>NC_034177.2:60732940-61049479 GCF_002021735.2 Oncorhynchus kisutch | reverse complement strand
AGCCATAGTCATATGAGTGATTACCTGTAAAACAAAGAAAATAAAGATGTATATGAAGGGTATTTTGCCTGAGTGTTCAGTTCATAAATACATGTTTTAATTATATAGTAGCTGATACCTGATAGCACATGAGGAAGAATTTCAGTTCATGAATCTACTTCTTAAAAGCTTCATTTACCGTTTTTGTAATGCTTTTGGCAACTATATTCTCAGTCTGATCTGGAGTTGCCTGTGTCCTCCTGGGTCTCCCCATAGAAGGGCTTTTGGCTAGCCTCCTCCAAGACGTCCATGGTGTCCCGTAGATTTACTGCTATGGAGAAGTTATTGGGCTTCAGGGTCAGCCCATAGGTGTAGTCAATGGTGGGCAGCTTGTCCGGGTCGGGACTAAAGTGGGCCTGGTGTGCCAGCACTGCAGTAAATAGGAACAGCTGCATCTTGGACAGCTCTTCTCCGATGCACCGCCTCTTTCCCAAGGAGAAGATGAGCACACTGCTGGCCAGGTCCTTGTTCAAAGAGCTGTCCTGGTCCAGGAAGCGCAGGGGGTCAAAGGTCTCTGGTTGTGTCCACCTGGCGGGGTCGTGGTTGCTGGACCACTGGTTGATGAAGATCACTGTGTCCTTGAGGATGGTGTAGCCCATGATGGTAGTGTCGGTGATGGTGCTGTGGGGAATGGTGAGAGGCACAAAGCTGGTGAAGCGCATCACCTCGTAGATAAAGGCCATCACGTAAGGCAACTGAGACTGGTCTTCGATGGTGGGCAGGCGGCTCCGGTAGACCACTTTGTCCACTTCCTCTTGGAGACGCAGCTGGATATGAGGAAACCTATATAGGACATGGTCAAAAGTGAACACTCAGAACACAGGTATCTTTGTTCATTGAGATAATAATTTCCTATTGGGAAGCTAACCTCCATTTCAACACTGAGGGCATACTCAATACATTAATATTTTTTGATGGGTAACTATGAGCAGCAGGTTATTTGGCAATTTGTTATTTGGGGATTTGGTAGCATGGTTACAGTTGCCAACATGCTAAGAATTCCTAAGTAAATACTAAATACTGGACAAAATAAACATGAACTCCTATCGAAACTGTTTTATTTCTCCCGCGCAAACTGTCAACTCACATCATGATGTTCTGCGGCTCAGATTACTTTATCAAGCGAAATGTCAGTACAGCGTAGCCCTCATGAGAGGCTTCCAATACCTGCCTGGGCACTTCTCCTATTTAAGACTATTACCTAACATCCTAGTTCTGCTACTGACGTGCGGGACACAGGAGCACGTAAAGGAGTAGGCTGCCAGCAAAAAAGAGCAGAGCATAGTACTCTTTCGTTGTTTGATGTTGATAGTGAGACAGTGGCATACTAGTACATTAGGTTGGATCATTCTCCCAAGACAAAAAATAGCTTGTTCTGTTTTACGCATAGGTTTTCTCAATTTAAAGCATATATGCTATTGTGAATTGATGAATGCACTTAGTGTAAGTTGCTTTGGATAAGAGCGACTGCTTAATGACTAAAATATAATATGTATTGTTAATAGAACATATTATAGTCTATGGGAAAACGAGAACTTTAATTACACTTTAGCTGATTCAAAATTAATACGTAGGCTATTACCTCACAAGTATCAGAATGATCCATTGGAGTGCAGTAGACAGTGTGTCTTGGCTTGCTCCAAAAATATCACCAATAGTAGGTGGCACATAATCTTTGCCTGGTGAGACTCCGGGCGAGCTGTCCTGAGAATGGTCCAATGCCATGATGAAAGCATCTGTCATGTCCCGGATTGTGCTTGGCTGAATGGTCTTTCGATGCTCGACAACCTTAGTAACGATAAATTTACTGAACTCCCGGTTGAGCTCTTTAAAATTGTCAAAAATGGTTTTTATTGGGTTGGGAAAATACTGGAGCCAAGGCATCACATCAACGATGCTCCCAGCCCCTACTGTTTGGGTGAATTGATCATTTCGTCCCACAACTTGCGCAAACTCTGCGTCGTCGTAGGAATACCTCTTTCCAAAGCACACCGCGGTCATTATGTTAGCTGTTGATACCACCAAGTATGTCATCGGCTGGAAATATTTGTGCTCTTGCGTTTTTCCCAGGAAAAGACGGAGCAGCTCCCTAACCTCGCAGACAACGTGGTTTTCGAAGGTCTTTTTGGAGTTCATGTTGCCGGTGGAAAACATCCGAACAGTAGATTGGGCTACTTTTCGGTGCACTTTCCACCATTCGCTGAATTTTCCAAAAGCAATGCCATCGCCATTGGAAACGTATTGAAAAGAAGTAAAGTCCGGTCTGCCTGCGAAATCATATCCCTTTTTGATGAGCGCCTGCCTGATTGCGTCGCCATTCAGCACCACAACGTCCCGGCAGCCGAGTTTGATTCGAAAGACGTCCCCATATTTCCGTGCCATGCGAGAGAAATAGAGGTGAGGAGTTTTGCCAACCTCTACTGCGTTCCCAATGACCGGCCAAGCGAAGGGTCCAGGCGGGCTGCATACGTCCCAGTTCCGCCTGATCCTGCGCCACAGGTGCACGGCAAAGACGACAGTCAAAGACGCCAATAATATACTCCGTGGCGATGGCCAGGTCATCTCCTCGAATATAATGTGCATGTCCATTATGAAGCCTATAATATATTGAGAGAAAGCAATGTTATTTCTGGGGGAAAAAATATTAACACATTCTAGGGGAACACACAAGTAAAATTAAGAATATAGTGGTAATATTATTGCAGCACAAAATATGGCACAACATATCCTATTGTTAACGGGTCAAATATTGAGGATGGAAATACACCACCTTGCAGTCAATTCGTTGCTTCTTCCAAGTAAAGAACAGCCTTATGTTAATTGCAGTCTGTCGGTTACTAATCGATGTTTTGATGAATAAGCTCCTGTCCTTTGTCCCGTCGATGTCGATGGTAAGACTACATTTTAATATAAATGCAAGAAGCGCGGTAATTATAGGTCACGTCTTTATATAGCGGATCCCGTGATTGAAAGTAAGGATTATTGGAGAATAAAATCCTCATAACCTGCACAATAGACAAGAAAGTAACCCATTATACGTCCAGTAACTTAATTTGTCATTTGGTGCAGTTCTAGACCTTCCACACTCCACATCCGAATAGCCTTCTGCTGTCCGGAGTTAAATGATTTATCACAAACAGAAGTGTCAAATAACATCATAGCTCGTCAGCGTCTGAGTCCTGGTTTGTTGTAAGGGGTGTCTGCTCCCCTCCCTCCCCCTCACACACTTACACACTTACACTTACACACACACACTTACACACACACACACACACACACACACACACACACACACACACACACACACACACACACACACACACACACACACACACACACACACACACACACACACACACAGACACACACACACACACACACACACACACATTCTCACGCGCTCTCACTCACTCTCTCTTCCTCCCCTCTTCCTCCCTTCCCCCTCCCCTACTCAAAAAGTAGCGCGCCTACTTTTTGTTGTCAAACTGTTTGTGTTGTCCATTCCCTCGTTGCAATTGGAGGCAGAATGCAATCACCACTAGCCACTAGGAACTCAATTCTTTGCTGGATAAGTTTTGTCAAGGGATTATGGATGTCCAATCAAATCAACGTATTCATTTGTTTTATTTAATTGGTTACCATTCACCAAATATGCCTATATTTGGGCCTAGGCTTTAGCCTCATATGTAGATGGTTATATGTTTAGATTTAATGCTAATAGCCTAACAATAACTACAACCATGATGAAATATCAACAAAAATTAATGATCATATGATTTTAGCAGCCTAATACTAGAAGATATAACTACCATACTACTATTAATGTAACATTATTATTATTAGTAGTAGTTTTTTGTATTTATTATTTGTTTGACCTAATATTATTCGAATTATCATTAGAAATTGTATACTATTATACTATGAAGTTATTATCGGTTACAGCTTGAAAGTACAAGGAATAGTATTGTATTGAATTGAATTTATAAATGATGATTAGTGTCTGCGGAAATGTAGGCCAATGGTTTATTAAAATGCAATATAGTGGGTCTTATCATGCAGCAAATGAGAGAGGCCTTGTTTCATTTGAACTATATTCGACTCCTGTTCCTTTTACGCAAATAAATCGTGTGTTTATCCATTCATACTGTCAAATGATTTGATATTGCAATTTATGAAGGATTCATACGAATGTGTGTGTAGGGGACACGTTTTCCAGAATTATGTGGTGCTATGCTATATTTCGTGAATTATTCCCCTAATGGATCTAACAACATGCATTTTTTTAATGTCCTTTAATGTGTTTACATAAAGGCTACTGCGGATCATACACATCAATAGAAATAAACGTTTTTGTAGACTGACCGAGTGTTTCTGGTATCGTTGTATTTCTTATTTTACGGGATACAGTTTCCAACAAGTAAAATGTGTCCGTTTTAATTTATAATGATAAAGAATTGTTAATTATGAGAGGTCTATAAAAATATTTGACTTATTATTACTCATTATTAGCTGATGCTTTATTCCGTTATCGAGGCCTGATACGTGACAGGAGCTGGGTTTTCAAGCATACCTGCAATCACGTACTAACTGTTGATGAAGTACATTTTATATCGTAAAACATAGGTGCTTAATTTATATATCATTTGTCATTTAGGCTATTGCACAGATCTGCATGAATTCTGGCAGGACACAGAGTAAACTGTATGTAAATATCAAGTTGTTCCATGGCATTTTTGTTTCCCCACATGTCTTGCCTCCATTTAATCTTAAGAAACATTTGACGTTTGATATATTTAATATTTGTTAATGGGTTATTGGTCATATTTTGTCAAAGCATATGCAATTATGATAGGCCTGTCAAACGTTGTTCATTAGACAAATGGATTAGGCTGCTTGTCCAATGTATACCACCAGGAGGAGACTGTCCCTATTTTATTTTAGAATTTCACGAATTACAAGACATTACAATTGTATTCTAACTATTTCCCAAGGCATGTATTTGAACGGTTATCTTGGAACACAAGCTATTGGAATAATGGTTTACAAGTTTTGTCTACACAAAAATCAAAATAAGCATGATTGAGATAAAGGCATGGCGGCTACATGTTATTGTTTTTTTAAAGGATGTCTTCCGCATTTAACCCAACCCCTCTGAATCAGAGAGGTGCGGGGGGCTGCAATAATCGGCATCCACGTATTCGGCGCCAGGGGAAGTGCATGACACAGATCACTACATTTCTGTGGATTTATGTCCATTCTACTCACTGTTGAGCATCACATCTCACAGCACCGTCCACAAATCACACAGCACAATCGTGTTAGTCAGAACGAAGAGATTTGTCACTTGTTTTTTTATATATTTTTTATTGGAGCAAAACATGTTTTTGACATGAAGTTGCTGGCATTGTCTGTTGTTTCTTGCTGTTATAATCGATGCGTGACGTGCAGGACCTTTGGCTATAGTTTTAAGACTTCAGTACCACGGACAGCGCATACAAGATAACTCCGTGTTTATTTGCGACAGCTAATATTTCAATTATATAACCTAATGCTTTTGAGTTTGAAATCGAAAACTGAAATGGGTAGTTTCATTTCATTCTCATAACTGTTCATGAGCACTCACTTGAAATACAATGCAAAGCATACATTCACTATTCAATATACACTACATGACCAAAAATATGTGGACACCCCTTCAAATGAGTGGATTCGGCTATTTCAACCACACCCGTTGCAATCTCCATAGACAAACACTGGCAGTAGCATGGCCTGTACTGAAGAGCTCAGTGACTTTCCACGTGGTTCTGTCATAGGATGTGTGTAAAAATCGTTGCAACACTCACTACCGAGTTCCAAACTGCCTCGGGAAACAACGTGAGCACAAGAACTGTTCGTCGGGAGCTTCATGAAATGGGTTTCGATGGCCGAACAGCCACATATAAGCCTAAGATCACCATGCACAATGCCAAGCGTCGGCTGGAGTGGTGTAAAGCTCGCCGCTATTGGACTCTGGAGCAATGGAAACGCTGTCTCTGGAGTGATGAATCGTGCTTCACCATCTGGCAGTCCGACGGACGAATCTGGGTTTGACGGTAGGCAGGAGAACGCTGCCCGAACGCATAGTGCCAACTGTAAAGTTTGGTGGAAGTGGAATAATTGTCTGGGGCTGTTTTTCATGGTTCAGGATAGGCCCCCAGTGAAGGGAGATCTTAACGCTACAGCATGCAATGACATTATAGACGATTCTGTGCTTCCAACTTTGTGGCAACAGTTTGGGGAAGGCCCTTTCCTATTTCTGCATGACAATGCACCCTTGCACAAAGTGACGTCCATGCAGAAATGTTTTTTTGAGATCGGTGTGGAAGAACTTGACTGGCCTGCACAGAGCCCTCACCTCAACCTCACCGAACACCATTGGAATGAATTGGAACACCGACTGCGGGCCAGGTCTAATCGCCCAGCATCATTGCCCAACCTCACTAAAGCAAGTCCCCACTGCAAAGTTCCAACATCTAGTGGAAAGCCTACCCAGAAGAGTGCAGGCTGTTATGGCAGCAAAGGTGGGGGGACCAACTCCAAGAAGTTAATGCCCATGATTTTGGAATGAGATGTTCGACAAGCAAGTGTCCACATACTTTTGGTCATGTACTGTATCTCCTTCTAGAAGATATCTTTCTATTTTTTATTTTAACATGCCTACATAATTTTACTCTCAAAATGGACTCTTTACCTTTATATTGAATAGTTTGCACGCTTTGAAGATGGCACCGAAGAACATGGCTGACGTTTTACATTCCCCCAACCAATTGTGCAATTTTTTTGTGTGTGTGGGGGGGGGGGGGGGCATTTTGTGGTAACTTATTTTTTAACTTATTGTGTACGTAATGTTGCTGCTACCGTCTGTTATGGACGAAAATATCTTCTGACATCAGAAAAGCGTTTACTCACCACGGACTGGAAGAAACTTTTTCCTTTAAAACTTCTTAGGGCTGAGATCCCGCTAACGGCATCGATATGACAACAGCCAGTGAAAGTGCAGGGCGCCAAATTCAAAACAACAGAAATCCCATAATTAAAATTCTTCAAACATAGAAGTATTTCACACCATTTTAAAAATACACTTCTTGTTAATCCCACCACAGTGTCTGATTTCAAATAGTCTTTACGGCAAAGCACCACAAACGATTATGTTAGGTCAGAGCCAAGTCACAGAAAAACAGAGCCATTTTTCCAGCCAAAGAGAGGAGTCATAAAAACACAACAGAGAGAAAATGAATCACTAACCTTTGATGATCTTCATCAGATGACACTCATAGGACTTAATGTTACACAATACATGTATGTTTTGTTCGATAAAGGTCATATTTATATAAAAAAATCTCATTATACATTGGCGCGTTATGTTCAGTAGTTCCAAAAACATCCAGTGATTTTGCAGAGCCACATCAATTTACAGAAATACTCATAATAAATGTTGATGAAAATACAATACATGGAACTTTAGATACACTTCTCCTTAATGCAACCGCTGTGTCAGATTTACAGAAAAAGAGTACTGCGCTCAGAGACCAAACAAGCCAAAAAGATATCCGCCATATGCAGTCAACAGAAGTCAGAAATAACATTATAAATATTCACTTACCTTTGATGATCTTCATCAGAATGCACTCCCAGGAATCCCAGGTCCACAATAAATGTTTGATTTGTTCGATAATGTCCATCATTTATGTCCAAATAGCTACTTTTGTTAGCACGTTTTGTAAACAAATCCAAACTCACGAAGCACGTTCACTAGGAGCAGACAAAATGTCAAAAAGTTCCATTACAGTCCGTAGAAACATGTCACAATGTACAGAATCAATCTTTAGGATGTTTTTAACATAAATCTTCAATAATGTTCCAACCGGAGAATTCCTTTGTCTTCAGAAATGCAATGGAACGCGAGCTAACTCTCACGTGAACGAGCGTCACGAGCTTGTGGCACTCTGCCAGACCACTGAGTCAAAGAGCCCTTCTGATCCCCTCCTTTACAGTAGAAGCCTGAAACAATGTTCTAAAGACTGTTGACATCTAGTGGAAGCCTTAGGAAGTGCAACATGACCAATATCCCACTGTATCCTCAATAGGGAATGAGTTGAAAAACTACCAACCTCAGATTTCCCACTTCCTGGTTGGATTTTTTCTCAGGTTTTTGCCTGCCATATGAGTTATGTTATACTCACAGACATCATTCAAACAGTTTTAGAAACATCAGGGTGTTTCCTATCAACATATACTAATAATATGCATATATTAGCAACTGGAACTGAGTAGCAGGCAGTTTACTCTGGGCACCTCTGGGCACCTTATTCATCCAAGCTACTCAATACTGCCCCCAGCCATAAGAAGTTAATGAGTCCGACGAGAAGGATATCCTGCTTTCACTGGAACAGGCCCAGATCCAAGCCTTTTGCGTGAAGAAAAGATGCCAGACATGGGGACGCAGATCGGGGATCCTTTTGAGAATCCGGAGGCGAGCGAGCAAACTCCCAATGCCTTCCAATTACCTACTATTAAGATTATCCTACCAACGGGACATTAACAACTGTAACATCTTATGTTTCACCGAGACATGGCTGAACGAAGAAGCGGACAATATAGAGGTGGACGGATTTTCCATGTACCAGCAGAACAGAGACGCTACCTCTGGTAAGACGAAGGGTGGGGGTGTGTGTCTTTTTGTCAATAACAGCTGGTGCGCAATGTCTAATATTAAAGAAGTCTCAAGGTATTGCTCGCCTGAGGTAGAGTACCGTATGATAAGCTGTCGACCGCACTATGTACCAAGAGAGTTGTCATCTGTATTATTTGTAGCCGTCTATTTACCACCACAAAGCGAAGCTGGCACAAAGACTGCTCTCAACCAACTCTATAAGGCATAAGCAAAGAAGAAAATGCTCACCCAGAAGCGGTGCTCCTAGTGGCCGGGGACTTTAATGCAGGCAAATTAAAATCAGTTTTACCACATTTTTACCAGCATGTCACATGTGCAACCAGGGAAAAAACTCCTAGACCACCTTTACTCCACACACAGAGATGCATACAAATCTCTCCCCCACCCTCCATTTGGCAAATCTGACCATAATTCTATCCTCCTGATTCCTGCTTACAAGCGAAAAGTAAAGCAGGATTACCAGTGACTCGCTCAATATGGAAGTGGTCAGATGACGCGGATGCTACACTACAGGACTGTTTTGCTAGCACAGACTGTGTGTTCCCAGGATTCATCCGAAGGCATTGAGGAACACACCACCTCAGTCATCAGCTTCATCAATAAGTGCATCGATGACGATGTCGTCCCCACAGTGACTGTACGTACATATCCCAACCAGAAGCCATGGATTACAGGCAACATCCGCATCGAGCTAAAGACTAGAGCTGCCACTTTCAAGGAGTGGGAGGTTAATCCGGATGCTTATAAGAAATCCCACCATGCCCTCAGACGAACCATCAAACAAGCAAAGCGTCAATGCAGGATTAAGATTGAATCCTACTACATCCTCTGACGCTCGTCGGATGTGGCAGGGCTTGAAAACTATTACGGACTAAAAAGGGAAACGACGATACCATTTATGCTCACTTCGAGACAAGCAACACTGGGTGACTGTGTGATAACGCTCCCGGTAGCCGGTGTGAACAAAACCTTTTAACAGGTTAACATTCACAAAGCTGCTGGGCCAGACGGATTACCAAGGACGTATACTTAAAGCATGCACGGACCAAATTGTCAAGTTTCTTCACTGACATTTTCAATCTCTCCCTGACCAAGTCTGTAATACCTACATGTTTCTAGCAGACCACCATAGTCCCTGTGCCCAAAGAGGCAAAGGTAACATGCCTAAATGATTACCGCCCATGGAACTCACATTGGTAGCCATGAAGTGCTTTGAAAGGCTGGTCATGTCTCACATCAACAGCATCCTCCCGGACATTCTAGACCCACTCCAATTTGCATACTGCCCCAACAAATCCACAGATGACGCAATCCCAATCGCATTCCACACTGCCCTTTCCCACTTGGACAAAAGGAACAGCTATGTGAGAATGCTGCTCATTGACTACAGCTCAGCGTTCAACACCATAGTGCCCACGAAGCTCATCACTAAGCTAAGAACTCTGGGACTAAACACCTCCCTCTGCAACTGGATCCTGGACTTCCTGACGGGCCACCCCCAGGTGGTAAGAGTAGGCAACAACATGTCTGCCACGCTAATCCTTAACACTGGGGCCCCACAGAGGTGTGTACTTAGTTCCCTCCTGTATTCCCTGTTCACCCACGACTGCGTGACCAAACACGACTCCAACACCATCATTAAGTTTGCTGATGACGCAACAGTGGTAGGCCTGATCACCGACAACGATGAGACGGCCTATAGGGAGGAGGTCAGAGAACTGGCAGTGTGGTGCCAGGACAACAACCTCTCCCTCAATGTGAGCAAGACAAAGGAGCTGATCGTGGACTATGGGAAAAGGCAGGCCTAACAGGCCGCCATTAACATCGACGGGGCTGTAGTGGAGCGGGTCGAGAGTTTCATGTTCCTTGGTGTCTACATCACCAACGAACTATCGTGGTCCAAACATACCAAGACAGTCGTGAAGAGGGCACAACAAAACCTTTCCCCCCCAGGAGACTGAAAATATTTGGCATGGGTCATCAGATCCTCAAAAGATTTTACAGGTGCACCATCGAGAGTATCCTGACCGGTTGCATCACCTCCTGGTATAACAACTGCTTGGCATCTGACCGTAAGGCGCTACAGAGGGTAGTGCGAATGGCCCAGTATCTCACTGGGGCCAAGCTTCATGCCATCCAAGACCTATATAATAGGAGGTGTCAGAGGAAAGCCCATAAAATTCAGACTCCAGTCACCCAAGTTAAAGACTGTTTTCTCTGCTACCGCATGGCAAGCGGTACCAGAGCACCAAGTCTAGGCCCAACGTACAATGTACATTGACCCCCATGTAAACAGCTGCTACACACTGTTTGAGAGCTCTGTTGAATTAGTAGGGAATCCTGAATGAACAAAATTACTGAATTATAAAACTTACTGAATTAAGATCTTCCAGTTCTTCTGTTCTCCTGTTTTTGTGGAATTCTTCTTAGCAAAGTACAAGTGGTACTTCAGATGATGATTCATATGAAGCATTAATGATACGCTCAAAGGCAAACATCTCATCATCAGAAAATAAAATATCCAGATTCAGGAAGTGAGCTGAACCATGACAGAAGCGTGTGTGCGTGTGTGCATGTGTGTACGTGTGTGTGTGTGTGTGTGTGTGTTTGTGTTTGGCTCAGAGGGGTGTGTGACTGCTGAGACTACTGAGCCCGCAAAGCCCAGTCAGTGGTCAAACTGGTGATCCTGAACATCCCTGGTCATGAGAAACAGTGTGCGTGTGTCTATTCTAACAGGCTTGGGATATTTACGGTTATTCTGTGTAATTGGTGAGAGGGGTGCAAAGCCGGAGCTTCAGAGAGGGCTGCATGAGATGAAGTGGAATCTATTCACAAGGTAAAATACAACAACCCAGAACCCCCCCTGATCTTATTGACCTTTAACTGAGTAAACTCAATGACTCAAACTCAATGAACTCAACCAATTTATGTCATCATCATTATGTCATTGATTTAGTGAACTGACTGCTATGAGCTGAGTAGTCCTGAATAGGTGAAATAGCAGGCCAAACTCTAGTCAAATTCTCAATGGTAAAATGATGGCCTCTTGAGTCATTTTATTTCCAACACAATTTCCTACCATCCACAAGCCGCATCGCGAGCGCCTATTACCATGAGCTACGACTCAGGGGATTGCTGATTCAATAGCAGTGCTAGGCACTTGTTGTTTTTTAACCCTATCCCAAACCCTTACCTTAACCACTCAGAATTAATGCCCTGTTGCCTAAATTTAACCAAAAACTGTTTCAGTTTCAGTTTTGCACAGTTTGACTGACAGCTAACATATATCAAAATACGCGTAATTAAAACGGCCACACAGTCCATAATCTACAGACAGCACCACAGACGGCCCCACACACCATAAATGGGATCGCGGGTTCAATCGCAGTACTATGCGATCCGCTAGCTACAGCTCTGAGGATCGCGGTTGAATCCCAGTCATTTGCAGTCATTTACATTTTTTGTTTTTTTGTTTAAACCCTATCCTAAACATGAACCCTTACCATAACCATTTGGAATAAATGCCTCAGGTTAACACTGTTAACAAAATTTTACAAAAATGTAAACTTAACAATCAAGGTAAATATCTGTTTCACTTTTACGCAGTTTGACTGACAGCTAACATACGTCAATATAAACCATATGTCATAATTAAAACAACCACACACTCCATAAATCTACAGACAGCACCACAAACGGCCCCACATGCCATAATTAAAACGGCCAGCCATATCATATCTCTATTGCTGAGAGGGATGGCATCTTCTTTGGAGCTTGTGTTAAAAAGTTAAAGGGCAACTCATTTTCAACCGCATTTTCAACATCTCCAGCACAAAACCAATGTCAACATATGTGAAAAAAGTTTTGTAGAAAAGAAAGAAAGTTCACCAGTTCACTAACGATTTACTTTGACTACATATCCATAAATAATGTATCACACAACTATAAGCATTTATAACGGTCCCAACCACATTATTAAAGGTTAATGAAATATATCCATAACATATCTATAGCGCATTCATGTCATTCTATGCAAGAGCTCATATTTAGGTATCTTAATACATGCATAATTACAATGACAGCGTTGTGTCATCATTATGGCTGTTCTCAAAAGTGAGCTTCTGCCATACCAATGTTAGTGAATATGTCAAAAGGCCAAACCACCTTAAAAGTATTATGCTGATATACACTGAGTGTACAAAACATTAGGAACACCTGCTCTTTCCATGACATAGACTGACTAGGTGAATCCAGGCGAAAGTTATGATCCCTTATTGATGTCACCTGTTAAATCCACTTCAGTCAGTGCAGATGAAGAGTAGGAGACACCCCAAGAGTCGATTTCTGCGCCCCGCGGAAATCTAATTAGCACAATAAAAAATGCCCCGTAAACTCTAACAGTTTAAAGTGGAATTTCACTCTGGCTCTGCCACAGCATATAGTCATTGGTATATTAACAATATTACGTTTTTATCATAAACATCACAATTTTCCAAACCACAAGCTAGAACTAGCACATTTTCATTTCACTGGTAGAATTGGGAAGTGTCAACTCCCTGTATATTCGTCTGCTCATAGTGAACCACAAAATTCCTAGCGAATCCTGATACCGCCCGCTAGGTAGATGGGGTGTTCCCACAAACTTGAATAATGGCGTTGTTTACTTCGAATGACCAACAAACAGTAATCTAAGAACTTCTCTAGGCAAGATTTTTGTTGAAAACGTAAATTTTTCACTAATGTTTGTCATCATGCCCGTGTTGTGTTCTGTGCTAAGTATAAACAAATGTGAAAATGTGTTATCTTTCACCGATATACCTACCAGCGAGTCACCCAGATTCTGCCAGTGGCTTGCGTTGCGGCTATCAAGAATGATGCAGAGACCAAAGATATTTCAGAGGGAATAGCTAAAGTTACAGTTCTAATTTAGCTAGCTAGCTAGCTAATGTTACAGTGCTGATAGCTAACTCATATAGCTATCTTTTCTGGTATGCACACTGTCAATCAATTTTGCCTATGCCATTGTAGTGCTTGACTGGTAGCTACCTTCAGCAGAATAAACATGTTTGTTCTATAAGGGCACAGGGCGAGACCCAGAGTCAGACACGGGAGGCAGATGGTTAGAGTCTCTGATATTTATTAGTGTCCAAGGGGCAGGCAAGAGAATGGTCGTGGACAGTCAAAAGATCAAAACAAGGTCAGAGTTCTGGAGGTACAGAGTGGCAGGCAGTATGGGCAGGCAGGCAGGTTCAGAGTCAAGGCAGGCAAGGGTCAAAACCGTGAGGACTAGCAAAAAACATAGAAAAGGAAAAAGCAGGATCACGGATTTGACTTGACAAAACAAGACAACTGGCACAGACAGACCGAAAACACAGGTAAAAATACCCAGGAGATAATGGGGAAGATGTGTGACACCTGGAGGGGGTGGAGACAAGCACAAGGACAGGTGAAACAGATCAGGGTGTGACATGTTCTTCCTTTGACTGATGTTAGCTAAGATAAACCAGCTAATGTTACCAAAAACAAGTCTCAATTTGGTAGCCATCTATTCCACCCTTGTCTGGAAAACACTCCGTTACCAAAACTAGAATTGTAGATATAGCTAAGTCACTCTCTGTTTGTGTGTTGGTAGCAATCATTAATGTGTATATGTCGTCTATGGTTGGTTGGTTAGTTGGTTCTCAGCCAGTGTCAGCTGGCCTGCCATGAGTTAGTTAACAGCAACCTGAAAATATTGAAATCCATGTTAGGTATGCATAGCTAGCCAGTCTAATAGAGATCAATACAATTAGTGGGGGGGGGGGTTAATTGTGTATTGTTGTGTATTATTGCGCTAAGACCATAATCATGTCTTTCCAGAAGATGTGCAGTACCAGCAAATCTTCTGCAAGAGGACCAAACAGTTGGTGGTTAAGAAGCCCTACACCACTTTAAGCAGTCTTATCCAGCTGGCCGTTCACCGCAGACACGACAAGATCATCGCCATAAGCACAAAGAGTCTCAGCTTCCCCAGTCAGTCCACCTTTGCGTAACAACGTTCTTATGCCAGCGTTTTCCAAACTCGGTCCTCGGGACCCCAAGCTTGATTAATTGTTTATTTGAATCTGCTGTGTAGTGCTAGGGCAAAAACCAAAACGTGCACCCCTTGGGGTCCCCAGGACCAAGTTTGGAAACCCTGGCATAAGACCCAGAGCTCCTCTACTCTGGGTTTTCTAGAAATCAAATCGGGAGAGACAACTAAAGGTGTTGACCCTCTACATCTCTCAAGACACTGGATCACTGGGCCATCCATTCTTAAATAGCACCCACTTACAAGATGGCAACCAGCACAGGTGTAACACATACTGACTAATGAGGTGACACCAATCGGTGCACCCTACATGCTAACGTGCTAAAATGCAACCTCAAAATATAAATGGAAAAAAACAAACATGTAACACCATGATTAAAAATGATCTGTGCTACACCAAACAGTACATATCCTGTAACACCCAGTAATAGATATGGTGATCAGCAGATGATGGGAGAGGTGGTCATGATGAAACTGCCATTCCAAAGACAGTTCAGCGAGTACTTGGGAGCTGTGGGAGAAGTGTTATGATCATACAGACATTCAGTTCCACATGAGTCATCTGCTTGAAATCGAGCATAATGTCTAATCCCATGAAAGGGATACAGTTCACGGGATACAGTTCTACTACAATGACACTCACAGGCAAAGGAATTCAGTGTCTGTATCTGGAATTCACTCCAGGAAGAAGCCCAGGCACCCATGGTATTTTCTGTAAGATAAAAAAATAAACAACATTATATTCTGTTGTACTGTTTGAACAACAGTTAAACCATGCCAGCAGAATGCTTAGGCAAATATTTGTATACTAAAACCAGGTTCAGTTTTAGAGATTTACAACAGTAAATTATTGTATTATTGTTTCTCCTCACTATTTGATAGTAAACTTATCTAGCTAGCTATTTACATCTGTTTAGAATCCTATATTGCATCATGTCTATGATTTTGTGATTGAAATGCATCCTAGGTCATAATCATAACCGATGTCAACCCTCGTCAATTACGTTACATAGCTAGCTAGTAAATTATTTACAGTTGCTAATGCGACACATTTGCTAGCAAGTTACAAATGTGAGGCGTGGCACATAACAAGTTAGCAGGTGCCAGGCTAATGAGCTAGCCAACTCCACTCATGTGCTAAAATTAGCTGGTAAACCTAGCTTTAGGTGGCTGGTTGTAATGTTGTAGCTTGCTGTTTAGTAGCTAGCCAGATCTACGACTAAAAAGAGAAGAGATTTTACAATTGAGATACAAAATATAACGGTAGTTGTGAAGCTAGCTAACATAGTTACCTAGTTAGCTAAAGATTATTAGATCTCCCCCACTGTAACGCAGTAGATTGTTAACCAGCAATACACAATATGGGTTTCAGTGGATAAATTCAAGTTTGCTAGGTTGCTTGCAGGAAAAATAACTTACTTCGCTAGACACCATATTTGTCATCTGCCCTCTTGGTGCTGGATTTTGGTGTAGCTGAGCTTCTAATGTTAGCTAAATCCAAATCATTTTTTAGAATCCTCTTCGCTATATTTCAGTTTAAACATGTATGGTTGAATGTCACCATGTAGCTAATAGATGCTCCATCATCTAATTCGTGTTGATGAGAGGAATCACTTGAAGTTCTTTCAGTTTTGCCCAAAGGATTATTGTTAGTATCCACCTTGTAGTCTTTCAGAGACTGGAGAAAATGTATCTGCTTGTATATTTAGCATAATTTTGCCTCGATTCTGACTAGTTTCCCAGTCCCTGCCACTGAAAAACATCCCCATGATGCTGCAACCACCATGCTTCACCATAGGGATGGTGCCAGGTTTCCTCCAGATGTGGCGCTTGGCATTCATTCCAAAGAGTTCAATCTTGGTTTCATCAGAACAGATAATCTTGTTTCTCATGGTCTGATAGTCTTTAGGTACCTTTTGGCAAGCTCTAAGCGGACTGTCATGTACCTTTTACAGAGGAGTGGTTTCCGTCTGGCCCTTTACCATAAAGGCCTGATTGGTGGAGTGCTGCAGAGATGGTTCTCCCATCTTCCCAGAGGAACTCTAAGGTTCTGTCAGAGTTAACATCGGGTTCTTGGTCACCTCCCTGACCAAGGCCCTTCTCCCCCAATTGCTCAGTTTGGCCGGGTGGCCAGCTCTAGGAAGAGTCTTGGTAGTTCCAAACTTCTTCCATTTAAGAATGATGGAGGCCACTGTATTCTTGCGGTCCTTCAATGCTGCAGATATTTTTTGGTACCCTCCCCCCAATCCTGTCTCGGAGCTCTACGGACAATTCCTTCGACCGCGTGGCTTGGTTTTTGTGTGCCTTTCCAAAGCATGTCTAATCAAATGAATTTACCACAGGTGGACTCCAATCAAGTTGTAGAAACATCTCAAGGATGATCAATGGAAACAGGATGCACCTGACCTTAATTTCATGTCTCTTTGCAAACGGTCTGAATACTGATGTAAATAAAGTATTTCTTTTTTTTTTTTTTATATTTTATAAATTTGCAAAAATGTGTGAAAACCTGTTTGTACTTTGTCATTATGGGGTATTGTGTGTAGGTAGATTGCTGAGGATTTAAAAAATGTTTATGCATTTTAGAATAAGGCTGTGAACGTTAAAAACCTCGAAAAAGTCAAGGGGTCCGAATACTTTCCGAAGGCATCGTAGACTGTCCATGAATCGACGCATGTGAACATGAGTATATATAACCTTGAAAACAACGGTTGGACATCTTGGATGCAGTCTCCAGTTCTTATTATACCTCAGTGGGGTAGCTGCATCAAGGGGCTAGGCTTCCAGTCTAGAAGCACTGTTTCAACTGCTCTTACAGTTTTTCTTCAGTACTGCAGTTTAACTGACGCCCGGCCCAGACAGACAATGTCCATAGTCATCACCTTTGTGAGGAATGTTTATAAATGCTTTATAAATTGGAAAATATAAATGACGTTACACTGACTTAATAGAATTCATACAATAGACCTTTAATGGTGGTGTTATAAATCAGAGTGGCAAACGCCACAGTTAATTGCCATGAAGTGCTTAGCTATAAATGCTTTCTTTATAAATGGATACATAGATTTGACTTTTGACTGCATAGAACTCAGACCTTTTATTTGTGCGTTTTTTGACCAGTATTACCAACGTAATTGTGATGTGGAGGAGGGCTGTTAATGAGTTACGAAGGAGTTATGATATGACCCTCAGCTACACGATTTGATCCGTAAAATGTGCCCTGAGGATTCAACCCTGTGGGGGTCTTCATGCACTATTGACCTCAGTGAGAAGAAGAAGAAGAAGAAGGTAAGTCACAAGCCTATACTGGTCAGTGGGGGAAATGGGGCTGGTACAGGCTGACTATATATCAGAATAATCTTTCAAAAGTGGTTTGGCCTTTGGGCATAGTCAGTAACACTAGTATGGCAGAAGCACACGTTTGAGAACAGCCATAATGACGACACTTCACTGTCATGCATCTATTAAGATACTTAAAAGTGAGCTCTTGCATAGCATGACATGAATGCGCTATAGATATGCTATATTATGATATATTTCATTACCGTTGACAAGGCAGTTGGGATCTGTTATGTATAACACGTTCATGAAATGCATAGAGATGTGTAATGAATGAGTTATGGTTATGTAGTCAGAGTAAATCGTGACCAAAAACAGTGATTTTCAAACACTATGAGATCCACGGTGACGTGAGGAGCAAGAAAATACACCCCCTTGGGCTAGAAACTCGTTGCAGGTTTTGAAAATGACCGTTTAAAAAAAAACTTTTCATCATACACCGTGAAGTCACAGAGAATACGTTTTTTTTTTCTAGGACCTTTTTTCTTCTTTTTTTTAATAACCACAGACACTGGTTTTGCTGCTGTAGATTATGAATATGAGGTTGAAAAGTGGCATAATTGCCCTTTAAGTGCAGGTAATCCACTGACCAAGTAAACTTACAGTCGGGGCCTTTGGTGTAGCGATAGTGAGATGGGAGAGGAGAGGACCAGAGGAACCGGATGCAGAGCTGTGATTCGGTTTGAGTGGTTCCTCTGGCCCATACCTTGGCTGGCTAGTCTGTCCCTCCTCTTGTGACTGCAGACGGACAGACTGCTTCACACAGGTGCTGAGCTGATCTACTAGGGAAAGGCTTTGAAGATCAGTCAGACTTCCACTTCACATCAACATCAGTAAATCAACACGACATGTGAGGATTTCCCTCATCCACGTGTTCACACGAACACATCAATCACTGCAGAGATACACAGGCGGTCTTACACAGTGTTACAAAGACAGGGACTTTTTGAAAGAAAAAACTGCTCATATTCACTGTACATGCTTGAAAGCCAAATTAATATCTGCTCATTTGGGATAGAACGAGAAGGTGAGTTCATAATCATTTATCATGGTCAATTATTTTGTGTCAAAACACACAAAATGCATATAAGATAATTTATTTGAACTTAAAGAGATAAATTGCTATAGGGTCTACATCCATTTTTTGGACTTTGATATGCAGTATATACCCATTGATTCTTCAAGAATACAACTTAGAAGTGCCTCATGAGCTTATTCAACTGTCGTACTCCATCAGAACCCAAAATGTAAGGTTGTTTTACTCCATCGTTTTTAAACAATGTCATTTTAAACAAACGCTGTATAGGCTCAAAACATGGTTTAAATAATTGCGATCTCCTTGCGTCCATAGCTCTGTCTATGAATTTGAGAGCGGTTGCATTTCTCCAGCCCCATGTCTCAGCGCTTTACCAAAACAGAGGCAGGTCAGCGCTTTTGTTATTGTTTGAACTGCAGATTGCCCCTTTAAATGAAATTGACTGATCTCTCTAGGAATGCCTATGAGGAATTGTTTTGACTTTTGTCAGCATTTCATTAAAGGAGCACCCGCACCCTGACTAGGTCACCAGATGCAGAACAGGCCATTTTTCTTCTTCTCGCTCTTTCAATTGCTGAGATTGCGTGTGAGGGAGTGCTTGGAATTCAGAGGAACTGCAAGCAATGACAAGACCCACACTAAGCTGGGAGACCTCAAGTTACAAGGTTAAAAAGTCAATATCTCATACAGTTAATATATTCAGGTGCTTGGCTTTTGTTATAGGCTTGTGTCACTTGTGTCACACACACAAACAAAATATATGTTTTGCTGTCGGTCTAGCCTATATTGAATCAGAGAGCAAGATACATGATTAGTAAATAAAATACAGAAAAGGGCCCTAACTTTGATTTTATGTGAGTAATTAGTGGAAGTGCACACGCACCCTAGGAAGGGAGGTGTGCACTTTTACCGTGCTTTAGAGAAGGCTTATCTTCATCTCTCAATTGACGCTGTGAACTTCTGGGGGGGGGGGGGGGGGGGGGCGAGAGCAGAGGGGACAGCCGTGGAGCTGTCACGCACATGCAGTTCATCATGGGGGTGTCTACTGAAAGGGAAACGGCGCTGACAACCTCCCTAAAACGTACTGCTGCTAGGTCGGCTACGTTGTCAGCAGTTGTCAGGGTTAATACAATGCCATTGTATCCTTTTGAGCAACTGTGTTGACGAGGCTGGTCATGGTGAAATACTCTTATGTCGTAGGCTTACTCTCAGCAATTGAAAAAGCCTGCACTTTAGGCAAGTTGAAATAGGCATGGGATAGCCGACATGGCCTTAAGGAATACAATCAATATTTATTGGTGAGGAATAATGAAATACAGTATATATCATTCCCCACTAAACTGGCAAACAAATTGTAGCGAGTTCAGGGGCAACCGGACCGGGACTCGAATCTTGGTCCAGCGACTGTCAACCCAGCACCTTAGCCATTACACCAAGAGATCTAAACCTTTTGACAAGGTTGCTAGATGTTGGGTTAAGGTTGACATTGGAGTTGGAGTAGTGCATTGGAGTTGGTGTCGATGTGCACATGACGTTATAGCTTAGATGTGTAATGATGTTTCTAATGAAACTAATTTGTTACATAATGCCTACAGGATTCATTGGTTTTTGCTTGACCATGTCATGGCTCCTGAATGTTAGGCTGGCTCCTGAATGTTAGGCTATGGATGCCCCTGGGGTTCTCCCCAGCGGATGTTCTCCTTGGTGCATGTGTCACCGGTGTGACAAAAGCCTCAATTGCTTATCGTGCACGCTTCTGCATTGTTAGTTGAATGATTGATTCAGAATCCTCACTGGGCTGACTGTTTCCTTTAAACACGGTGCTTTTGGGTGTTTTAAGGTGCAGCCACCCGGGGAAAGGTGCTGGTGAGAGCGAAGTGTTTGTCGTGGGTCTGGTAAGTGCTGGCTAAGCTTGACGGTATTGTTAAATGTCTCTGTGTATGGATACGATGAAACTTAAGTTGAAATGTTAGTTAGTGCTTCCCTCTGATCTGCACCAGAACCTGTATCTTTGTTGGTTTGATTATTTAATAACAGTCTTGACCAGGCCGACACGTGATTTAATTTTGGACTCTGAACCCGTATGTGTTGGGCCGAGCTCCCAATGCTGTTGTTTAAACCTGGGGTGGCATTGTATTGCAGTTTGACACATGCTCCATGGAAAAGGAAAAGGATGTCTGAAACTATTTTTTCCCCCCTTGATTACCTTGTAGGAATGTTCTGCATTCATGTTAATAGAATTTCCTATATACCTTTAGGGTAGCCTATATCACCGTTGAATGCATGTGTTTCTGTACCTACTCAAGCAATCTAACCAAGTTATAACTACTTCTGACATCATTGCACGTGGTTTACTTTGTACTTTTCTACTCGTGTTGGCTTGTTAAAATTACACACTTATTGGAAGGTCATTTCACTGTTATCGGAGATGTAAGGCTCATATTGTAACACACAGAGCAACTACAACTGCTCCTCTCTTTCTCTTGCCTCTATTTTTGCCCCAGTCTTCAAAGTGGGTTTGCCCATCCTGTTAATTGTTTACCATTCGAGATGAGGTTAGTCTTGGGACGAGTCGGTGGCCAAGCCGCCCGCTCAGCGGCCCCTCATTACGACTGAATGACCCCTGTGACTCCATGTCAAAGTGCCTCACAACACCCCCGCTCGCCCTCAAAGCTTCCAGGAAGACTATAAATCCAGATTTTTACCCAAGTTAATGAAAAGAGAACGATGCTAATGAGTGCTCGAAGTATCCTAATGATTTTGCAGATTAACAGAGGTACCTCTATCTGCGTGGTCTTTTTTTTTTTGTGTGTCTGGCCAACTGTTCCTGAGGCCCTTGCCAAAGCGTAGTCAGCAGCCCGTGAAGGCGTCTCCCTCCATCCTCACACTAAAAGGGCATTTTACCCCTGAATTCTGAATTGGCGTGCAGACTTTTGTTTTACTGGAGGAAAAACCTTTGTCGCAAGTATGTGGAAACCGGTTGAACTCCTGGTACTTTGGGAAGAATGGGAGCCCAGCCACAGAATGTGTTCTACTGCATGATTGCGCTTTTGAAAACACGTCAACTAAGAAAGCTGTGTCCGCACTGATCCTTTTTTTCCGCTGTTGCCATCAGTCATTGTTTTTATTGTCCTACTAGAAAACACAGACGAGACCTATGTAGAGAGATTAATGAGAGTTAATGGAAGACAGGTCCTAATGAGATCAGAACGACTTTGTTTTGGAAATGTACTTTGTGAACTGATTGTGAAAATAAAGTCAGGTTAGTATGAACCAGTCGGAGCTAATATAGTAATATTTACATTTTCCTTGAATGTCAGTTTCCTAGGATGTTAGCTTGGTGTCGGATACAAAAAAGTACTTATCATACAGGGTAGAATGCAGGGTAGAACGTGAGAATGCTGTTAATTGACTACAGTCCAGCGTTCAACACCATAGTGCCCTCGAAGCTCACCACCAAGCTAAGGTCCCTGGGACTGAACACCTCCCTCTGCAACTGAATCCTGTACTCCCCGTTCAGACACGGCTGCGTGGTCGCGCACGACTCCAACACCATCATTAAGTTTGCCGATGACACAAAAGCTGGTAGGCCTGATCACCGATGACGATGAGACAGCCTATAGGGAGGAGGTGTGGAGCCAGGACAACAACCTCTCCCTCAACGTCAGTAGGACAAAGGAGCTGATCGTGAACTACAGGAAATGGAGGGCTAAGCACGCCCCCCTTCATATCGATGGGGCTGTCGAGTGCTTCAAGTTACTTGATGTCCACATCACAAGGATCTATCATGGTCCAAACACGCCAACACAGTCCTGAAGACAACGCCTCTTACTCTTAAGGAGGCTGAAACGATTTGGCATGGGCCCTCAAAAAGTTCTACAGCTGCACCATCAAGAGCATCTTGACTGGCTGCATCACCGTGTGGTATGGCAACTGCTTGGCATCCGACCGCAATGCTTTACAAAGGGTAGTGTGTACTCCCAATACATCACTGGGGCCGAGCTCCCTGCCATCCAGGACTTCTATACTAGGAGGTGTTGGAAGGCCCCAAAAATTGTCAAAGACTCCCGTCCCCCAAGTCACAGACTGTTCTCTCTGCTACGGCAAGTGGTACCAATGCACCAAGTCTAGAACCAACAGGACCCTGAACAGCTTCTACCCCCAAGCCATAAGACTTCTAAACAAGACTGCTAAATAGCTACTCAAATGGCTACCCGGACTACCTGCATTGACCCTTTTTTGCACTAACTACTCGCCATATAAAATCCAAAGAAGAGAAAGCCTGGAAGGAGGAGAGACGACGAGAAACGATTCAGTTGACCGTTTTATGTGTGGATTAATTGTCGAAGTTGAGGATCTTGTGCATTTCAGGTAAAATAACAACTCAACATTTATATCCCAGGACAAATGAGCTAGCAACCGCAAGCTAGCTAGCTAAATTGCCATAAATGTTTAATGCTTTTCGATCTGTCCCCAAATTAATATAATTGGTTCAGAGTTTGTTTTGATATTTCAACCTGTGTGTCGTGATCGCGTTTGGTGTGGGGGGACAAAATCAATTTACACACGATGGCGCACACGTGCACTTCCGGTCTGGGCATGGTGTTAGTCGACACCTGTTGTCTACGAAGCATGTGACAAATAAACATTTGATTTGATGTAAGTTACTGTAGATTGTTTCTGTTTTGAGCAATCCTACAAACTGAAGCTTGACGTGTATATCAGTTTCCAAGTCAGAAAAAATAACATTCTGATGAACAATAGATAATTGGCAATACTTTATTTGTACAAAACAATCAGTAAGAAATGTCCCAATGGAATAGTCTGTTTTGCTTCCTTCAGAAAGTACTTACAGGCAAAATTATCTTAGTTTGACCCTTAGTAGGCCTGTTTAATGAAAGCTTATATCCCCAGACTCCATTTGAAGTGAAATTTAAAAAACTACACATCTACTCCGTAGCAGGTTACCCTTGTTCAACATCACTGCACACACAGAAACTTGTTCCACGGCAACTGAGAGGCTTTTTAGTGTGCCTGATGAGCCCTAATCATATCTAGGCTCTGCATGATGACAGTGTTGCTATTCTAACCCTAACTGAGTTTGTCATTAAAAGTCACTGAAGCTTAGCTGTCTCCCCCCTTCTGTTTATCTGTCTCCCCCTGTGAGAGGTCAGAGGTGAAGCAGTGCTCAAAGAGAAGCTAAGCCTCCCCTCCTCTACCCCCTAACCAGGCCCATATTTGGTGTTTTTACAAGCAGGTAATGATGACGGACAGTCACGCACAATCGGCCATGGCCTGCAAAGGTGGAAGTCAGTCAAGGTGCTGCGTCGTCTTGTCTGTGATCCGATCTGCAGTGTACTTGAGATGAGAAAGTTGTTTGTAGTGCTTTATAATGCCTTATAATATAGTATGAGCTATTATATTAGTGTACTAAAGAGCCCAATGTGTGTAATAGCGATATTGCCTGTGTTTTCTAACCACTATGGCTACGTAACATTATTCACTATAGTCTTATAAGCCATTGTAGTTAATTATCGACACAACATCAACCCGCTTACGAGTTATTATGGACACTTATAGTCAGTGTTATAACACATTATAATGGATGTTATAAAGCGTAATATGCATGCACTTCATAGAAAGTGTTACCAAAAATGTTTGCTAAGTGTTTGCGCCAGTTTTTTCAGTATGGCACGAAACAGTACAAACAAACTTAAAACATGAACGTCTTCATTTACACATGATCTATCTAACTTTGTCTTTCTCCAACCTCTATTTGACATTTTGTTCTGTCCTCAATATTTAAATCCCCGGCACGCGTAGAGTGACGCAGGTCTTTAGATGTTGTACACGTGAAATTGTGTCATTCCGAACTTTATCAGCAACGTTATATTCCATTTGGTTGGACTTGAGCCATATTCTTCCATGCGCGAGCACGTACATTCTTACTCGTTTCTTGTATCAACACAATGGGAACGAGAAAGAACGCACATGCTCGCACGCGAAGAAGTATCGTTTGAGTCCAACAAAATGCAATATAACGTTGCGGGTGAAGTTTGGAATGACACAGTTTCATGTGCACAACACCACCATACGGAGAGCGTTGCCGTTCCTAAAATGACGTAGTACGATGTTTTTTAAGCTTTTGTTTATGTTTTAGCAGTGCACTGGCACTGCAGAATGAGTATGAGACAGTCTATAGCTGGTTTGGGTAAGTTTATTAAAACAAATGTGTGAAATCGTCAAAAAAGAGTCTGGCCATATACATCAAAAATAGAGATTTGGTTTGAAAAATGATGAACTTGTCCTTTAAGTTATTTTAGGGATCTAGAAACCATCCAGACGGACACAATACCAATCTACTGATGCAGTAAACTGTGACTTACTTAGCCATTCATGTGAAAACAAACACTGTATAAAATGTGCAGCCATCAATGCAAGAGAATCTGTGCGGAAAGCCAATATTGTTGACATTGGATTAGTATGGTGGTCTGCTTATCTCTGAGCTAGAGGAAGAGAATGAAGGTCTCCTTTCCCATTCAAAGGAATAACATCAATCCATTTTGTTATTTCAGAACGGCACCCTGGATGATATGGATGTATTTTTGGCGTTTTTGCACCCCAGAGACATTCACTTCAAACTCTCTTATGGGTCGTCCAACTTCTCAGTAACAATACAGGTGACGACCCTGGAATAACACATGATCTGGTCTCTGATATCCGTCTCAGACGTTTGCTGATTTTTTTTATGGGATTGGAGAGGAAAATTCTACCTCCAGATTAAATCAAATATTTGAGCTTACTGATTCGTTGTTAATCCTCTGCTTTGGTCATACTGGGTAGGGGAAATGCATCGACTGACTGAGGACCTTTGACAATCAGGACATTGTCATTACTAATATTCTGTCACTTCCAGCTCATTTTTTTTGCGGGGGAATTAATGTTTTGAATCCTGGGTGAAATGTTTAACAAACTCCAAATAGTTTTTGCGTTGTACAAGTTTTAATAGGAAGCTTAGCAATGTGTCGGCTACTTATGGTTGCATTGATTATTCAGATACCGTGGATTTCTGTGGCATCAGCTCATTCAAAGATAAAAGTGCTGCTTTTGAATTCAACCTAGATGTGGGCACCATGTAGCTTTGCGGTTTATTAAGAGCTTTGGGCCAGTAACTGAAAAGTTGCTGGTTCAAATCACCGGGGGAAAATATGTCGATGTGCCCTTGAGCAAGGCACTTAACCCTAATTGCTCCTGTAAATTGCTCTGGATAAGAATGTCTACTAAATTAAGTAAATGTAAAATGTCATAATTGCCAAAATCTTTCTTAGTCATATGTGGTTGTCCCACCTATTGACCTTAAGATGATTGCACTTAACTGTAAGTTGTTCTGGATAAGAGCATCTGCTAAATTATGTAAATGTAAAGAAGCAGAAGGGAAAAACTGGTTATATTTGAAGTCACCTCGTGTGACTTTAGACCCCCCCCGAAGAGACTGCTCCCTGCTGACAGCAGTCTCCGTTCAGGTACTGCATGTTCTCAGCTTATTGTTCCACTAAGGGATTGGTATTTCCTCTGAGCTGTTAGTTGCTCCTGATAATGGCATTCAGAGTTGATCAGATAGCATCTTGGGGTGGAAGATTATGTCAGACTTAGTGTTTACCAAGTGCCTGTAGTCTTAAAGCTATTGTTCAGGTCAAACTTCCGTTAGGCAAGGGGTCAATCACAGACCTCTGAGACTTCAGAGGTAGCTTGTAGTGTTGTTGTTGTGATTATATTTTTGTTGTCCTGCTCTTGTTGCATTCTTGGACTGGAGGAGCGGTGGGGTCTTTTCTTCATTCATTTAATGTGGCCCCAGTTCAATATAATTTTGGTATCAACAAAATAGCTCAACGAGCCACCCCTTGTCCCAACAGGAAGGAAACTGTGTGACTTTTGGAGCTACATAGTAAACGATGTCAGACAGTGACCCCCCAATTCTACCACTATTAAGACATGCACACACACTCACACACACACACACACACACACACACACACACACACACACACACACACACACACACACACACACACACACACTCACACACACACACTCACACTCACACTCACACTCACACACACACACACACACACACACACACACACACACACACACACACACACACACACACACACACACACACACACACACACACACACACACACACACACACACACACATCCTAGCATAATGCCACCCGCCTCAGTAGATCCCAGTCTACACAGTGAAAAACAAGGCACTTCCCCTCCACCCAGGGATGTGGGTGGAGGGGAAACTCCTGACAGTAATATAAAGAGCCCCAGTGGGGCTAGTCCAATGAGAGGAGGAGGGGTGAATGAGTTATAGGGGTAGGAACATAGCCAAGCGGCACATTATGACTGAAAACAAAGTAAGGCCATTCATTATATTGAAGGTGAACTGTCCATATGTAGAGCTACTGGGTATGCAGGTACAAAGGCACCTGACTCTGACCTGACTCTCTGACCTAGCACAGGGTCAGTGCTATCTGGGATCCTTGGGATAGGCCTACCCTAAACCCTAATCCAAACCGAAACCCTAACCTTAGCCCTTACCTTAACCATTTTACATTTCAACTTCAATGGGGTAGGGTCATCCCAAGGATCCCGGATAGCACGGACCCCTAGCACAGTCCTGCTAATCAAGGTCCTGATGAACAGCTGATTCATAAAACCAAGTGTGTTAGATTAGGGCTGGAACATCATTCTGAATGATCTACCAAAGATGTCATAGTTATGTGTCGAAATGCTACAGGTGGTACTGATGTGCATTACGATTTTTGTTCTATCTTGATCTCACTGGTTTTAGTGTAAGTTTTAAAATCACCATGAACTTGAAGTGGAGTAGATGTAATCTGGGAATGATTTGTATAACAAAGTTATTGTGTCTATAAATGCCACTTCTTTAATAAACTCAGTGAGAGATGCCTTTGGAACACACATGTGGATGTAGTTTGTTCTGTGAACATAGATGGTCTCTTAAAAGTCACTTGGGATTGGAATACTAGTTGAGACTGGGAATTGTACTGAACATAAGAAGCAAATACAGCGATGAACCACTAAAAAAATACAGCATATGCGCAAGCTGTGAGCTTTCAACATCATTGACCTTTGATAACCTTACTTAAAGAAAATACCTCAAAAATAAAAATGTCTAAAAAAGTAAGAGATGAGAAAAACAAATCATTAAAGAGCAGCAGTGAATAACAATAGCGGGGCTTTATACAGGGGGTACCAGTACAGAGTCAATGTGTCAATGTGCAGGTACACCGGTGTCGAGCTAATTGAGATAATTATGTTCATGCAGGTAGGGTTGCTAAAGTGGCTATGCATAGATAATAACTAAGAGTAGTAGCAGCGTGGAAGGGGGGGGGGGGTGCAAATAGTCTGGGTAGCCATTTGATTATCTGTTCAGGAGTCTTATGGCTTGGGGGTAGAAGCTGTTTAGAAGCCTCTTGGACCTAGATGTGGCGGTCTGGTACCGCTTGCCGTGCGGTAGCAGAGAGAACAGTCTATGACTTGGGTGGCTGGAGTCTTTGAAGATTTTTAGGCCTTCCTCTGACACCGCCTGGCATAGAGGTCCTGGATGGCAGGAAGCTTGGCCCCGGTGATGTGTTGGGCCGTATGCACTACCCTCTGTAGTGCTTTGCGGTTGGAAGCCGAGCAGTTGCCATAGCAGGCTGTGATGCAACCCGTCAGGATGTTCTCGATGGTGCAGCTGTACAATCTTTTGAGGATCTGAGGACCCATGCCAAATCTTTTCAGTCTCCTGAGGGGGAATAGGTTTTGTCATGCCCTCTTCACGACTGTCTTGGTGTGCTTGGATCATGTTAGTTTGTTGTTGATGTGGACGCCAAGGAACTTGAAGTTCTCAACCTGCTCCACTACAGCCCCGTGTCGATGGGAATGGGGGCGTGCTCGGTCCTCATTCAATATTTCTTATCCTGGAATAGTATGTTTTACAATATATTTATGGAAGTGTTGGCAGCCCAAAAGGTTAAACACATAAAAGGAAATGTACCCAACCAGTATAGGAGATGTCAACAATAATTGACACCTATGTGAATTATAAGACTAAGCATTTCAATAAAGACCACAAAGCTCTTACAAAATGTATATCGTGAAAGGTCATGGTACAGTGGCACTAAGGGTAAAGTAACACTGAATTTCTGATGTGTATAAGGAGGAGAATCTAGATGCAGCACTTTGTGTATTTGTAAAATTATTCTTGCCAATTTTTGACAAACATACACCTGTTAAGAAACTAACTGTGTGGACTGTTGAGCCCCCTGGATTGATGATGAATTGAAAAATGGCGTGGTTTAAAGAAATTATGCAACGAAGGTGGCAAACAAGTCAGGCTGCTCATTTTATTGGTTGACATACTGTCAATTGAACGCCCATTGGGCGGCACACAATTGGACCAGTGTCATCCGGGTTTGGTCGGGGTAGGCCGTCATTGTAAATAATAATTTGCTCTTAACTGACTTGTCTAGTTAAATAAAGGTAAAATATATATATTTTTAATAAGAAGAATTTAAATTGAGAAATTATTTGACTAAACTTTAAAAAAGGAAGAAATTATGTTCCCAAAACAAGATCAATTACATAAAAAACTATGGAAAAGGCTAGAGCACCTTCAATTATATTATGGGCAGAAAACTAAATTAATCTCCATCATTCATTGAAGTTGATGGGTAATTTATAACAAAACATTTTGATATAGCCAATCATTTCAATAACTATTTCACCAGTCATGTGGACAAACTGAGAAGTGAAATGACAACATTGAACAGTGAACCATCATATATGTGCATTGAAGATCCAATAATGAAAGAGAAAGATTGCCGTTTTGAATTTGGTCAAGTTTGTGTGGAAGAGGTGGAAAAACGGTTGATATCCATCAATAGTGATAAGCCACCAGGTATAGACAAACCAGATGGGAAACTTGTGAGAATGGTTTCAGACTGTATTGCCACCCCTATTTGCCATGTCTTTATTTAACCAAAGCCTAAAGGAGTGTGTGTCCACCTTGAAAGGAAGCTAAAGTAATTCCACTACCTAAAAATAGTAAAGCACCCTTTGCTGGCTTTAACCACTGCTCAATGAGTTTGCTGCCTGTTCTTAGTAAACTGATGGAGAGAATTGTGTTTGAACAATTACAGAGAGCTCCAAAAGTATTAGGACAGTGACAATTTTTTGTTGTTGTTTTGGCTCTGTACTTGACCACGTTGGATTTGAAATAACACAATGACTACAAGGTTAAAGTTCATACTGTAACGCACAAATATAATATCCCCAAGACATGCTAACCTCTCACCATTACAGGGGAGGTTATCATTTTTGGGGAGGTATGATATTTGTGCGTCTGTAACTTTCTCAATCATCATTATTCACGATTCATTCAGGATTATCCGTAGTCAAGGTAGCATACACATTAATGTAGAAGAGTTTAGAAACATATTCTAGTCTTATTTACAACAAAGGTTACTCCAAAAAGACACAAAACATTATTTGCCATGCATTTCAATTGGCACAAAATAATCTGAAACACAACCTGTCACACCCTGATCTGGTTCACCTGTCCTTGTGATTGTCTTCACACCCTCCATGTGTCGCTTATTATCCCCGGTGTATATATCGCTGTGTTTCCTGTCTCTCTGTGCTAGTTCGTCTTGTTTGCCAAGTCTACCAGCGTTTTTCCTTGCCCCTATTTTCCCCCGTCTCTGTTTATTTCTAGTCCTCCTGGTTTCATCCCTTGCCTGTCCTAACTCTGAACCCGCCTGCCTGACCACTCTGCCTGCTCTGACTACCAGCCTGCCTCTCCCGTACAGTTTTGGACTTGGATCTGGTTTCTGGCCCCTGCCTGGCCTGACATTGAGACTGCCTATCGTCTGGTACTGTTTGGACTCTGACCTGGTTTATGAACTCTCGGCTGTCCCCGACCTGCCTTTGCCTACTCCCTTTGTTATAATAAATATCGGAGCTCTACCATCTGCCTCCTGTGTCTGCATTTGGGTCTCGCCTTGTGCCCTTATACAACCAAAACAAACAGTAAATGCATCCAACAAAATTGTGGAGTCACAGACTTGATGTAGTTATTGCGTGCTTAGAATATGGGACCAAATACTGAATTTTTTTCCTACTTTAATACACATATAAGTGAATTTGTCACAATACTTTTGGTCGCCTAAAATGGACTATGTACATTAAAGTGCTGTAATTTATAAATGGTTCACCAGATGTGGATGAAAATACCATCAAATTAAATATGGCAGTCTGCACATGAACCCAATAGTCATTGTATCAAAGTGCTGGAGTACAGAGCCCAAACAACAACAACTTTGTCACTGTCCCAATACTTTTGGAGCTCACTGTACAATGCTATTTTCTAAAGGACAAGTTAACAACTGACTTTCAGAATGCATATAGGGAAGGGCTCTGAACTTGTACTGCACTGATTCAGATGACTGATGATTGGCTAAAATAAATAGATAGTAAGATGATAGTTGGAACTCTATTGTTCGATTTCAGTGCAGCCTTAGATGTTATTGATCACACTTTGAAAACAACTCACTTGTTATGGCTTTACATCACCTGCAATCACATGGCTGGAGAGTTACTTATCCAATAGAAGTCAGACTATTCTTCAATGAAATATACTGTAACATCAGATACAGTATGTACAGTGTGGTATCCCTCAGGGCAGTTTCCTTGGGCCATTAGTCTTCTCTATTTTTACAAATTCTTTGCCACTTGTCTTACAAGAGGCTAAAATGATTATGTAAGCTGATGATTGCACACTCTACACATCAGCAACTGCCGTAAAGCCAGTGAGTTCACTGAGACTCTTAGCAAGGAGTTACAGTCAGTGTCAGAATGGGTAATTAACAATAAACTGGTCTTAAATACATCTCAAACCAAAAACATTGTATTTGGTCCAAATCATTCTCTTAGACCTACACCTCAACTGGAGTTGTGTATAAAGGGTGGGACCATTGAACAAGTTGAAGAAGCTGAACTTCTAGTAGTAACATTGGATTGTCAGTTATCATGGTCAAATCATATTGAGAAAGTTGTTGTGAAGATGTGGAGTAGGTATGTCAGTAAAAACAATATGTTCTGCATTTTTGACACAAAGATCAACTGCACTAGTTGTTCAGGCTTTGATCTTGATTACTGTCCGGTAATATGGTCAGATGCAGCAAAGAAAGACCTAGCAAAGCTGCAGCTGGTTGAAAACAGAGCAGCACGCCTTGCCATTAACTGCACACACAGATCTAACATCACCAAAAGGCATGATAGTCTTTCATGGGTGAGGGATGAGGAGAAATGTACTTATTCTCTTCTATTCTTTTTAAGAAAGATTTGCGTGTTGAAAATGCATGTATAATCTATTTGCATACACTTCAAACATACATACCCCACCAAACACACCACTATGGGTTTCTTCACAGTACCCAAACAAAAAAGAGATTAATGAATCACTCAGTTATGTATAGATCAAATCAAATCAAACTTTATTTGTCACATGCGCCGAATACAAAGTGTAAACCTTACCGTGAAATATTTACTTAGTTTACCTTTATTTAACTAGACAAGTCCGTTAAGAACAAATTCTCATTTTCAATGACGGCCTAGGAACACGGGGATGAAACTGAGGAAAAGACAGATATTGGGGAGGCAACCAAAAACGTGATGGAGTACAGGTGAGTCCAATGAAGCGCTGTTGCGCGTAGCGATGGTGACAGGTGTGCGTAATGATAGGCAGCCTGGCGCCCTCGGGCGCCAGAGAGGGGGAGCGGGTGCAGGTGTGACACCCAACAAATGTTACGGTTTTCTTTTTAAATAACCATATGTATGAACATTATTTTATTCAACAGTTTTGATCTATTCAAAGCCTATAGGCCTATGTTATTATTCATGATCAATCCACAACATAAATGTTGATGTCTCCTTCTAGTGAAAGGCCAACTTAAGTTGACCATCGGTCATTGTTTGGGTTTCCTAACAGTCAAAGCCACAAAAAGAGTCATGCTCTAACAATTTGGAAATATCTCTAATGAGATTTCTGCTTTGTTTTGTCTCTCCCTCTTTCTCCCCTGGAATGACAGAAGGGTCGGTAGAATAGGGTGCAAGGAAGATAAACACAGCTCCCCTCGCATGGCCCCATTAAAGGGAGAGGGAACAAGACCCTCCCCAAACACTCACCCATTACTTCCCAATATACTCCTACAGTACCTAATCAAAACTCACCTTCTCCACCAGACAGCACTCTATGTCTAGGGACAAATTGGAAACTCTCCATTTATGTTACAGTTTAATTTCCATTCATTTCTAGGACTGTGGTGGTTGCTAAGGTTAACAAGGTGTGTAGAGTTGGGCCAAGAAGGATTGTGCTGCATGGGATTGTTTTGTTTCTCATTAGTAAGAGGGAAAATAAAGAGGCTGTCATGGTTTGGTACTCCAGCACGGAGGTGAGGGTTGGCCCGTCAGTTGGGATTACTTCTGTCTCAGCAGGCTTTGATGTGTGGTGACAGCACCAGACAACATTAAATGCTTAGGAACCTAGGCTTCCTTTCCCGAGTGTTTAGATTGGCTCCTATCTGTAGGTGAGAGAGGAGCAGTCATGAATGCACTGTGTGTGTGTGTCTGTGTTTAGATTGGCTCCTATCTGAGTGTTTAGATTGGCTCCTATCTGTAAGTGAGAGAGAAGCAGTTATTAATGCACTGTGTGAGTTTTTAAAATTTTATATGACCTTTATTTAACTAGGCAAGTCAGTTAAGAACAAGTTCTTATTTTCAATGACGACCTAGGAACAGTGGGTTAACTGCCTTGTTCAGGGGCAGAACGACAGATTTGAACCTTGTCAGGTCGGCGATTCAATCTTGCAACCTTTCGGTTATTAGTCCAACGCTCTAACCACTAGGCTACCTGCCGCCCCGTGTGTGTGTGTGTGTGTGTGTGTGTGTGTGTGTGTGTGTGTGTGTGTGTGTGTGTGTGTGTGTGTGTGTGTGTGTGTGTGTGTGTGTGTGTGTGTGTGTGTGTGTGTGTGTGTGTGTGTGTGTGTGTGTGTGTGTGTGTGTGTGCGCGTGTGCGTGTGCGTGCGTGTGTGTGCGTGTGTGTGTTTGCATTTATTCCAATTACATGAAAATAGTCTACAATTGATTGTGCAGCATATGTATTGGCTGCACTATGACTGAGAGCTCAGTGATTTCATCACACCATATCCTTCTATTAAAGGGGCCCATGTTTGCTCAGGATTACATTACCTAATAGTCGTGTACAAGTAAGTGGACGTATGAATGGTGGGACCAAAATACTTTCCCATTTTGTGTTTCCATTAATAAAAGTTTGTGCCCTATAGAATGTGTCAGGGTGCCTTTTTTAAAATTAATTTTACAGGAGGGCTCATTACATTCTTTTGTAGTTTACATTCCGTTATGTAACCAGGAAATGGAATATGTGTCGGGCTGGAATGGAACATGTCAAACTGGATTGGCAAGGTCACAGCGGGAGAAACACGCAAGGGCTCTGTAATCTCCCGACTCTCGCACGCTACCACGTACACATAAAAACACACCCCTTACCAAAGAACCAGACCCGCAATCTTCGGTTTAGTTCTAAAGACAGGAATATATTTAAGAACGACTTGGCTATTAGGAGTATCGGTAATACTTTCTTTAAAGCATTTGCAATTTGTTAGAAGCATGTATGGTCCTTTATAACGTCTCATAATATGACTTATAGCACGTTATTTGTCTTTATGTATCAACATTTCAACTAACTCAAAATGTATCATTCTTTGGGCTCATTGCATATTTCAGTGGGGGGGGGGACGTGTGTTGTAAATTATAATATCTGTATGGTTTGTAAGAGGAGATCTCATAGTGTTATTGTTAAACGCGTGGTATATCACAAGTGGGGGGGGCTCTGCCCTGACAACTTTCTGTTGCACCACATTCTCACGAACACATGCAGAGAGGTAGGGGAGAGCGCGCTCGAGGAAAAGCTGAGCAGGAAATGTAGAGAAGGAAATATGACATGGATTGCGTAATGCTGATTTTCCATTGTCCTTTTCTAAGAACTTATCCAACTAATCGGGTGTCTTCATCAACATCTATCTGTACTATCTTTAGAATACCACGGACAGTTTTAGGGAGTCAGTCAAACAGTTTTCCCTGAAAGAGAACTTGCAAAACCTCTACAGTCATTAATTCACACAAAAAATATGATCTGAATGCTACACAGCAAATTGGCCTAGGGTTGATTTTCCTGTGTAACATTTCTAGTGTAGGTTCAGGTGTTAAATTAACACTCATTGGTGTAAAATAACCCTTGTGTTGGTGTCAAAGATGCAGTGCAGTAAAAACCTAGATTTTCCTGTGTTTTATATACACTGTACAGTGCGGGAAGTATTCAGACCCTTTGACTATTTTCACATTTTGTTACGTTACAGCCTTATTCTACAATGTATAAAATTATTTTTTCCCCCTCATCAATCCACACACAACACCCAAGAATGAAAAAGCAAAAACAGGTTTTTAGAAAGGTTTGCAACTGTATTAATAACAAAAAACTGAAAAATCACATTTACTTAAGTATTCAGACCCTTTACTCAGTACTTTGTTGAAGCACTTTTGGCAGTGATTACAGTCTTGAGTCTTCTTCGGGTATGACTCTACAAGCTTGGCACACCTGCATTTGGGGAGTTTCTCCTACCCTTCTCTGCAGATCCTCTCAAGCTCTGTTAGGTTGGATAGGGAGTGTCGCTGCACAGGTATTTTCAGGACTCTCCAGAGATATTAGATCGGGTACAAGTCCGGGCTCTGGCTGGGCAACTCAAAAACATTCAGAGACCTGTTTCCGAAGCCACTCCTGCATTGTCTTGGCTTTGTGCTTAGGGTCATTGTCCTGTTGGAAGGTGACCCTTCGCCCCAATCTGAGGTCCCGAGTGCTCTGGAGCAGGTTTTCATCAAGGATCTCTCGGTGATTTCTCCGTTCATCTTTCCCTCGAGGTCCCGAGTGCTCTGGAGCAAGTTTTCATCAAGGATCTCTCTGTACTTTTCTCCGTTCATCTTTCCCTCGATCCTGACTAGTCTCCCCATCCCTGCCACTGAAAAACATCTCTACAGCGTGATGCTGCCACCTCCATGCTTCACCATAGGGATGGTGTTAGGTTTCCTCCTGGCGTGACACTTGGCATTCAGTCCAAAGAGTTCAATCTTGGAGGCTTTAGGTGACTTTTAGCAAACTCCAAGTGGGCTGTCATGTGCCATTTACTGAGGAGTGGCTTCCGTTTGGCCACTCTACCATAACGGCCTGATTGGTGCAGTGCAGCAGAGATGGTTGTCCTTCTGGAAGGTTTTCCCATCTCCACAGAGGAACTCTGGAGCTCTGTCAGAGTGACCATTGGGATTTTGGTCACTTTCCTGATCAAGGCCCTTCTTCCCCGATTGCTCAGTCTGGCCGGGTGACCAGCTCTAGGAAGAGTCTTGGTGGTTCCAAACTTCTTCCATTTAAGAATGATGGAGGCCACTGGTTTCTTGGGGACCTTCAATGCTGCATAAATGTTTTGGTACACTTCCCCAGATCTGCTGTTCGACACAATCCTATCTCGGAGCTCTACGAACAATTCCTTCGACCTCATGACTTTGTTTTTGCTCTGACATGCACTGTCAACTGTGGGATCTTATATAGACAGGTGTGTGCCTTTCCAAATCATGTCCAATCAATTGAATTTACCACAGGTGGACTCAAGTTGGAGAAACATCTCAATGGAAACAGGATGCACCTGAGCTAAATTTCGAGACTCTGGGTCTGAATACTGATGTAGTTTGCAAAAAAATGTAAAAATCAGTTGTCACTTTATCATTATGGGGTATTGTGTTTAGATTGATGAGGTTTTTAAAATGTATTTAATCCACTTTGCAGCATAAGGCTGCAAAGTAACAAAATGTGGAAAAAGCCAAGGGGTCTGAGTACTTTCCGAATGCACTATATATACAAAAGTATGTGGACACCCCTTCAAATTAGTGGATTTGGCTATTTCAGCCACACCTGTTGCTGACAGGTAAAATGGAGCACACAGCCAAGCAATCTCCATATACAGAGGTTGGCAGTAGAATGGCCTTACTGTAGAGCCCAGTGACTTTCAACATGGCACCTGTCACGTTCTGACCTTTATTTCCTTTGTTTTGTATTTATTTAGTATGGTCAGGGCGTGAGTTGGGTGGGCAGTCTATGTTTGTTTTTCTATGATTTGGGTATTTCTATGTTTCGGCCTAGTATGGTTCTCAATCAGAGGCAGGTGTCATTAGTTGTCTCTGATTGAGAATCATACTTAGGTAGCCTGGGTTTCACTGTGTGTTTGTGGTCGATTGTTCCTGTCTCTGTGTTTTGCACCAGATAGGACTGTTTTGGGTTTCCACGTTTCTTGTTTTTATTAGTTTGTTAGTTTGTTCATGTAAAGTGATTTAGTGATTTCTCATGGTTCGGGCTAGGCCCCTTAGTTCTGGTGAAGGGAAATCTTAATGCTACAGCATACAATGACATTGTAGACGATTCTGTGCTTCCAACTTTGTGGCAACCGTTTGGGGAATGCCCTTTCCTGTTTCAGCATGACAATGCCTCCGTGCACAAAGTGAGGTCAATGCAGAAATTATTTGTTGAGACCGGTGTGGAAGAACTTGACTGCCTGCACAGAGCCCTCACGTCAACCCCATCAAACGCCGTTGGGATGAATTGGAACGCTGACTGCAAACCAGGCCGTATCGCCCAACATCAGTGCCCGGCCTCTTGTGGCTGAATGGAAGCAAGTCGCCACAGCAATGTTCCAACATCTAGTGGAAGGACTTCCCAGAAGAGTGGAGGCTGTTATAGAAACAAAGGGGGGACCAACTCCATATCAATGCCCATGATTTTGCGTTGAGATGAAAGCCGGCCTAAGTTCCGCACCCCGCCCCCTCAACAAAGTGAACGTCCCAACAGTGTTGTTACATAATAGTTTAGTAATTGCTCTGGGTCATTGGGTATTCCACCTGTCTCTCATCTCCCTAGGAAACTCCTGGTCAAACTGTCTATATTCTGAAGTCTGACTAATATGTCACTTCAACATTGATGCCTGTTGGCTGTTCTATAACTTACCTATGAGACGTGCATTATAAATACACAGTACAAAAGTGTTAGAAAAGCCCAACGAAAAAAACAAAACCAAAGCAAACCCTGTGACTAAGGAAATCGTTTAGAACCTATTAGGAGTCAGTGAATCCTCTTCCTTCCCTATGATGTGCGTACATGGGAATATGTGAAGTCAAAACTGGGCAGCAGCACAAACAGTGGCTGGTTACCACAACACAAGACAGAAACACCTGTTTGTAAGGAGGCCATTCAGAATACTCCATTCACTTCCAAGACTTTCCTTTATCGAGTCTTTCACATCCTAAACTTTGTTGAATTTTTCCCGTGTAACATTGTGTTGGGATCAATGCTGAACGTAATCCTGTCAATTTTCTTACATTTTGCTGTTATATAGAGTGTTGTCATCTGGAATCTTTTTGGATCTGGATTTTCCTCTGAGACTCAAAGAGATCCTCCTCCTAACGGGATTGGAAATCTGACATAAGCATTCAGTCATTGTCCGGCTTGCTGATAGTGGCATTGAGAGCTTTCTCATTGTGGTGCGTAAGCCCTGAAAATTCCTTCCACGTGTTCGGAGGAGTGTGCTGAATTTTAACACTTTCGAACAGGACTTTGTTTTAATATGTTAGCTCATTGCTAATTGATGTCAAAGTCCCCCTTTTTTTACAGGAATTAAGGCATACTGGGTGCACTCACTTCACTGTGTGTCCCACCCTGGGACAATATCAACTAACATTATTGTGCTGTTTTCCTTCGCAACTTTATTAGTCGTGTTAATGCTAACAGAGTAAAGCACTGCTCTCATCCGCATTCAGCTCCAGTGTGAGAAGATGGGTGAGAACCACACTGGAACCATGTTATTTTCTGTATTTACAAGAGACAGCAATAACATTTTGGGTGGGACTTTTTGGTCTTGGCCATAGTGGAGTTTGTAGTGTGGCTGTTTGAGGTTGTGGACAGGTGTCTTTTATACTGATAACAAGTTCAAACAGGTGCCATTAATACAGGTAACGAGTGGAGGACAGAGGAGCCTCTTAAAGAATAAGTTACAGGTCTGTGAGAGCCAGAAATCTTGCTTGTTTGTAGGTGACCAAATACTTATTTTCCACCATAATTTGCAAATAAATTCATTAAAAATCCTACACTGTGATTTTCTGGATTGTTTTTCTAATTTTGTCTGTCATAGTTGAAGTGTACCTATGATGAAAATTACAGGCCTCTCTCATCTTTTTAAGTGGGAGAACTTGGAACCTCTTAAATAAGAAGTTACAGGTCTGTGAGAGCCAGAAATCTTGCTTGTTTGTAGGTGACCAAATACTTATTTTCCACCATAATTTGCAAATAGATTCATTAAAAATCCTACACTGTGATTTTCTGGATTGTTTTTCTAATTTTGTCTGTCATAGTTGAAGTGTACCTATGATGAAAATTACAGGCCTCTCTCATCTTTTTAAGTGGGAGAACTTGCACAATTGGTGGCTGACTAAATACTTTTTTGCCCCACTGTATCTATTATACGTGGGAATACCTTGTTATTCATGTGCATATGTAATCTTATACATTTATTTTTTAAATTACAGTTACTGCTTTGCCTTGTTTTTTAATTGTTACATTTTGTGTTTCCACAATATGCCACAATAGGTCAATGTACGGTGATTCATGCACTTTTGCCATCTGACTTTCTTATTCTAATTCCTTAATCTAAGTTTTTAATTTTGGACAAAAAAGATTGAGACAATTTTTTTATTTGAAAACTCTATCATTGTGAGGTGATAATTGTTGTTGTGTTGACTTGGTAATGGGAGAGAGCTGATTGCACTTGTTTTTGTTGTCCTAGTGTTTGGGACAAAGTTTTTTTTTTAAACAGGACAAGCCATCTATAGGCGGGTGAAGAACACTGTGGTGCCATTTTGTCTGTCCCTTTAATCAAACGATTTCAACTTCCTGGCATTTGGTTTAGCTGTGTGAAAAAAACATAGCTACATGAAAAGAAAAGGGAAAAGATGTACTGGATTTGTTTTGTATCCAGTATCATTTCCAATTCAGTTCCACTCACATGCAACGTTGATGTGCCAACCATTCGATGAACAATTTTCATGTACTTTTAGTTGCCCAATTAGCAGGTGTGTGTGCGTGTGTGCATGTGTGCGTGTGTACGTGCATGTCAGGGGTGGTGGTTGGGATAAACAACAAGGTCTTAGGCCACCAGAGTTGAGACCCATTGGAGGGTCACAGCTTAAGAATGGACTGTGATTAGAAAGATTGTTTCATTAATAAGAACATTTAGATGGGTCACGCTCATGCACAAATCGTTTGGGAACCCACGACTTTGAAAATAAGGTACTTGTGGTAAAGCATAAATCATTGGTCAGTAGCAGGTGATTGTTAGTAACACATGTAAAATTAACTTGGTACAGTAACTTTTGTTGAAATAGAGCCTTGTGGTAAATGTTACCTAATTTAACCTTCACTAAAAATACTGATTACAGTTGGCCTATTAATAGACAAGAATGTATGCCTCTTTCACAGCTACTGCGTAGAGCATGACGATTGTCCACAAATAGGACATGAACAGGAAACGTGTCAGTTGTTCTCAAGGAATGTGTTTGTGTAAAGAAAGTATTTGTCCCGCAGCCTGCTTTAAGAGATTCGTGACATGTCACTGATATCACAGTCATACAGATGAGCAATGAGGTGAAACTCACAGTAGACCAGCAGATAAATGGTGTTCTATTGTTACACTGTTTTTTCCCTCTTGTCACATTCAATTGTTCTAGCTTCTCTGGAGCACGTATGTGCAGCAAACGTTGATACACAGCAAATTGGCCAGTGTTACTAAGGCATCAATTCAATCAGATTGAGTGTTAACCCGCGTTGGCTGACATCCACATAGCAGATGTTTTGGCGGTGTTTGAGGTGTAAGTGCAGTATGATCTGACAAATCGGTGAGCGACTGCAGTTGATAGTAGCCGTCTTACGGGCTCTTGACCGCAGATCGTAACCTTTTTTTGTATATAATGTCTCCACCATCATTTCCGATGACAAAAAAAAAGCTTCTGGTCATCAGAACATCGATCACTAACCTCAATATGGATGGAAATGTCTACTTCAACATGTCGGCAACTCTGGACGTTCTGCTTACTCTGGTCCAGGCCCTAATCCCTGGGATTCTAAAGAGGAATCGGCGATGAAAGAGATGCAGGATAGGTTGCATCCTGACGAGACTATGTCGTTGGGCAAAAAAACCACCATTGCCATCTATTCTATTGGTGAAAGTGCAGTCACTGGAGAATAAACTGGATGAGCTCCATTTGAGACTATCCTTTCAACGGTACCTCAGAGTTGTGACTGAACGAGGACATGGAAAATATAAATTGTGCCTGTTTTCTGTATGCATCGTCAAGACCAGACGGCAGACTCGGGAAAGATGAAGGGAGGAGGGGTGTGTCGCTTTGTTAACAACAACAGCTGATGCGCGATCTCAAATGTTAAGGAAGTCTCAAGTTTTTGCTCGCCTGAGTTTGAATATCTCTTAAGGTGCAGACCATACTATTTACCTAGAGAATTTTTATCTATACCACCACAAACCGATGCTGGCACTAAGACCGCACTCAATGAGCTGTATAGGGCCATTAGCAAAAAATAAAAAAGCTATTCAAAATCAAATGTTATTCATAACATACTTCGTGAACAACAGGTGTAGACTAACAGTATAATGCTTACTTATATAACAATATGGGGTGAGACCCAGATGCAGACATGGGAGGCAGATGGTTAGAGTCTCTGATATTTATTATAAAACAAGGGGCAGGCAAGAGACAAGACGTGGACAGGCAAAAGATCATAGACCAGGCCAGAGTCCAGGAGGTACAGAGTGGCAGGCTCGAGGTCAGGGCAGGCAAAGGTCAGAACCGGGAGGACTAGAAAAACAGAGACTTGAAAAATTAGGAGCACAGAAACATGCTGGTTGACTTGACAAGACGAACTGGCAACAGACAAACAGAGAACACAGGAATAAATACCCTGGGAATAATGGAGAAAACGGGTGACACTTGGAGGTGGGTGGAGACAATTACAAAGACAGATGAAACAGATCAGGGCGTGACAGTACCCACCCTCTAGGGCCGCCACCTGGCATCCTACCTGGGCGCATACCTGGTTGACCGGGGTGAGGGCCAGTTCCAGGATGTCTTTAGCGGGAACCCAGCACCTCTCTTCTGGGCCATAATCCTCCCACCCTGAACATCTGGGCTGAGGGTATGTTGACCTCTACTTCTTGCTCCGGGAAGTGCGGGGGCTGATTCCCCCTTTGAGTGCTCCATGGGGTGAGTCCAGTGGCCGAGCAGGGAGGAGTGTTCCTATCATTCTCCACCCCCACCAATTGCTGGCTCCAGGTGGTGGGGTTACTACAGACGAGACATCAAAGTGTCGTTTCCATGTCTTGATTGGCTCACTCCGGATGGCCATTGAATTGGGGATGAAACCCGGAGGACAGGCTGGCCGACGACCCGATAAGGGTGCAGAACGCCTTCCAGAATCGGGACGAGAACTGAGGATCCCGATCAGAGACAATGTCGACCGGGAGTCCATTGATTCAGAAGACGTGCTGCACCATGAGCTGGGCCGTCTCCTTGGCTGACAGTAACTTGGGGAGAGGGATGAAATGGGCGGCTTTGGAGAACCTATCCACCACTGTCAAGATGGTGGTGTTGCCATCTTACGGGGGAAGCCCAGTGACAAAATCCAGGGAAATATGGGACCAGGGGCGATGAGGAACAGGGAGTAGCTGAAGGAGGCCAGACGGAGCTTGCCGCGGAGTCTTATTTTGAGCACACACCATGCATGCAGCGACGAAGGCCGAGACATCAGGAGTCATGGTGGGCCACCAGAAGCGTTGTTGGAGGAAAGCCAGGGTACAACGGGCACCAGGATGACAGGTAAGCCTGAAAGAGTTAGCCCGTTCCAGGACCTGAGGCCGGGCCGAATCTGGGATGAACATCTGAGACTTGGCAAAAGCAGGCTCATGGAAAAAACACGCTAGTTGACTTGACAAGACAAGACGAACTGGCAACCGACAGAGAACATAAGAATAAATACCCTGGGAATAATGGGGAAAACGTGTGACACCTGCAGGTGGGTGGAGACAATCACAAAGACAGGTGAAACAGACCTGGGCGTGACAACTTATGGGTCATTTTCCAACAATGCAGACTTAAAGATAAAGATTACATTTGTTTTGTAGAAATAGTGACACGAGGAATACACTAAGAGTACAAAACATTATAAACACCTGCTCTTTCCATGACATAGACTAACCAAGTGAATCCAGGTGAAAGCTATGATCCTTTATTGATGTCACCTGTTAGCCATTAGACGCGTGAGTACCAAATATCTCTAACGGTCGCCCCAGCGTGAGTTGTTTTATTCGCGTGGTGTCAGAATGCACTCACTGTTCCAAGATGTGATTGTTATGTAACAGGACAGTTAAGCCGTGTTGCCTGCTAATTATCTATAGGCTATCTTTAAACTTAGCAATTATTTATTTTTTTACTCTGTTTATTAAGTTTTACACACACACACACATAGACAAGACACAGCAATATAAATAATATACTCAACTAGAAAATAAAAAATAAAAAAATAAATAGCTTTAAAGATACCAGACTTTAGACAAGTTAAACATACCAGGCAGAAGGCTACAGAGGTTTAAGGGCAATCTATAGTACAGGGACAGAGCAAACACCTCACCATTGTTCCTGTAAACAGTCAAGGGATAAGGGTGGAGAAATGCAACCACTCACAGAGAGTCATGGCCACAGACCGACCATCCACTGGACAGGTTTTTTTTTTTACAATGCTTTAAAATAAAAAAATAAAATGATTATTCATGTAGGCGTGAACAAAGTGTAAAAATAACTGGGAAAAACAAGCTCACACTTCAGTCTCTGCCCGAGCAAGATGAACAAGGCATCTGCGGATCACAATCAATAAGCACATGGACCTTAATGCCCCCCCCCCCCCCAGCAAAAACACAGAGAGAGGCTCCTCCAACCCTTAAGTCACAGACTTATTTTAGTATTAATTGGAATGCCATCAGAGGATGGACTGTTTAAAGTAAGACTGGAATGGAGCCCAAGCCTCATCAAACAGTTTGGGGTTCCCACGTGAATTGAATTTGATTTTTTCTAGTTTCAGAGAGCACAACACATCCCTCACCCAATATTTATAAGATGGGGGAGCTGCCATCTTCCAGTTCTGTAGTATTAGCCGTCTAGCTAAAAGAGTTGTATAAGCAACAGTGTCCGACTGGATTCTTGATAGGGGGGTACCCATGGGCAGTACTCCAAAAAGGGCTGTAAGGGGAGACGGATCTATAACAGTGTCATATATATCAGAGAAACATTTAAATATTAATTCCCAGAAACCTGACAGTTTATGACAGCCCCAAAACATATGCAACAGTGTGGCTGGTTCCACTTTACATCTGACACAGGTAGGATCAAAATCAGAGAATATTCTTCCAAGTTTGGCCCCCGACCTTGAATTGAATGAGGCTGTGTCTAGTGCTAAAAGAGGACGAGTGCACCCTGTGCAGCACAGATTCCCAGGCGTCTTCCCCAAGTTCCTCCCCCAAATCCTTTTCCCATCGAGTCTTTAAAGGCACCAAAGAAGGGTTCTGTAAGTCATGAATGATTGCATATACATCTGAAATTGCGCCCCTAGTAAGCTTGTTCCGCTCCAAGATGCTCTCTATAGCTGTATTCGCAGGCCTATTGGGAAATCCAGGTGTGTTAGCCCTGACAAAGTTTCTAGTCTGGAGATAGCGGAAAAATTGGGATTGGGGGAGATTGAACTTTTCCTGCAGCTGAGAAAAAGAGGCAAATGTATCATCAAAGAATAATTGGGCTAGCGAGGAGAGGCCTAGTGAGTGCCAAATGCCAAAAGCCCCATCATTCAAAGATGGAGGAAATAAAATGTTCTGATTGATTGGGCCTGATAGAGAAAAGCCTCGGAGGTTAAAGGCTAAACGGAACTGATTCCGAATTTTAAGAAACTGCTTTACAATTGGGTTGACACACCTTTTGCCCAGGGACACTGGGAGGGACGAGCACAGCACAGAGGAAAGTGCTACAGGTTTACACGATTCAGACTCCATCGGGACCCAGAGTGGTCTAGGGCCAGTAGGATCCGTCTGCAGCCAGTACAGAACGGCTCTGAAATTTGCACCCCAGTAGTATGTCTGAAAATTTGGTAGAGCTAAACCCCCCAATGACCTAGGCTTCTGTAAATGTTTTCTACCAATCCGTGGTACCTTGCCATCCCAAATAAAATGCATGAATGTTTGATCCAGTGAAATAAAAAAAGATTTTGGAATAAAAATGGGTAAACATTGAAATAAATATAAAAATTTGGGCAACACATTCATTTTAATGACATTAATCCTTCCGATAAGAGAAAGGGGTAGCGAATTCCAAAAAGTAAAAGATTGTTTCAATCTGTCTGCTAGAGCAACAAAGTTTTCCTGAAACAAATATGAATATTTCCTTGTCACTTTTACTCCCAAGTAAGTGAATTGATCCTGGACAATCCTGAACTGAGAACTTGTAAAAGATCACTTTAAAGCAGCCTTGTTTACCGGAAAAAGCTCACTCTTGCCTAGATTCAGCTTGTACCCTGAGATTGATCCAAACTTTTTAAGAACAGATAGGGCACGTGGCAATGAGGTATCGGGGTTGGAGATAAACAAAAGGAGGTCGTCAGAGCATATAGCGAGACTTTCTGCTCCCAGCCCGCCCTGATTATGCCTTGAATGGCATCATTAGAGCGTAGTGCAATGGCGAGAGGCTCGATTGCCAAAGCAAACAACAAGGGGGAGAGTGGGCAACCCTGTCTGGATCCGCGGTGCAAGGGAAAATAGTCAGAGGACAAGTTATTAGTCATGGGGGAAAAATAAAGAATAAAGAATCTTTATCCACGCAATGAATTTGGGGCCAAAGCCAAATCTATAAAGGGCAGCTGTTAGGTAATCCCACTCAACGCGGTCAAACGGTCCCCCGACGCTGGGGAGTACAGTATATTCATAAGGCGCCTAATATTGAAAAATAAATGCCTATTTCTCACAAAGCCAGTCTGGTCAGAGTGTATTACTTGGTGCAGCAAGCCTTCCATACGGATGGCTAAAAGCTTAGCTAGGATTTTGTAATCACAGTTTAAAAGCGAGATTGGGCGATAGGATCCACATTCCAGGGGGTCTTTGTTTTTCTTTAGTAGTAATGAAATTGAAGCCTGATAAAGACTAGGCGGTAGCTTTGAAGTATTGAGGCACTCTGCAAATAGTCGAGACAGGAATGGGCAAAGCAGACCAGAAAACGTCCTGTAAAATTCGGTTGGAAAACCGTCTGGACCCGGTGATTTATCACTTTTCATTGCGGACACTGCTGTTGCAATCTCCTCAAGCGTAAATTCTTCTTCTAGACAGTCATGGGAGTCTGTATCAATTGAAGGCATATTCAACCATTAAAGAAGGAGTCAATCAGCAAGGGGTCTTGAGGGGATTCAGAGGTGTATAGCGCAGAGTAAAATTGTTTAAATTGATCATTGATCTCTTTATGTATAACTGTGGTGGCACCAGACGGGGTCCTTATTTGTGGGATTAAACGTGAGGCCTCAGATTTACGGATCTGATGCGCAAGGAGTTTACTGGCCTTGTCGCCTTGTTCATAGACTTTGTATCGAGCTCGCAAGAGTAACCAATCAGCTTGCCTGGTAGAAAGCTCATCAAATTCAGATTGGAGTAGTTGGCGCTCTTTATGCAGATCAGAGGAAGGATCCGTAGCATACTTCTCATCCAGTGTGGCTATGGACTCGCTCAGGTCCCGAAGTCGCTGGGAGCGAACTCTGTTTTGGTTGGCTGTATAATAAATAATTTGGCCACGTAGGTATGCTTTGAGAGACTCCCATATGGTAGAGCAGGACATACCTGGTGTTGAATTAGTTTCTAGGAATAAGGCGATTTCAGAAGAGATGAAATTGACAAACTCCTTATCTGAGAGTAAAATGGGGTTGAGACGCCATTGATAACACATAGGAGGTCGCTGGGGAAACTCTAGTTCAAGCACTAATGGTGAATGGTCAGAGATAACAATACTCTCGTAAGTACACTGCCGAAGGTTAGGCAGAAGTTTTTTGTCCAAAAAGAAGTAATCAATCCGGGAGTATGTTTGATGAACATGAGAATAAAAGGAATATTGTCTATCTGTAGGATGTAGGAAACGCCAGGCCTCAAACATAGCATATTTCTGAAGAAAGGGTTGAATAAGTAGGGCACATTTAGATGGGCCTGTATTTGTTTGTGAGGACTTGTCAAGAACTGGGGACATTTTACAGTTGAAATCCCCCCCTAAAATCAACAAATGAGAATCTAAATTGGGAATAGTAGACAGAAAGGAAGAAATGAAACTTGTGTCATCCAAATTGGGAGCATAAACACTAGCCAAAACAAGAGGGGTAGAAAACAGTTCACCGGTTACTATGACGTATCGTCCCTTAGGATCAGCAATAACCTCAGAAGCTACAAAGGGAGTAGCTTTATCAACCAGAATAGCAGCACCAGATTTACTATGAAAGTTCGAGTGGAACACTTGACCAACCCAGTCCTTACGCATCCTAAAATGCTCACCAGTCGTCAAGTGAGTCTCTTGTAGAAATGCAATATTTGCATTCAAACCCTTTAAGTGTGTCAACACCCTCTTACGCTTCACCGGGTTGTTAACCCCTTTGGTATTCCAAGAAATGTACTTGATCGTATTATTTCGGCCCCTCTGGGCATTCCCGTTATTCAACCCTGTCATTAGAGCATAGAATGGAAAAGCAATGAGCGCCCAAAACCCCCAGAATAACTTGTCTCAGAGTAATAATGTACGGTGGTAAATGTTTGGAAAAAGTACAGAAAAAAAAACAGATAAAAAAACTAAAAAGACAGAATGACAACATTAGAACTGAACAATTCAACCTGCCCCCCCACCCCCTCCCCCCATCCCAGACAATATCTCCCCAAACGAGGTACAAGCCTAAATAGAACATGTTCTCTTCGCACAGTATGTCTGTGAGAGTGCAGTCTTAAACCTAAACCCACAGTCCCGCTCTTTAAAGTCACGTTTTGTTAGTGGATCAAGCAGCAAAAAGAAAGATTTGTATGTATTTTTTCAAATTAAAAAAAGGCGAATCCCTTGTGCAAACGGAATGACAAAAGCACCACTTGTAGATGTATATAATTGTATTCCCAGTCTTATAACAGCCATTGAGAGGGAAAATAAATCAAATGTATAAAGGCTCTCAGCCAAAAATCTAATTTGAAGTAAGGAAATCGTAGTAAGACAATCAAAAATAATAGTAATTATAATAGTAGTCTAGTTGAAGCTGAGACAGCTTACAACCAATACCAAAAAACTACGTTTGAACGTTTGCTGGGCATAAATGACGCTCAAAACTTTTAAAATTAAAGTGAGGCCCCAAAAACCTTGTAGCCTCGGGAGACATTTACTGTTAACTGGGTCAATGCAAAGGGATGCAGTAAACAAATAACCAAAAATATTTTGAGTCACCGAGACAATGTGTAAACAAACTAAATAGGTGAGCGAGATAAGGCACGCACACTAGATTATCAAAACATTAGATCACCTCAAATAAGCCTGAATAGTTTCACCAACTATACAAGACTAGCCTGTTATGTCTAAGCATAATTGTACCACAAGTGGTTTACTTACTATCCACAGTACGCAAGCAACAGTTGCTGAACTGTGAGCATATTCAAGACTTCTTGATGTGACGTTGAATGTGAGCCATAGCCTCATCCGGAGATTTAAATGTGTAGTCTTTACCCTCGAGATATCCATAAACGGGCCGAGAATCGCAGTCCATACTTCACACTTGGATGGTCCCGAAGTACTCGTTTGGCCTGTCCTGCCTGGAAACAGTGGGGGAGTAGTCCTGGTAGATGGAAAAGCTCTGTCCTTGAAAGCTCAGAGTGGTATTGCGGGCTCGTTGGAGGATCTCCATCTTCTCATGAAAAAAGTGCACTCGAAGAATTATGTCACGGGGCCTCTCCCCATCCCGGGGCTTTGGGCGCAGCGACCGGTGGGCTCAATCAATCAGGGGCTTTTCATCTAAGGCAAGAACATCCTTCAGCAGCCCTGAAACGAAATCCATGGCGCGATGCATTTCGGCGGACTCTGGGACCGATACAAGCCTCAGATTATTGCAGCGAGAGAATCCCTCTAGACTCACGCAGCTCTCCTTCACCTTTTTCAAATCCGCAGCTAGGCGTTTAACTTCAGCCTCCAGGGATGTAGTTAAATCGGAGACATTAGTAGCGGAGGCCTCCAGTGCCGCAATCGTTGTAGTGTGTGACGCAGTTGTTGTTTTGAGTATTGTGATTGCTGGCACAGTCTCGTTCCGCAGGATGGTTAAATCTGCATTTAAAGTATCAGAAACCTCCTGTATTCTGGCCTCAATCGTAGCAACCACCTGTGTCTTCATTTCAACTATCTCAGCGCGTAGTAGTTTGATGGCCTCGAGAATGTTCATTTCAGCACCGCCAGGCCAAGCCACGCCCCCGGTTAAAGTGTGTCCCCGGGCCCTCAGACTCAGGAGAGGGCGGTGATGAGAGCGGGTCTTGTAGGCCGGGTTTTCTCAAAGTCATGCTTTTGGCCTTATGCTTGGTCGACATGCTGACATTCGGAAGCAAAGTAGTCTTGTTTTTTACGGAAAGGGATCACCAAATTAATATTTGAAAATAAATACGGTTCTGCTGCAGAATTCACATAAACTTTAAGAATACCACGGGAGCAAACGGAAAACACGTCAGTCGCACATGGCGTCCCCTACCATCCCCCAAACGTATCAATTTCAATTTCTTTTCTAACAAGTTTTATTTTCTAATAACAGTTTGAATTGAGGTGTGTTCCGTCTCCTCATGAATTAACATAGAAGTAGTCCATATCACTGTTGCGGACAATTTATGTTCAAGGCATTACTGAGCTGGACAAACGTCTCTGTTGGAGGTGAGCCCAAGCACTTACCCAGTGCGTCTGCAGACAAAGTATGTAGACTTTTGCGCAGTCTTACACAAACCTTTTCCGCGTGGCACATTTTCTGGCTGGTGCTCGCATTGCCTTCATTGTTATTTTCCTCACAGACAATACCTTTGGACGTGTTTTGCGTTCCTATCAAAGTAAGTGACTTATTTTCTGTATATCGCATTGTCATTTCTACTGTACTGTATGTTATAAAAAATATATAAATGATATATAACATTTACATAGGTTTTCAGACCCTTTACTCAGTACTTTGTTGAAGACGCTTTGGCAGCGATTACCGGCCCGAGTCTTCGTGGTTATGACGCTACAAGCTTGGCACAACTGTATTTGGGGAGTTTATCCCATTCTTATCTACAGATCCTCTCAAGCTATGTCAGGTTGGATGGGGAGCATGGCTGCACAGGTATTTTCAGGTCTCTCCAGAGATGTTCGATCTGGTTTAAATCCAGGCTCCGGCTGAGCCACTCAAGGACATTCAGAGACTTTCCCCGAAGCCACTCCTGCACTGTCTTGACTGTGTGCTTAGGGTCATTGTCCTGTTGGAAGGTGAACCCACACCCCAGTCTGAGGTCCTGAGCGATCTGGAGCAGGTTTTCATCAAGGATCTCTCTGTACTTTGATCCATTCATCTTTCCCTCGATCCTGACTAGTTTCTCAGTCCCTGCTGCTGAAAAACATCCCCACAGCATGATGCTGCCACTAATATGCTTCACCATAGGGACAGTGCCAGATTTCCTCCAGACTTGACACTTGGCATTCAGACCAAAGAGTTCAATCTTGATTTCATCAGACCAGAGAATCTTGTTTCTCATGGTCTGAGAGTCGTTTAGGTGCCTTTTGTCAAACTCCAAGCCGGCTGTTATGTGCCTTTTACTGTGGAGCGGCTACCGTCTGACCACTCTACCATAACGGCCTGATTGGTGGAGTGCAGCAGAGATCCTCTACAGAGGAAGTCTGAATTTGTCCTGCTAGGTGACATGCTTAAACCACCTGACCAAGTCCTAAAGCAATGGGACTCCATAAATCTTTCTCAGATTATCACCAATCCCACAAGGTATGACTCCAAACACCCAGAAAAGGCTACTCTCCTCGATGCTATCCTTACAAATAATCCTGATAGGTATCAGTCTGGTGTTTTGTGTAATGACCTTAGTGATCACTGTTTTATAACCTGTGTTCGTAATTGCTAAAAAAAACTTTCTTCATGAACGGGCCTCTGTAGAATGGTATAGAATCAGCTTGATCCCCTCTGTCGAAGACGCTTGGACCTACTGTTTTTATATTTTCAGTGGTATTGTTAACCAACACACTCCCATAAAGAAAATTATAATTAAAAACAGGTTTAGCCCCTGGTTCGACCGTGATCTTGCAGTTACTCCACCTCAAGATTTGCATTTGGCAAAAGGCTCGGCACAGGCATACGCAGGCTGACTGGCTATCGTTCAGGCAAATGAGAAATAAGTACGCTCAGGCTATCCGGAAGTCCAAAGTTAGTTACTTTAAGGAGCAGTTCTCTCTCTGTGGGTCTAATTCTCTCTCTGTGAGTCTAGTTCTGGAAAACGGTTAAAGACCTGGAGAATAAACCCTCCTCACAGCTGCCCATGTCCCTTAATGCTGATGATGTGGTTGTTACTGACAAGAAGCACATGGCTGAGCTCTTTAATCACCACTTCATTTAGTCAGGATTCCTATTTGACTCAGCCATGCCTCCTTGCCCGTCCAACATTTCCTCATCTCCCAACCCTTCGTCATGTGACTATCCCCGATGCTTCTCCCTCTTTTTCCCCTGCCCAGCTACAAAGTTTCTCGCTGCAGGTAGTCACTAAGTCCGATGTGCTAAAGGAGCTCCTTAAACTTGACCCCAAAAAAACATCTGGGTCAGATGGCTTAGACCCTTTCTTCTTTAAGGTTGCTGCCCCTATCATCACCAAGCCTATCTCCAACCCTTTTAACCTGTCTCTCCTTTCTGGGGAGGTTCCCATTGCTTGAAAGGCAGCCACAGTTCGTCCTTTATTTAAAGGGGGAGATCAAGCTGATCCTAAATGTTATAGGCATATTTCTATTTTCCCTGTTAATCAAAAGTGTTGGAAAAACTTAAAGGTCTTCCATGATGTCACCACTGCCCTTAAATTCTAAGCAATATTGTGTCGCTATTTTTATTGACTTGGCCAAAGCTTTTAATACGGTAGACCATTCCATTCTTGTGGGCCGGCTAAGGAGTATTTGTGTCTCTGAGGGGTCTTTGGCCTGGTTTGCTACCTATCTCTCTCAAAAAGTGCAGTGTATGAAGTCAGAAAGTCTGCTGTCTCAGCCATTGCCTTTCACCAAGGGAGTACCAAAAGGCTCAATCCTAGGCCCCACGCTCTTCTCCATTTACATCAACAACATAGCTCAGGCAGTAGGAAGCTCTGTCAACCGTTTATATGCAGATGATACAGTCTTATACTGAGCTAACACCTCCCCGGATGTTTTGTTAAATTCTCTCCAATAAAGCTTACTTAGTGTCCAACAAGCTTTCTCTACCTTTAACTTCTTGGTGACAGGGGGCAGTATTTTCATGTCTGGATGAAATGCATGCCCAAATTCAACTGCCTGCTACTCATCCCCAGAAGATAAGATATGCATGTTATTAGTAGATTTGGATAGAAAACACTCTGATGTTTCTAAAACTGTTTGAATCATGTCTGTGAGTATAACAGAACGTATTTAGCAGGCGAAACCCCGAGGACAAACAATTCAGATTTGTTTGTTTTTTGAGGTCACTTTTCAATGTGGTTTCATTGGGAATCCAGATTTCTAAGGGACCTTGCAGTTCCCTTCTCTTCCACTGGATGTCAACAGTCTTTAGAAATTGGTTGAGGTTTTTCCTTTGTCAATGAAGGAGTACGGCCATCTTGAATGAGGGTAACTTGAAGTGTATTGTTAGATAGAGGTGCGTGACCAGAAAGCTAGCTACCGATTGTTACCTAAAGAGATATTTTGTAGTCACGTTGCGCATGTTGAAACTGGTGTTTTTCTGGATCAAACGCGCCAAATAAATTGACATTTTGGATATATATCGACGGAATTAATCAAACAAAAGGATCATTTGTGATGTTTATGGGACATATTGGAGTGCCAACAAAAGAAGCTTGTCAAAGGTAAGGCATGAATTATATTTTTATTTCTGAGTTTTGTGTCGTTTACTCTGTTGCTATCCTCACATAATAGCATCGTTTGCTTTCGCTGAAAAGCCTTTTTGAAATATGACATGTTAGCTGGATTCACAACAAGTGTAGCTTTAATTTGCTATCTTGCATGTGTAATTTCATGCATGTGTGATTTCATGAAAGTGTTGATTTTTATAGTAATTTATTTGAATTTGGCGCTCTGGACGCTAGCGTCCCACATATCCCAGAGAGGTTAATGTTGTTCTGAACACCTCCAAAACAAAGGTCATGTGGTTTGGTAAGAAGAATGCCCCTCTTCCCACAGGTGTTATTAGGTAGTCACTGCATACAAGTACTTGAGAGTATGGCTAGACGTTGCACTGTCCTTCTCTTAGTACATATCAAAACTGCAGGCTAGAGTTAAATCTAGACTTGGTTTCCTCTGTCGTAATCATTCCTCTTTCACCCCAGCTGCCAAACTAACCCTGATTGAGATGACCATCCTACCCACCCATGCTAGATCACGGAGACATAATTTATAGATCGGCAGGTAAGGGTGCTCTCGAGCGGCTAGATGTTCTTTACCATTCGGCCATCTGATTTTCCACCAATGCTCCTTTATCTTCTTGGTGACTGGGGGCAGTATTGAGTAGCTTGGATGAATAAGGTGCCCAGAGTAAACTGCCTTCTACTCAGCCATAGAAGCGAATATGCATATACTTAGTATATTTGGATAGAAAACACTCTGAAGTTTCTTAAACTGTTTGAATGATGTCTTTGAGTATAACAGAACTCATGTGGCAGGCGAAAACCTGAGAAGAAATCCAACCAGGAAGTGGGAAATTTGAGGTTGGTCATTTTTCAACTCATTCCCTATTGAAGATACAGTGGGATATTGGTCATGTTGCACTTCCTAAGGCTTCCACTAGATGTCAACAGTCTTTAGAACCTTGTTTGATGCTTCTACTGTGAAGTGGGGCCGAATGAGAGGGGAATGAGTCAGGTGTCTGGCAGATTGCCACAAGCTAGTGATGCGTGGTCATGTGAAAGTTGGCTTGCGTTCCATTGCTTTTTGAAGATTTATGTGAGAAACATCCTAAAGATTGATTCTATATTTAGTTTGACATGTTTCTACGACCTGTCATATAACCTTTTGGCCTTTTCGTCCGACTTCTCGGCTTGACTTGCAATCGCATTTGGATTTTTTTACCAAACGCCCTAACAAAGGAAGGTATTTGGACATAGATGATGAACTTTATCGAACAAATCAAACATTTATAGTGGAACTGGGATTCCTGGGAGGGCATTCTGATGAAGATCATCAAAGGTAAGTGAATATTTATAATGCTATTTCTGACTAATGTTGACTCCACAACATGGCGGATATCTCTTTGGCTGTTTAGGTCTCTGAGCGCCGTACTCAGATTATTGCATAGTGTGTTTTTTCTGTAAAGTTTAAAAAAAATCTGACACAGCGATTGCATTAAGGAGAAATTTATCTAAAGTTCCATGTATAATAGTTGTATCTTTTATCAATGTTTATTATGAGTATTTCTGTAAATTGATGTGGCTCTCTGCAAAATCACTGCATATTTTGGAACTACTGAACACACGCCAATGTAAAATGAGATTTTTGGATACAATTATGCACATTATCGAACAAAACATACATGTATTGTGTAACATGAAGTCCAATGAGTGTCATCTGATGAAGATCATCAAAGGTTAGTGATTAATTTGATCTATATTTCTGCTTTTTGTGACTCCTCTCTTTTGCTGGAAAAATGGCTGTTTTTCTGTGATTTGGTGGTGACCTAACATAATCGTTTGTGGTGCTTTCGCTGTAAAGCCTTTTTGAAATCAGACACTGTGGCTGGATTAATGAGATTTTATCTTTAAAATGGTGTAAAATACTTGTATGCTTGAGGAATTTTAATTATGAGATTTTTGTTGTTTTGAATTTGGCACCCTGCACTTTCACTGGCTGTTGGCGGGGTGGGACGCTACCATCCCAGAGAAGATACCCATTCTGCCAGTCACATTCTGTTAAAGGTCCCCAAAGCACACACATCCCTGGGTTGCCCCTCTTTTCAGTTCGCTGCAGCTAGCGACTGTAACGAGCTCCAACAAACACTCAAACTGGACAGTTTTATCTCAATCTCTTCATTCAAAGACTCAATCATTGACACTCTTACTATATGCAAATTAATATTAAGACCATTTAAATGTTGTTTTTTTGCATTGGATATATTTACCATATCATACGGACACAGAAACATAAACCTTCACCTTATCATTGTCACGCCCTGGCCTTAGTATTTCGTGTTATCTCGTTGTCAAGCTCAAAAAGACTCAAATTTGCCCGGGTGGCCACCAATTTTTCAACCCTTGTATTGGTTAACCTGTTGCGTGCTTTGGTGTGTGTGTTCCCAAACAAGGACCAGTTGCACTCTGAGGTGGCTGATGTTGATGGGATTTAGAGGATGATGGAGGTAACAGGGGAAAGAGCCTCAGATCCACATCTAGTGGAAGCCTTAGGAAGTGCAACATGACCAACAGTCCCTTCCACCAGGTGGCTGATTAAATATGTTGGCACGACTGCCATATTGCATCTCCATCCCAAAGCCCTTGCTTGAAAGTGTACTTTGCCAGACAGCCAAGAACCTTGCCCTCATCCAGGCCAAAGTGGCGAGACAAGGTAGTGATGACACCATAGGCCTTGTTGATCTCTGCACTAGAAAGATTGCTCTTGCCAGCAAACTTGGGGTCCAACATGTACACTGCGGCATGTATGGGCAACAGGCAGAAGTCTTCACGCTTTTGATGTATTTCAGAACTGCAGTTTCCTCTGCTTGGAGCAACAGTGAAATTCAATGCATGAGCAGCACAGCCAATGGATGTGATGTGAGGGTAGGACTCCTCCACTTTAGACCAAGCAGCCTTCATGTTCGTAGTATTGTTTGTCACCAGTGCAAATACCTTCTGTGGTCCAAGGTCATTGATGACTGCCTTCAGCTCGTCTGCAATGCAGAGACTGGTGTGTCTGTTGTCCCTTGTGTTTATGCTCTTGTAGAAAACTGGTGGAGGGGTGGAGATGATGTAGTTAATTATTCCTTACCCACGAACATTGGACCACCAATCAGAGATGATTGCAATACAGTCTGCTTTCTCTATGATTTGCTTGACCTTAACTTGAACTCTGTTGAACTCTGCATCCAGAAAATGAGTAGATTAAGCATGTCTGGTTGGAGAGGTGTAGGCTGGGTGAAGAACATTCAGAAATCTCTTCCAATACACATTGCCTGTGAGCATCAGAGGTGAACCAGCTGCATACACAGCTCGAGCAAGACATTCATCAGCATTTCTCTGACTATGTTCCTCCATTGAGTCACAAAAACGTCTGATTCCAGGAGGACCATGAGCTGTCGCCATCGATAAGGTGTCTGATTCATAATTTTCACCTCGAATAGAAGTAGAGGGACTTTTGTCAGAGGTTACTTGTTGTGAGCGCTGAGGGAACTTTATGCACATGACCAGATGATTCTGCATCTTTGTTGGATTCTTCACATAGGATTTGGCACAGTATTTGCAAATGTACACAGATTTTCCTTCTACATTAGGGCCAGTGAAATGTCTCCACACAGCAGATGGTGCCCGTGGCATTTTCCTGTAAAGATTAGAAAAAAATGAGTTAAAAAAACAAAATACAATTCCATATACAGATAAGTAGTTAACAAAAAATCATGTATGTCATATAAAATATACACCCCACCCACTATTGTAATCAAAACTTACCAGAAAGCATGTAGTCATTGGCTCAGACAGCGTGGGCTCAATAGCATCTCATTAGTGTGCAAGATCTTGAGAATCAGCTGTACATGTGATGGAAGAGTGCACTGAACATGTGATGGAAGAATGCACCGTGCATGCAGAGGGTTGGAATTCTATTGAATTGGGGATAGTTTAACCAAAGTATGCCACAAGACCAAGAATTGCCTTATGTGTATCCCACAAAAAAGGTTCACTCTTATATGCTAACTTTTTTCTTATGAATTTAAGCAAAATTCCCCAAGTTCCCGGACTTAACGTTCCATGGAAAATGTCTGGAAGAATTCCGGAAATTTACCGGAAAGTTTTTGACCCTTTGCAACCCATGTGTGTACCATTCCAAATCATGTCCAATCAGTTGAATTTACCACAGATGTACTCAAATCAAGATGTGGAAACATCTCAAGGATGATCAATGGAAACACGATGCACCTGAGATCAATTTCAAGTATCATAGCAAAGAGTCTGAATAGAGTATGTAAATAAGGTATTTCTGTTTTAAAAAATTTATATATTTGCACAAATAAAAATATATATTTTTCGCTTTGCCATTATGGGATATCGTGTGTAGATCGATGAGTGAAAAATTTATTTTTCCATTTTAGATTTACGGCTGTAACGTAACTAAATGTGGAAAAAGTCAAGGGGTCTGAGAACTTTCAGAATGCACTGTATGTATGAAGCATAATGTATTTACAGTTTTATTCACATGTTTTCAAGTACTGGTGACAAATAAAGCTTTCCTATTATTGCATAATGGACACCTATGATGTGTGTAAAATACTTTTTTGAAGGTTGTACTGATTATAATGAGCTAATGCTAAGCGATTTGCCATCTATGTGTGGCGCCATGTTTGTTGACATTATACAATGCATTCTGGGTGTCATGTAAGCGTATGTCAGACCGAAGATGTTATAATGAAGTGAAGGAATGGTACCAATTTGTCACACCCTGATCTGTTTGACCTGTCTTTGTGCTTGTCTCCACCCCCCCACCCCCCATCAGGTGTCTCCCATCTCCCCTTATTATCCCCTGTGTATTTATACCTGTGCTCTCTGTTTGTCTGTTGCCAGTTCGTTTTGTTCGTCAAGCCTACCAGCGTTTTTCCCCTTGCTCGTGTCTTTTCTATAGTTCCTGTTTTCTAGTTTTCCCGGTTTTGACCATTCTGCCTGCCCTGACCCTGAGCCTGCCTGCCGTCCTGTACCTTGCCCAACCAGACTGGATTATTGACCTCTGCCTGCCCTGACCCTGAGACTGCTGATCTGGAATACCGACCTCTGCCTCTCATTGACCTGTCGTTTCGCCTGCGCCCTGCTCTAGTAATAAACTTTTGTTACTTTAACACTGTCTGCATCTGAGTCTTCCTAAACGTGATAGTACGAACTGGCCATGACCGACGAAGCAGACTCAGACCAGCTCCACAATGCTGTCTCCCTGCAAGGAGCCACCACTGGACGACATGAGGAGTTACTTCAAAGTCTTTTGGAGGGACTCCATAACCTGGCAGAATGCCATGATCTGGCGTTCAAACTTTGCTGAAGCAATTCCGCAAATTCCCCACTGGGCAGCGGGACACACCCATAATCTCCCAGCCTACCACATTGTCCCGAAAACGCTGTTTACCTCCTCCAGAGCGCTACACTGGAGATTCCGGAAACTGGCAGGCTTTTCTCTTCCAGTGCTCCTTCATTTTCGAGCTGCAGCGTTCTTTGTTCTCCTCGGACCACTCGAGGATAGTGTACATCATAATGCTGATGTCCAGGAGGGCACTCGCCTGGGCCACGGTGGTGTGGGAGCAACAGTCCGCCATCTGCCTCAGTCTGGAGGAGTTTGTGGCGGAAGTTCAGAAGGTGTTTTGATTCTCAGTTGTCCGGGAGAGAGGCTGCTCATAAGCTGCTCCAGCTACATCAAGACTCCCGTAGTGTGGCTGACAGTGAGGTGGATTTTTGCACATTGGCGGCTGAGCATTGTTCGACATGTTCCTTCATGGATTATCGGAGGTGATCAAAAATGAGCTTGAAGCCCGGGAGCTGCCCATGAACCATGACTCCCCCATAGCCTTAACCATCCGGATCGATGGGCGGCATCGAGAACGTAGGAGGGAGAGGGAATATGTTCCCTGTCTCCCTTGATTCCCACCTTGCCTCCGAAGAATCCCGGAGACCACTGAAGTTTACATGTCCGAGTGGCGGGATAGTTTTTTATATTTTCTGGGTCAAGGTTTGGCTTTTTCAAGAGAGGCTTTATTACTGCCACTTTTAGTGAGTTTGGTACACATCCAGTGGATAGAGAGACATTTATTATGTTCAACATAGGAGGGCCAAGCACACAAAGCAGATTTTTCAGTAGTTTAGTTGGAATAGGGTCCAGTAAGCAGCTTGAAGTTTTAGAGGCCATGATTATTTTCATCAATGTATCTTGAGATATAGAATTTAAAAACTTGATTGTCTCCCTTGATCCTAGGTCCTGGCAGAGTTGTGCAGACTCAGGACAACACGCCCTACATACACCCACACACACATAACATGCACACACATGCATACTGACATCACACACATACTCACACACACACTTTCACCACATACGCTGCTGCTACTGTCTATTATCTATCCTGTTGCTTAGTCAATTTACCCCTACCTATATGTGCGTAGCTACCTCAATTACCTCGCACCCGTGCACATCGTGCACACCCGTGCACATCGACGTGTACAAAACATTAAGTTGCCCTAATATTGAGTTGCCCTAAGAACAGCCTCAATTCGTCGGGGCTTGGACTCTACAAGGTGTCGAAACCATTCCAAAGAGATGCTGGCCCATGTTGACTCCAAAGTTTCCCACAGTTGTTTGAAGTTGGCTGGATGTCCTTTGGGTGGTGGACCATTCTTCATACACATGGGAAACTGTTGAGTGTGAAAAACTCAGCAGCGTTGCAGTTCTTGACACAAACTGGTACGCCTGGCACCCACTACCATACCTCGTTCAAAGGCACTTAAATCTTTGTCTTGCCCATTCACCATCTGAATGGCACACATACACAATCCATGACTCAATTGTCTCAAGGCTTAAAAATCCTTCTTTCACCTGTCTCCTCCCCTTCATCTACACTGATTGAAGTGGATTTAACAGGTGACATCAATAAGGGATCATAGCTTTCAACTGGATTCACCTGGTCAGTACATGTCATGAAAATAGCAGGTGTCTTGAATGTTTTTGAGTGTTTGAACTTGTAACACGGCTGCATGAATTCTAACTCGGCTGTATGGGATTTGTCAGATATTAATTTGTGTATGGTTTCGTTGCATCCAATGGCAGTGTCCTCAATAAGGAATTGCAAGGACCCGCATGTGGATTTGACAGCTCTAACACAGTTCCACCTCAGGCACCGCCAAAACAACCGCTATGCAGATGTCGGCTAGTATTTTCAGTGTAACATTTCTAGAGTTGTAAGGTGTTCATTCCAGAGTTGATTAAATACGGCCTCAGATACCTATGTCCCTCTCCAGAGGGTGAAATCCACTATTTACCAAGTGTTACATTTCCAGAGTTGAGTTCATTCCCATTAACTCTCTCAGAGTAAAAAATACATGGGAGGGGACACAATATCAAATTTCTCAGCATGCTCTGTTGCAGGTTGATTTTTTGGAATTGTTTGTTTCCAATATCTATGTTTTTGCCTTGATTGATTGATTAATCTTGTACAACACAAAGATGAATAACATACCTTTTTCTAAACTAATCTGATCTTTAAGTGGTAGGACTTATTGCATCTGTGTGGACTTATATACACTGAAGACTGGAAAAGTGTTACATTTAACAATCTCAGAATTGATTTTAGCATTGGAGAATTTGCTGTGTAGACATGGCCCTTAAATAGGATTAATAGAAAATACATATTTTTAACAAACTTCCTCTATAGTTGTCAATTCTTGCTTTAATTTAAGGGAGAAAGTGGCTTGAGATTCATGCATAATGTTCCTATCATACTTTTAAGCTCTCAGGTTACTTTTAAGAACTTTCCTTTATTTGGACTCAAGGGATGTTTGAGTGCTTTACAGATGTGGACGATTCGGAAGGTCAACCAGAGGTCACTATTTCAAGATGAAGATGCAGCGGGGAGTGACTAGAGCCAGCAAATACCTGTGCTCCAAACATACTGTTTTCCATCTATGACCCAAATTGAGTCACTCACATTATTTGTATCCTGGAAATCTTCCTCTGAGATGGGGATCATCATTAGCTCACCTGCATACTGTAGGCCTGCCTACCTGTGGGCAGAATGCAACACATCATTACAGGGTTAGTTCCATACTCATCCTGACTCATGGAAAAATGTACCCAAGCCCAAAACCCTTTCAACACACACCGTACCTTATGGTACCTCAGGCTCATAGAAGGCTGGTGGGAGGAGCTATAGGAGGACAGGCTCATTGTAATGGCTGGAATGGTATAAATGGAATGGTATCAAACATCAAACACACAGAAACAATGTGTTTAACTCCGTTCCAATGATTCATTCCAGACATTACAATGAGCCCTCCTATAGCTCCTCCCACCAAGGTCCACTGCTCAGGCTAGATCTTCCTTTGTTTAGAGTGATATCAAGGAGCCATGTCAAATCAAATCAATCAAATCAAATGTTATTTGTCACATGCGCCAAATACAACAGTTGTAGACTTTACAGTGAAATATTTACTTACAAGCACTTAACACTTATTTTTCTTAAAAATACATTGTTGGTTAAGAAAGTAGTTTGATAGTAACAAATAACTAAAGAGCAGCAGTAAAATAGCAATAGTGAGGCTATATACAGGGGGTACCGGTACAGAGTCAGTGTGCGGAGCAATAGTTAGTTGGGGTAATTGAGTAAAATATGTACATGTAGGTAGAGTTAAAGTGACTACGCATAGATAATAAACAGAGAGTAGCAGTAACGTAAAAGCGGGGGGGGGGGGGGATGCCAATAATCTGGGTAGCTATTTGATTAGCTGTTCAGGAATCTTAAGGCTTGGGGGAAGAAGCTGTTAAGAAGACTTTTGGACCTAGACTTGGTGCTCCGCACTTGCTGTGCGGTAGCAGAGAGAACAGTCTATAACTAGGGTGGCTGGAGTCTTTGAAGATTTTTAGGGCCTTCCTCTGACACTTCCTGGTATAGAGGTCCTGGATGGCAGGACGCTTGGCCCCAGTGATGTACTGGGCCATACGCACTTCTCTCTGTAGTGCCTTGCAGTCGGAGGCCGAGCAGTTGCCATACCAGGCAGTGATGCTCCCGATGGAGCAGCTGTTTAACTTTTAGAGGATCTGAGGACCCATGACAAATATTTCCTGTCTCCTGAGGGGGAAAAGGCTTTGTTGTGCCCTCTTCATGACTGTCTTGGTGTGTTTGTACCATGATAGTTTGTTGGTGATGTGGACACTAAGGAACTTGAAGCTCTCAACATGCTCCACTACAGCCCCATCAATGAGAATGGGGCATGCTCGGTCTTCCTTTTCTTGTAGTCCACAATCATCTCCTTTGTCTTGATCACATTGAGGGAGAGGTTGTTGTCCTGGCACCACACGGCCAGGTCACTGACCTCTTCCCTATAGACTGTCTCATCGCTGTTGGTGATCAGGCCTACCACTGTTGTCATCGGCAGTCATGAGTGAACAGGTTGTACAGGAGGGGACTGAGAATGCATCCCTGAGGGGGCCCCGTGTTGAGGATCAGTGTGGTAGATGTGTAGTTACCTACCCTTACCATCTGGGGGCGACCCGTCTTACTCACATTGGCCACAAGGTCTTACTCACATCGGCTACAGAGAGCGTGATCACACAGTCGTCCAGAACAGCTGGTGTTCTCATGCATGTTTCAATGTTACTTGCCTCGAAGCGAGCATAGAAGTCATTTAGCTTGTCTGGTAGGCTCATGTCATTGGGCAGCTCGCGGATGTCCTTCCCTTTGTAGTCTGTAATAGTTTGCAAGCCCTGCATCATCTGACGAGCATCAGAGCCAGTGTAGTACGATTCGATCTTAGTCCTGTATTGACGTTTTGCCTGTTTGATGGCATAACGGGATTTCATATTAGCTTCCAGATTAGAGTCCCACTCCTTGAAAGCGGCAGCTCTAGCCTTTAGCTCAGTGCAGATGTTGCCTGTAATCCATGGCTTATGGTTGGGGTATGTACATACAGTCACTGTGGGGACGACGTCATCAATGCACTTATTGATGAAGCCAGTGACTGATGTGGTGTACTCCTGAATGCCATCGGAAGAATCTCGGAACATATTCCAGTCTATGATAGCAAAACAGTCCTGTAGCTAAGCATCGGCTTCATCTGACCACTTTTTTATTGACCGAGTCACTGGTGCTTTCTGCTTTAGTTTTTGCTTGTAATCAGAAAACAGGAGGATAGAATTATGGTCAGATTTGCCAGATTTGCCCTCCATTAGGCAAATCTGACCATAATTCTATCCTCCTGTTTTCTGATTACAAGCAAAAACTAAAGCAGAAAGCACCAGTGACTCGGTCAATAAAAAAGGAGGGCTTTGTACGCGCCTCTGTGTGTGGAGTAAAGGTGGTCTAGAGTTTTTTTTCCTTCTGGTGCACACGTAACATGCTGGTAGAAATGAGGTCAAATGGATTTAAGTTTCCCTCCATTAAAGTCCCCGGACACTAGGAGCGCCACCTCTGGATGAGCATTTTCCTGTTGGCTTATGGACTAATACAGCTCGTTGAGTGCAGTCTTTGTGACATTATCGGTGGTGGTAAATAGACAGCTACAAAGAATACAGATGAACTCTCTTAGTAAATAGTGTGGTCTACAGCTTATCATGAGATACTCTACCTCAGGAGAGCAAAACCTAGAGACTTCCTTAGATTTCGTCCAACAGCTGTTGTATCGTGCTGAAAAAGTGTAAAACCCGCCAGCTGTATGTTATTCATGTCGTTGTTCAGCCACGACTCGGTGAAACATAAGATATAAAAAAAAATTATGTCCCGTTGGTAAGATATACGTGCTTGTTGTTCATCTATTTTATTATCCAGTGATTTTACGTTGGCAGATTAGATTACCCACTCACCGTCGGATGCTTTCAAGGCACCCAGACCTACGTCCCCGATATCTCCATTTCTTTCTCCTGCGAATGATGAGGATGAGGGCCTTGTCTGGAGTAAACCCTTTGCGTCTGACTCGTTAAATGAATAAACTATTCTTGCAGTACGGGATGAGTAATCGCTGTCCTGATATCTCATAGCTCTTTTCAGGCATAAGAGACGGTGGCAGAAACATTATGTACAAAATAAGTTACAAATAACTCAAAAACACACAATAGCACTATTGGTTAGGGGACCGTAAAACGGCAGCCATCTCCTCCGGTGCCATTATACCATGACCTCACCACTCCTGTTTCTGATTGGTTTAGCCCCTTACAAGGTTTAGTGCTCTGAGTGGACATGGAGCTGTTATTTATTTAAATTAAACATACAAAATGGATGTTCCCAATCACCCAAAACTCGTGATCTGCTCCTATTTTATCTTCTATCATCACATTCAGGCTCTGCAGACGTTGATTCCATCCTCATTTCCATCAGAAGGAAGTAGTTTACACTGTTATTATGTGCATTTCAAAATAACTAGGAAACATTTTCAACATATATTTGCAACAAATAGGCCTTTACACAATACATCTATCTACTGGTACTTCGGCTTACTCTATACTGTGACACATAGACACAGGTGTGATTGTCCTCCTCCAGAATCGTTCCACCACCACCTGGTAAAAATAGAGGGCCTCTTTGTTTGACCTTCTGCTCGGTCATGCTGACAACAAAGCTCCTTTGGGGACCTTCTAGGGGTTGGAGGTCCTGTTCCCATCCGCTAGGTGAGATAAGGAGCAGTCAGGCTATCAGCCTCACTACGGGTAATAGCCATCTGTTGTCAGGCCTTATCAGGTTCCTTGGGGTCTGTCCGGGACTCTGAGCCATGAAAGAGCACCCCATGAGACCCCCCCCCCCCCAAGAGCCCCTGGGAAGTCCAGTTCAGTGGAATGTGTCTGCTTGAGATAAATGAGGGGCTCCCTATTCCTCTTGAACTCTCTCTCTCTTTCTCATATCTATATTTGCTGTGTAGTATAGTGTTGGGGTACCAAGGACATGCCTCATTTTATCATTCAGCCTCCATCTGAAAAGAAGAGCCTGTGTCAATGGGGCTGTTATTCACTATTTTATACAGGCGTTCATGTCATGATGTCAGAGCTTTCTCTCAGTTTGTTCAGATAGGCTAGAAGAAGTAGGCTACTTTGTCAGTAGTGATGTTGTATATTGAGCCATACTGTACCTGTAGCACCCTGGTAACTAAATCCAGTTGATCCCAATTATGTAATGTCATAAGCCTTGTCGTCACTCCCAGAAGGAGAATTCTTTGCAGACTTTTCCCACTCCCTACAGTGTAAGGATACATGGAATACTACCCCATGCATGGATCGTCACTCCTCCATCATCACAAATAATATGCACCATTGTGCATCATCACTATACATATGTAGTTGTCACGGACCAGCTCTTTCCAGCTATTGTTGGGAGGTATGTGTCCAGGGACTGGCCACAGAGAAATATAAGCTCCCAGTAATCATGCCTGACAACTAATGTACACTGCTTTCACTATATTGTGTGTGTGTTTACTATTTGACTGCTGCCTGCCGCTTAGTGTTTGTGGGTTGTTATACTATATGTGTCTCACAGTCTATTGGTAGTACAGTAGTGACAGTTGGGTAAGTAGCTTGTATGACTGTGGCCTCGTCCAAATACCCATACTTGCATCCTAAATAGTAGGATGTTTCAGTATGTAAAAAAAATATGTTTTATATATAGAAAATCGAGTATACTTTAAATGCCCGGATGTCATACTCGTTTTGTTTTTGAGAAAAGCTGATAATTATACCGAACAAAAATATAAACGCAACACACAACAATTTCTAAGATTATCCTGAGTTACAGTTCATATGAGGAAATCAGTCAACTGAAATAAATTCATTAGGCCCTAATCTATGGATTTCACATGACTGGGAATACAGATATTCATCTATTGGGCACAGATACCTTGAAAACAATAGGTCTCACAATGGGCTTCGGGATCTCGTCCCAGTATTTCTGTGCATTCAAATTGCCATTGATTAAAACACAATTGTGTTTGTTGTCCATAGCTTCTGCCTGCTCATACCATAGCCCCACTGCCACCATGAGGCACTCTGTTCACCACGTTGACATCAGCAAACCGCTCGCCGACACAACAGCATACGCGTGGTTTGAGGTTGTGAGGCCGGTTAGACGTGGTGCCAAATAATCTAAAACAACATTGTAGACGGCTTACGGTAGAAAAATTAACATACAATTATCTGACAACAGCTCTGGTGGACATTCCTGCAGTCAGCATGCCAATTGCACGCTCCCTCAAAACTTGTGACATCTGTGGTATTGTGTTGTGCTAAGAAACGGCACATTTCAGAGTGGGCTTTTCTTGTCCCCACCACAAGGTGCACCTGTGTAATGATCATGCTGTTTAATCAGCTTCTTGATATGTCAAACCTGTCAGGTCTATGGATTATTTTGGCAAAGGGGAAACGCTCACTAACAGGGATGTAAACAAATTTGTGAAAAACATTTGAGACAAATAAGCTTATGGAACATTTCTGGGATCTTTTATTTTAGCTCATGAAACATTGGACCAACACTTTACATGTAGGGGTTTATATTTTTGTTCAGTGTATTTTACATGGATTTTATTTGTAGCCATTCATTTATCCATTTTCTACTGTCTCATGCCCTTCATCTACCCTGAATTACATTTTTTTGTCATTTAGCAGAAGCACTTGTCCAGAGCCATTCCCTGTGGGAATCAAACCTACAACTCTGGCATTGCAAGTGACATGCTGTACCAACTGAGCCACACGGGACCATGGTGGGGACACTTTCGACACCTTCTAGTCCATTCCCTGACGAATTGAGGCTGTTCTGAGGGAAAAAAGGGGATGCAGCTCAATATTACAAGGTGTTCCTAATGTTTTGTACACTCAGTATATGTTTCAAATGTATGCACAGATAGGCAAAAATACTTGATCGATATAGTTAGCCACGTGTACTGTATTTGTATTGATGGCAACAAACTCTTCCCACAATCTCTGATTCATAGCCTGTTGCTACTACAGAGGTGGCACTGTAAGTCTGAAATCAATTTGTCATGTCATACAGGATCAACTTCCTCAATGCAATTAATAGTTCCGTTTCCCTTCATCGTAGCGGAGTAGCAGTGTTCTCTTGGGAAAAATACATGTCTCCGTTTGGGCCAAAAAGTGTAGGCACTGAAGGGCAACATACTGCAGATCAGCAGTTCCGAACACTGCCAGAGACTAGGAATCCGAATAGTTCGTTCCATCTCATCCCACAGATCCTCAATTTGATTGAGATCTGGTGTAAGCTGAATTCACTGTTGTTCGTGGAACAATTCCTGGACAATCCTTGTGGCATGGGGCATTATCCTCCTGAAGAAATACATTTGCAGATGGATACACTGCTGCCCTGAAGGGATGCGACCAATTGGTAATGATGTTCAGATATCCTGTGGCATTCAAACATTACTCCACTTTTATCAAGAGGCCCAATGTGTGCCATGAAAACACACCCCACACCATCACCAGCCTGCAATGTTGACATGTAACATGATGGATACATGTACTTGTGGTTTTCTCCATACCTTAGTCCTCCCAGCAGCGTGAAACAGCAGGATCTGGGATTCATCAGACCAGGCAATTGTTTTCCAATTCTCCAGTGTCCAGTGTTTTTGTTCCTTAGCCCACTGCAATCGCAGCTTCTTGTTTTTTGCTGAAAGAAGTGGAACTCTATAAGGTATTCGGCTACCATACCCCATTCGTGTCAAGGGACGACAAGTTATTTTATACTGGACTGTCAGTTGATTAACTGTAGCCCATCTGTTGCTCTGCACAATTTGTGTCAGCCTCCTTTGTCCTTTGTGTGGTGGACCAGTCTTGATACACACGGGAAACTGCTGAACGTGAAAAACAAAGCAGTGTTGGAGTTCTTGACACACTCAAACCGATGCGCCTGCTACCTACTACCATACCCCGGTCAAAGGCACTGAAATCTTTTGTCTTGCCCGTTCACCCTCTGAATGGCACACATACACAATCCATGTCTCAATTGTCTCAAGGCTTAAAAATCTACACTGATTGAAGTGAATTTAACAGGTGGCATCAATAAGGAATCATAGCTTTCACCTGGATTCACCTGGTCAATCTGTGTCATGGAAAGAGAATGTTTTGTACACTCATTGTATAGCGGGTGTTTGAGCGCATTTGTATTTTATTCGGCAACAGCCGCCTAGATCGGAATTAAGGAATTAAGTACAGCTTACAAAATTGCAGCCTTTAACTCTAAGTCATATGTCAGAGGTACAGTCTTAGAAAAAAGTTGCCATCTGGAACATAAAAGGGTTCTTCGGCTGTACCCATAGGAGACCCCTTTGAAGAACCCTTTTTGGTTCCAGGTAGAACCATTTAGGTTGCAGGTAGAACCCTATTGGGTTCCATGTAGAAACCTTTCCACAGAGGGTTCTACATGGAACCCAAAAGGGTTCTACCTTCAACCAAAAAGGGTTCTCCTATGGGGATAGCTGAATAACCCTTAAGAGTGTAAGAATTGAGCGACATCATAGTGGAGCCTCAGCTCTGAGCATGACTAGAGGAGTGACACACAGCATTCACATGGCATCACATCTGCTACACGTCAACATGAAGACTATTCATCTAGAGAACTCCTAAAACCACCACACTTGGCATTGGGCATGTCTCGAAACAGTCCTTTCCTACTCTACTGACGGAAAAAAGATTGGATTGTAAAAGTGATTGAACCACTGTACACATAAAGCAGCCGTTCCATTTGCCCATTCATCCTCCACTCCCATATCCCAAGGATTTCTGCATTGAAGCGACTCGTACACATCTTGGTCCAATCATAGTGTAAGCAATAGGGACTTTACTTGGTTTGTTTTCCAATCCTTGAGAGGAGTACCATTGTGAAAAAGAAATGTCTATTGTAAACCGTAATCAACCCTTGACGGGGTACATCAGTGGGGAGACTTATTTACACTCGGACAGAGAGAATGGAATGGCTCAAGATGGCCCCCGTATCTATGCTCTTGATAAACCAGGGGACCACACTCCCTTTTGCCCAGAAGTTGCAGTGTATGGTGTTACCAGTCTACCACTAGTCCTTAAACTTTTGGATTGCCCTCGAAATCAAACAAAACAATGCAACAGTAGACATGGATGTGTTTGGGTGTGTTTGGGTTTGGATGTGTTTGGGTTTGAATGCTTTGTGTTGTTAGCGTGTCAATGAAGAGCATCAAAGGCTCTGAGACACACACCTCTTCCAGTCACCTGCCTGAGCCTGTCCAAACATTGGCCAGTCAGCTTGAAAATTGGCCCCTTGGGGTGCTGTGGTTTGATCCAGCTCCTCTGGTGGTGTGACTGTCATCAAATTCAGGGCCAAGAAGTAGTTCAATCTCAGGTGGTCAGAAGTAGATTAAGGCCTGGATTCAATGCATATTGTTAAAATATCCAAGATTTAAATGTAAAGCCAATGTTTCTAGGTTCGTGGAGACTGCATTCACGGTAAATGCTGCATATGTCGGCCCAATCTGAAATGATCTTTACATTTAAATTGCTCTATAATGCAGAGCTTCTGCTACAGGTTGAATCTAGCCCTTACTTTAGGAAACGCATACCTCTTCTGTGAGTCGGTTCGGTGCTATTGAAACATTCTTCTTCTATGAGTTTACAGAAGCTATTTACTGGTGAGTTGTGTTATTTGCCCAACACAAACTGCCTTGGGAATGTCCTCTTACTCAGGCAGTTTGGTACAGCTGAGACAGTACACAACACTTACAGTTGATGTCGGAAGTTCACATGCACCTTAGTCAAATACATTTAAACTCATTTTTTCACAATTCCTGAAATTTTATCCCAGTAAAAAGTCCCTGTCTTAGGTCAGTTAAGATCACCACTTATTTTAAGAATGTGAAATTTCATAATAGTAGAGAGGATGATTTTTTTCAGCTTTTTTTTCTTTCATCACATTCCCAGTGGGTCAGAAGTTTGCATACACTCAATTAGTATTTGGTAGCATTGCCTTTAAATTGTTTACTTGGGTCAAACGTTTCGGGTAGCCTTCCACAAGCTTCCCACAATAAATTGGGTGAATTTTGTCCCATTCCTCCTGACAGAGATGGTGTAACTGAGGCCTCCTTGCTCACACACGCTTTTTCAGATCTGCCCACAAATGTTCTATTGGATTGAGGTCAGGGCTTTGTGATGATCACTCCAATACCTTGACTTTGTTGTCCTTAAGACATTTTGCCACAACTTTGAAAGTATGCTTGGGGTCATTGTCCATTTGGAAGACCCATTTGCAACCAAGCTTTAACTTCCTGACTGATGTCTTTAGATGTTGCTTCAATATATCCACATCATTTTCCATCCACATAATTTCCCCTCCTCGTGATGCCATCTATTTTGTGACGTGCACCAGTCCCTCCTGCAGCAGAGCACCCCCACAACATGATGCGGCCACCCCCGTGCTTTGCGGTTGGGATGGTGTTCTTCGGCTTGCAAGCCTCCCCCTTTTTCCTCCAAACATAACAATGGTCATTATTGCCAAACAGTTCTATTTTTATTTCATCAGACTGGAGGACATTTCTTCAAAAAGTACGATCCTTGTCCCAATGTGCAGTTGCAAACCATAGTCTGGCTTTTTTATGGCGGTTTTCGAGCTTGCAGAGCAGCCTTTCAGGTTATGTCGGTATAGGACTCGTTTTACAGTGGATATAGATACTTTTGTACCTGTTTCCTCCAACATCTTCACAAGGTCCTTTGCTGTTGTTCTGGGATTGATTTGCACTTTTCGCACCAAACTACGTTCATCTCTACAAGACATAACGTGACTCCTTCCTGAGCGGTATGATGGCTACGTGGTCTCATGGTGTTTATACTTATATAACAATCTGTCTGTAAACAATTGTTGGAAAAGTTACTTGTGTCATGAACAAAGTAGATGTCCTAACCGACTTGCCGGTGGAATAAGTACCCAATTGTCATACTTGAGTAAAAGTATAGATACCTTAATAGAAAGTTACTCAAGTGAAAGTCATCTAGTAAAATACTACTTTAGTAAAAGTCTAAAAGCATATGGTTTTAAATATACTTAAGTATCAAAAGTAAAAGTATAAATCCTTTAAAAAATACTTATAAAAAGCAAAGCAGGCAGCACCATTTTCTTGTTTTTAAAATGTATGGATAGCCAGGGACACACTTCAACACTCAGATATTATTTACAAATTATGCATTTGTGTTTAGTGAGTCACTCAGATCAGAGGCAGTAGGGATGACCACGTGTTCTGTTGATAAGAGAGTGAATTTGACCATTTTCCTGTCCTGCTAAGCAATCGAAATGTAACGAGTACTTTTGGTTGACAGGGAAAATGTATGGAGTAAAAAGTACATTTTTTTCTTCAGGAAAGTAGTGAAGTAAAAGTTGTAAAAAATGTATATAGTAAATTAAAGTATAGATACCCCAAAAAACTACTTATTAAGCATTGAGACATTTTTAAGCATTGAGAAATGGATTGTATATGTGTGCCATTCAGAGGATGAATGGGCAAAACAAAAAATGCAAGTACCTTTGAATGGTAGTAGGTGCAGGCACACCGATTTTTGTCAATAATGGTAACACTGCTAGGTTTTTCACGCTCAACAGTTTCCCGTGTGAATCAGGAATGGTCCACCACCCAAAGGACATCCAGCCAACTTGACACAACTGTGGGAAGCAGTTGTGTCATCATTACATGTAGTGCAACAAGACCATTCATGGTCTGTAAAGATATGTTTTTATTGGGGATTTTCAAATAAACAATTTTCCATATTTTACTTCAGTTTTTATTGAACTTTTCTTTTTTGAGGTAAAAATGTGTTTGTTTTGAATATCTGTTGTCAACTCCGTCAGAGCCTTAAACACCTTTTTTAAGAGTTTGAAATTGTGGATTCTTTGCTCCAAGCATAGACCGGACATGGAAATTAATAATATTGAAAGTATTTGGAAAATTCGAATAAGAAATATTTTCCTTATATAATTCCACTAAATGTATATTTTAAACTCAAATAATGCAACAAAATCCATCCAAGTTTCCCTGCCGGAACATCCCGACTTTCAAGAATCTTTGAGCTTAAGACATATGGCTTATGACACGTTCATATGCTATCTGGGGTGCCCGACCTCCGCGTGTGCTTCGCCAGTTACCTTTTCTCTATCAGTGATCTGAGTCTGGAAAAAGAGAGACAGATGTCCAGGTTTTTATCTAAATATTCTGGATAAGATGTGGTGTGTTACATATGGAGTAGCATTATCAGTTTGGGAGAGGGAAGTGCCCAGCAGAGAGAAGAGATGGTGTGTGACTGTGCAGCCATAACCACCCACAGAGATAAAAGGGGAATGATGGTGTCTGTCTGCAAGCAGAGTAGATAAAGAAAACAGGCTCCATGACTCCTTTAGATGCCTGTAGTTTCTTAGAACTCATGATGAAGTATTGGGAGAATTTATTTTTTTTATTAGCGGGGAAATTCCGTTTCATATTCATACATTCTTTATGTATCCACTGTTTATATTCCTCTTACTTCTATAGACTAACGATAACAGCTTGGAGTTAATTTGGTAGTCTGTCATTTATACAACCATATTCCTCCTTCGCATGCAACCTGCAGGCATTGTTTGTACTTCTAGATGAAGGTAGGGTAGTATTTCACACACCATTCCCTGATGTAAAGTTTATATTACTTTGTGTTTTAGCCCAAGGTAATTGACATAAGTGGAATTGTTACACAGAGCCAAACATGTGAGCTATGATTTCTGATTGGGTTAGGTAAGGGAAGAGTATGCATCACATTTTTGCGTGTGAACCTTTGGCACCTGTCCAGGTGTGAGAGCACGCAAAGCAAATAGGAACTGGTTACATAATGTGTAGGAATTTAATTGTGTGTGTGTGTGTGTGTGTGTGTGTGTGTGTGTGTGTGTGTGTGTGTGTGTGTGTGTGTGTGTGTGTGTGTGTGTGTGTGTGTGTGTGTAAAAGAGGGAGAGAGAGGGGGGATTTACAATGCCATAACATTACACTCCTCCATCTAGTCAGCCAGAGTGCTGGAACTGTGGAGAGTAAATGTTCTACAGTATATTCATTTTCCTCCTCTCTGGAGAAGATAAAGCCTGTGATAAGTAGTGTGAGTGTCCAGCGCAAATCTGATGCACCTCCATATTTTACCAGCAGAGAGTGTCGATAGCTTGAGCCCAGCTCCGATAAAACGATCAACCCGGACCAAACAATTACCACATGTGAAGGCTATAAATCCAATGCTATACATCCATCTAAATACCATAGCTATAAACCATAGCTTTTATTATCATTCACCCTCCAGGAAAATGGTGCAATGCTGCAATACATGTCTTGTTTAGATTGGAAACTTGCTACTGCCATACTGCAGGTAGGCTCTAGGACAGGGTTTCCCAAACTCGGTCCCTTGGAACCCCAAGTGGTGCACTTTTTGTCCCTTCCCCCTAGCGCTACACAGCTCATTTAAAAAAGTAAGCGCAAAAAAGTAAATGTGCACCCCTTGGGATCCCGAGGACCAAGTTTGGGAAATGCTGCTCTAGGAGGAGAGGAATGTAGCTACAGTATCAGCCCGATAACTGATGCCAAAACTACGGGAAACAACACATATTTTGTGGGAGTCCTTGGTCTATATGAGATGATGACTGCTGGCAATCTTTCTGTCACAGTTTCCAGAGGTCCATCATGATTTGATGGGATTACATGTTGATAAAACATGAAAGCTGTCATCTGGTGAACATAATATAGACAAGTGGAAAAGTCCATCTGGGAAACCAACAAAATCACCTTAAAAGCTCAATTTAACATGTATTTTTTTTACCTGTGATTTTAATAAAGCATTCTCTTTCTCAGGGTATCCCCCAAGGACAACCACCTTAATTCCCCATTGATCGTGGCTGGAAAAATTGGCCAGTCAACCGCTGGCTGGAAACTGTTATATGAGGCTTCCCTTTTTTTATTGAGTGTTCTGTTTCACCATTGTTTCCCCTCCACTTGATGTGGTCCATTAGGGCAGCAGGACTCTCCCTTCCAAGGCCCTGGTCTGCAGCCTGTGCAGCTTACCAGTATTAGGACACACTTGCTCGTTAAAATGTTTCAGTCACTTTCACCACTTCTTTCTTTAGCTCGTGCCACATATATGGTAGCAATTAGTAAAGGAAGAACCATGATGTCAAGTGTGATTATCTGGGTTAAAATGGATTGCATTTAGATCTATGTGTCTGTAATGTATACATTGTGTTAAGTGATGTATTGCCACCCTCTAGTGGACAAAACGAAAAATTTGTTTCTCTGAAAACCTACAGTTCCCATAATGCTTTTATTTATCGACAACATTTCTGCATTGAAGGCATGCATTTACAGTAGCTAGCTAGTAGCCCGCTTCAACTAGTCAAAGCTTTACTAACATTTACTTTCTGTGTAACCTATTGATATAAGTAGCTGCAATGGACTGTAATGTCAAGTACTCCAAGATGGCGTAGCAGTCAGATGTCTTTGTCTTTGTCTTGTCGTGTATATATATTTTTTTCTTCACATATATTTCGTATATATTTTTAACCTCAACTCCAACATACTCTCCCGCAACCTGCCTCACCCAATGTGGTATGGACCTGCTATTTTCTTTACTTTAGAACCGTAACCCCCAACAGAAGCTAGCCAGCTAACTATCAGTCATCAGCTAACCTTTAGCCCGGAGTACTCCTGCCAGTCTGCACAGCGCGATTCAACTCAAAGCATACCGGAGTCTTTTCCCCACATCTCCGGATTCCTACCGCAAGCTCTGAACCTATTCACCTGGATCATCACAGCTTGCTAGCTGCTATCCGAGTGGCTACTCCTGGCTAACGTCTCTGTCCCGAAGCAAGCACCAATTAGCCTGGAGCTAGCCTATGCTAGGCCCATCTCCCGGCTAGCTGAAGAGGCCCATCTCCCGGCTAGCTGAAGAGGCCCATCAACCTATTTTGCCAATTGGCCTGGACCCCTGTTACTTCCGATACAGAGCCCCACCGATCCTTCACAACTGGTCTACCGACGTAATCCACCTGAGGGGGTTTTCAACAGGCTCCTCCGTTGCGACGCCCCCTGAATGCCCATCTGCTAGCCTGCTAGCCATGGCCCAATAGCTGTCTAGAGCATATCGGACTGTTAGCTGAAGACATCCATCAGCCAATTTTCTTGGGCTACAATACCTATTTTGCTAATTGGCCTGGATCCTTTTACATACATGGAACCCTGCCGATTCATCACGACTAGTCTGCTGACGTAAAAGCCAGAGGAGGCTCACCTGGTTTAAATGGTGTCTCTAGAGACAAAACCTCTCTCATTGTCACTCAATGCCTAGGTTTACATCCACTGTATTCACATCCTACCATACCCTTGTCTGTACATTATGCCTTGAATCTATTCTTCGGTGCCCAGAAACCTTCTCCTTTTACTCTCTGTTCCGATCGCACTAGACGACCAGTTCTTATCGCCTTTAGCCTTACCCTTATCCTACTCCTCCTCTGTTCCTCTGGTGATGTAGAGGTTAACCCAGGCCCTGCAGTGCCTAGCTCCACTCCCATTCCCCAGGCGCTCTCATTTGTTGACTTCTGTAACCATAAAAGCCTTGGTTTCATGCATGTTAACATTAGAAGCCTCCTCCCTAAGTTTGTTTAATTCACTGCTTTAGCACATTCTGCCAACCTGGATGTCCTAGCTGTGTCTGAATCCTGGCTTAGGAAGGCCTCCAAATACCTTTGAAATTTCCATAACTAACTATAACATTTTCTGACAAGTTAGAACTGCCAAAGGGGGCGAAGTTGCAATATACTGCAGAGATAGCCTGCAGAGTTCTGTCTTACTATCCAGGTCTGTGCCCATACAATGTGAGCTTCTACTTTTAAAAATCCACCTTTTCAGAAACAAGTCTCTCACCGTTGCCGCTTGCTATAGACCACCTTCTGCCCCCAGCTGTGCCCTGGACACAATATGTGAATTCATTGCCCCCCATCTATCGTCAGAGCTCATACTGTTAAGTGACCTAAACTGAGACATCCTTAACACAACAGCCATCCTACAATCTAAGCTACATGCCCTCAATCTCACACAAATTATCAATGAACCTACCAGGTACAACCCCAGATCCGTAAACACGGGCACCCTCATAGATATCATCCAAACCAACCTGCCCTCCAAACACACCTCTGCTATCTTCAACCAGGATCTCAGCAATCACTGCCTCATTGCCCGAGTCCGTAATGGGTCCATGGTCAAACGACCACCCCTCATCACTGTCAAACGCTCCCTAAAGCACTTTAGCAAGCAGGCCTTTCTAATCGACCTAGCCCGGGTATCCTGAAAGGATATTAACCTCATTCTGTCAGTAGAGGATGCCTGGTTATTCTTTAAAAGTGCTTTCCTCACCATATTAAATAAGCATATCCCATTTAAAAATGTTTTAACCAGGAACAGATATAGCCCTGGGTTCACTCCAAATCTGACTGCCCTTGACCAGCACAAAAACATCCTGTGGCGTACTGCATTAGCATTGAATTGCCCCCGCGATATGCAACTTTTCAGGGAAGTTAGGAAACAATATACACAGGCAGTTAGGAAAGCAAAGTCTAGCTTTTTCAAACAGAAATTTGCATCCTGTAACACAAACTCCAAAAAGTTCCAGGACACTGTAAAGTCCAAGGAGAATAAGAGCACATCCTCCCAGCTGACCACTGTACTGAGGCTAGGAAACACTGTCACCACAGATAAATCCATGATAATTGAGAATTTCAATAAGCATTTTTCTACAGCTGGCCATGCTTTCCACCTGGCTACCACTACCCTGGTCAACAGCCCTGCACCCCCCACATCAACTCACCCAAGCCTCCCCCATTTCTCCTTCACACAAATTCAGATAGCCGATGTTCTGAATAAGCTGCAAAATCTGGACCCCTACAAATCAGCTGGGCTAGACAATCTGGACCCTCTCTTTATTAAATGATCCTCCGTAATTGTTGCAACCCCTATTACTAGCCTGTTCAACCTCTCTTTTGTATCATCTGAGATCCCCAAAGATTGGAAAGCTGCCGCGGTCATCCCCCTCTTCAAACGGGGAAGACACTCTAGACCCAAACTGTTACAGACCTACAGTGGGGCAAAAAAAGTATTTAGTCAGCCACCAATTGTGCAAGTTCTCCCACTTAAAAAGATGAGATAGGCCTGTAATTTTCATCATGGGTACACTTCAACTCTGACAGACAAAATGAGAAAAAAAATCCAGAAAATCACATTGTAGGATTTTTAATGAATTTATTTGCAAAATATGGTGGAAAATAAGTATTTGGTCATCTACAAACAAGCAAGATTTCTGGCTCTCACAGACCTGTAACTTCTTCTTTAAGAGGCTCCTCTGTCCTCCACTCATTACCTGTATTAATGGCACCTATTTGAACTTGTTATCAGTATAAAAGACACCTGACCACAACCTCAAACAGTCACACTCCAAACTCCACTATTACCAAGACCAAAGAGCTGTCAAAGGACACCAGAAACAAAATTGTAGACCTGCACCAGGCTGGGAAGAATGAATCTGCAATAGGTAAGCAGCTTGGTTTGAAGAAATCAACTGTGGGAGCAATTATTAGGAAATGGAAGACATACAAGACCACTGATAATCTCCCTCGATCTGGGGCTCCACGCAAATACTTTTTCCCCCACTGTACATATGAGATGAGTAATGTAGGGTATGTAAACATATAAAAGTGGCATTGTTTAAAGTGGCTAGTGATACATGTATTACATCAAGATGGCAAGATGCAGTAGATGGTATAGAGTACAGTATATACATATGAGATGAGTAATGTAGGGAATGTAAACATATGAAGTGGCAGGAAGCATCTCACCGTGTATGCCGAATGGCCATCGATGACATGGGGAGGAGGAGTGGGCCTGGAAACAGAAGACAAAGGGCTGTGAGACACGGGCTTAATCCTAGACACATGGAAAGTAAGGTGAATACGGAGGGTACGGGGTAACAAAAGACGAACAGCAGTGGGGCTAATGACTCTAGAGATGGGGAACGGGCCGATGAAATGGGGGGAAAGTTTACAGGACTCCACCTGGAGGGGCAGTTCCCGGGTGGAGAGCCTTACTCTCTGCCCGAGCCGATAGCGTGGAGCAGTGGTCCTGTGGCGATCCGCTTGTCGCCTATAACTGGAAGTGGTCTTCAACAGAGCGGCCCGGGCTCCTTTCCAGGTACGGCGGAGGCTGAACATCTGGGCAGAGGGATTGCTGACTTCCTCCTCTTGCTCGGGGAAGAAAGGAGGCTGATATCCCAAGGAACACTCAAAGGGCGAAGAGACCCGGATAGGTCCAGAACAACTTCCGAACCTCCAGGAAGACGTCCCGGGGCAGGTTTTACCGAATTCAGACAATGGGCATGGCAGAACGGAATCCAGCCCATGATAGCACCCGTAGACCAGTTGATGAGAGGATTGTGTTGCTGGAACCAGGAGAATCCCAAAACCATGGAAATCTGGGGGGACTTGATGAGCAGAAATTGAATGGTCTCGCTGTGATTCCCTGACACACGTAGGTTGGTGGGAGTGGTGTTATAGGTGACCCTACCTATAGAGCGCCCGTACAGTGCTCTAACATCTACGGGAATAGAGAGGAGATGAGTGGGGATGTTCAGCTCGGAAGTCAGTGTGGCGTCCAAAAAGATCTCATCAGTCCTAGAGTCAATGAGGACCCGGGGAGATTTGGGCTGGTTTCCCCACAGTGACTCTCGAGGAACGCCAGGAAACCGTGGGTGCTCTGAGCAACTAGACCGTAGGGGACTTCCGGGATGACTCAGAGGCGAGGTGGAATACCTGGACATGCGAGCGAAATCGAATTTCCTGTCATCCATCATTCCCGCAATCGCCCATCAATGTGGATGGTCAAATAGATGAGGGATTCAAGATTGGTGGGTAACTCCAGAGCAGCAAGCTCGTTCTTAACCTCCTCCGAGATGCCGTGCAGGAACATATTGAACAGTGTTTCCTGGTTCCACGCACTCTTCGCTGCTAACATGCGGAAATCCACCGCATAGTTGGCCACTCTGCGGGCGACCTGCCGGAGCTGGATTAGCTTCCGGGCAGCTTCTCTCCCGGAGAACGGGGTATCAAAAACCTTCCTCACCTGTCCCATGAACCCCTCCAGACTCACGCACATGGCCGGCTGTTGTTCCCATACAGCGGTAGCCCAGGTGAGAGCACTCCCAGACATCAATCTGATGAGGTAGGCTCTCTTGGAGCGATCCGAGGGGAAGGAGGAGGGCTGAAACTCAAAAGTGAGGGCACACTGAGCTAAGAACGCCCGACAGGTGCTCAGCTTTCCAATAAAGCATTTCTGAGGAAGTAAACGGGGCTCCTGGAAAGGTGGAGTGGCCGGTGGGGCGGCGCTGCTTACTGCCTAGTTCCTGAGGAGTGGTGGGGTTACCACCGTGGCAGGCTGCCCCCCAGATAACCTGCGGAATTGCTCCAGCAGCATGTCCAATGCCCGGTCATGGCGCTCAGCCAACGTTTGGACCCCCTCCAGAAGACCACGAAGCAATTCCTTGTGCCTACCAACAGAGGGTCCTTGGGAGGAGATGACATTGCGCAGCTGGCCCGAGTCTGCTGGGTCAGTCATGGCCAGTTCGTACTATCAGGTATGAAGGTAAGACCCAGATGCAGACAGCGTCGAATTAACAATGGTTTAATAATCCAACAGGGGCAGGCAAAAGACAGGTCAAGGCAGGCAAGGGTCAGTAAACTAGAGGTGGGGCAATGGTACCGGACAAACAAGACCTGCGGAACGCCTACCATCTGGAGCGGATACGGGAGTGGGACGAGTGGTAGACTGCCTTCAACACGGCCAGCGGTCACTACGAATATCTGGTCATGCCATTTGGCTTTACCAACACCCCAGCAGTGTTCCAGGCTCTGGTCAATTACGTTCTCCGCGACATGTGTGGATGGCTCAGCGATGAGGAGCTACAAAAACACACAATCATTCTGCCTGGTTTCTTGTATCATATGTCGACACGGTGGAGACTGCAGGGTGTTCTTCTGTTGCAGGGCAGGTCGAAGTCTTGCGGTCATGCAGCTGCAATACTATGGAAGGTGGCTGGCTTGCGGGATTTTTCTTTATCATAACTTGCCCTTTCTATGACTATGTTTGATGTTAGCCAGTTACTTAGCTAGCTTGCTAATTTTGATGATACCATATCACTGACCAGAACTGATTATTACAACACGCACACATGGTTATTGGTTTCAATGGCTCATTGTGTAAGTATATCAGTCTTGAATGACAATGAGGTATGTACAGAATCAAGTTTTACGATCAAATAGGAAATTACCAACATAATCTAAACCTACAAGTTAAAAGGGACCTGCGTAGACTATTGTAATGGGAATTTTAATGTTTGTATTTTTCTTATAACTCATTTCTGTGTTATATTCAAGTACTGTTTTAATAACCAATTGATGTGTTCATGAAAGTGACTGATTTAACGAATACTCACTTATCAGTATCTGCAATTTGGCGGTACGCCCAGACTTTGTTTTAAAAACGAACTAAAGATATCTCAGTTTCAAGGTCTTGTGAGGTATTGGTGTGTGAGGTATTGGTCGTCACATGTTATGTACCAGTATTGGTCAGTCACATGAATGAAACAAGATGGTAATGATGAATTAATTATGCTAAATCATGCAAATATAACTTGTCTGTGTATAGCCATATATAAAACAACTTCTGGGACTGCCCAGGTAGAGCCCCTGATTGACATGTGTACTATGGTGCATTGAGTTGGTTGGAACCCCTCCAGCTTGCTGACAATAAACAATGATTCATTTAAGATTGACTTTGAGTGTCCCTGAATGAGAATTTCTACTAGAATTTGGTGTCAATGAACACTTACTTACCCCTAACCAATATAACTAATGAACGCTTAAAAGATTTCCTCCACCCTGGTAATGCATTTTGTTAAATAGAACCAATGAATGTTGAACATTATTTTCTGTTTACTAAACTTAAAAGGAAACAATTTATTGTACTCCCGATGGACTTTTCGTTGATATCCCAAATTATAACATTCTAAACCAATTCGTGAGTAGGCAAAATGGAGACATGCATCTGTTTCCCTGTTGTCTCAGGTGCCAGACTTATTATGGACAGAGCATGACATCTACCTAGGGACTGAGACCGTCCCAACCCAGTTAATACATATTGATCCCTCCAAAAGCCTTCCATATCAATCTTAAAATAATAGACATTTAATAAATATTGAAGCAGAAAGTGAATATCCAACAGAGATTGGTAATAAAAATATAAGAGTATATTTTTGAAGGTATACTCAGATTAAAATAATGCCTTCCAATATGGAGAAAGTTATCATGTTTGTTACAAATCTTGCATTAGGGGAAAAGGCAGAACATTGTTTGAGAGTGATCGGTGTGTACTAGGAGTAGTAATTGAGAATGTTTTTTTCTACTGGAAAGAGTAGAGGGGTTTTAGTTGAAGGAAACATATTATGGAGACAAGGGAAAGTAAATTGAATTGAATTGTAATTGGCTTTCAGGTAGCAATCCAACAATGCAATATTTTTTGTAATTTGAAGGAGTAAAACAGAGGGATTGAACATTGGGATTGATATTAAATTAGATGTTTCTCACTCTTCAAAGCCTGGTCCACTGCTCTCGTGTTTAAGTCATCTGTTGTTTGGGTTTGAGATAACCTTTCTGCGGAACAATAGATACCCGCCAGTACACACTGAACTCAAACAGGCTGTGAGAGACACAATGGGGAAGTTAGGGACAGTTTATACGCAATTGTACGTCAATGCAACAGGTCAAAGAGATTACGATTACATGAGAGTTGTTTACTTTAGAAGGGGCGCAATTCAGCTTTACGGGACACCGTATCATCAAATCAAATCAAATCAAATTTATTTATATAGCCCTTCGTACATCAGCTGATATCTCAAAGTGCTGTACAGAAACCCAGCCTAAAACCCCAAACAGCAAGCAATGCAGGTGGAGAAGCACGGTGGCTAGGAAAAACTCCCTAGAAAGGCCAATACCTAGGAAGAAACCTAGAGAGGAACCAGGCTATGTGGGGTGGCCAGTCCTCTTCTGGCTGTGCCGGGTGGAGATTATAACAGAACATGGTCAAGATGTTCAATGTTCATAAATGACCAGCATGGTCGAATAATAATAAGGCAGAACAGTTGAAACTAGAGCAGCAGCACAGTCAGGTGGAAGTTGAAACTGGAGCAGCAGCATGGCCAGGTAGACTGGGGACAGCAAGGAGTCATCATGTCAGGTAGTCCTGGGGCATGGTCCTAGGGCTCAGGTCAGTTGAAACTGGAACAGCAGCATGGCCAGGTGGACTGGGGACAGCAAGGAGTCATCATGTCAGGTAGTCCTGGGGCATGGTCCTAGGGCTCAGGTCCTCCGAGAGAGAGAAAGAAAGAGAGAAGGAGAGAATTAGAGAACGCACACTTAGATTCACACAGGACACCGAATAGGACAGGAGAAGTACTCCAGATATAACAAACTGACCCCAGCCCCCCGACACATAAACTACTGCAGCATAAATACTGGAGGCTGAGACAGGAGGGGTCAGGAGACACTGTGGCCCCATCCGAGGACACCCCCGGACAGGGCCAAACAGGAAGGATATAACCCCACCCACTTTGCCAAAGCACAGCCCCCACACCACTAGAGGGATATCTTCAACCACCAACTTACCATCCTGAGACAAGGCTGAGTATAGCCCACAAAGATCTCCGCCACGGCACAACCCAAGGGGGGGGGGGGGGGGGCGCCAACCCAGACAGGATGACCACAACAGTGAATCAACCCACTCAGGTGACGCACCCCCTCCCTCCATATCATCTGATATGTCTGAAGTATAAATATGTCTGAAGTATAATTCTGTATACGCATGGACTTATTGAGACTTCCTGCCCAAGATGCAGTAAACTCGATTAATGATTTTAAAGGGACTGATTAAAATGTAGCATAGTGAAAACTAAGTACATGTTTATTTTCTTTCTTTCAGGACTGATGAAATGTTCGCTACCAAGTTTTATTATAATAATTTTTCCATTACCTTATGGGATACAATTATTTCCTTATGGAGTTTATCAAGAGATAATTCAATTTGTTATTCTATTTTGTTTATTTTGATTTAACAGGCAGTTTTTTTGGGGGGGAATGCGTGAATCACGATGTGAGTCATGTGTCCAAACGGGGAATTACCAGTCCCCTGGGGCCCTTTGGTAAATATAAAAATAGATTTTCTTCACATGCATGCCTGTAAAAGAGAAAAATAAATGTTTGTAATGGTTGAGTTACTCCAAAATAATTTGACGTTTTCCCCACCCCGAGTGATGTGTATTGCTGTTGTTGTTTTCATTTCTTTTCTTTGTTTTGTCCTGCTTCAATAACAAATCTCCCCAGATTGGGTCTGCTGGATGGTTGGGATTTCTCTCTAAGGATTAGCCCTCTGACTCCCTGGCCTGTAACTCTGCAGTGAGATCGCCTCGATGATAGGGGAGTATAAGCCAATTTTCTTTTTGGGGGGGGGGGGGGGGGGGGGTTCAACTTTGTGTTGTTATTCTCTAAGACTTCTTAGAAGTCTGGATTTCCTGAACTACAAATGCCCTAAACTAAACTGTTGTTATGGTCTGTCCTCTCTCGAGGTTATGGCGAAGGTGACCACAGATGGTATCTAGATGCATGGAAGATAATTTGGCCGAGAACAGAACACTGTGAACCTCAACACCCCATCTAAACCGCCTGAAAATTGTGAAAATGACGTTCAGACCTGAGTCCGAGCCAGCAACCTGTACACAGCACCCAGAAGCTAACAACTGCATTTTGTCTCGTGCTTTTTTCTCTCAGGAGTGCGACATGAGTCCATGTAGAGTGAGCATGGAGAGAGATCCAGTCCAAACTTCTCTCATGCTGCTGGTGTACCGGTAGGAAAATGGACAAAGACATAATGGACTGTAAGGTGAGAGGGCCATTATCAAGGGCCATCCACTTTGAACGGGTGCCATTAAAAGGACAAACTGAAACTACCTGAAGAAGAACACAAAGAAATGCCAGAAAAGGAAGGATGAGTGCAGGGGAGTATGGGCGAGTGGGTATGTCAAAAGGAGTGGGTGTATGGAAAGCGAATCAGCTAATTGGGCAGATTTGTTGCCATTCCGATTGGGCTGCACGACGAGTCGACCAGTGCACACACCTGTGTTGTATCAATGTGCCTGCTGACTTGAAGTGCTTCCTACTGAGCAGAACAAAGCTGCAGCAGAGCCAGGAGCTGTGCGTGCCCAATTTGTCTGGAGCGTGGAGCGAGATTTGGCCTTCCAATTTAGCTACTGTCATGGAGTTTGCTAAATATTTTCATAAAGAAGCTGATAAAACACACAGTGCAAAATCAAGGTGACTTACAAAGATGAGGACCAAGAGCAAGAAACGGAGTGCGGTGATGCAGTGTCCACAACTACAGAATCAATGTGGAATCTGAAAAGACACTTATCCAAAAAGCATGATGGTGTACTTACCATGTGCACATGGTAAAAGAAAGGAACGTGGTGGGTATATAGAGAAGTGTATCATTGTAGCAAAGTATTTATAGACAAACATCTGATCTCTTCAAAGATGTTGTTCTATTATCTACAATAAGGCATAATCAAGGTGCCTTCCATTTTGATTGGGTTATTTTGTTTTAAAACCTTCAGGCCTACCTATTGACAAAAAAAAATGAAACAACTCCGCATCTCTGCCCAACCTGGCAAGAGTGGCCAAAAGGGTGCTTAGCATTCCCAGTGGCTCTGAAAATGTGGAGAGAATATTGTCTGCTGCTGGCCGGCTCCCCAGGCACCATCGCATTTGCCTGAAGCAATAGACTGGCCAAACTCCTGTTTCTAAAAATGAATTCAAAAGGCACTAATAAGTCATTTTTTGTTTAATTTGTATATAATTCTAAGTAAGTCGCAGCCTATATACACAATTTAGAGACTATAATGATTTAATAAAACAAAATGTTGTTTTAATGCTGAGTGGTTTATGTCCCTACCAGCCTAATGTGTTGCACTTGCAAATGCTTCACAATGTATTTCTTTGTAGGCTATAGCCTTGAAATAACATAGCCTAAATAATAAATGTGCCTTCCTTCTTAGGCTCCCTGACTGGCTCCTGACTTATTTAGAGTGTTTATATGCTGTTTAATATGACATGTAGCCTATTTGAAATTATGTTCGCATCTTACATTCACATTTTCATGTTTATTAAAATACTTTTCATTGAAATCCATATGGTTTAGTTTCAATATTTTAAAACCAATTTGGAGTGCCATTTTTATTTTCTGTGACCGCAGAGCGCTTTTTAGTGGAGTGGTAGGAAAAGACATGGAGGGTAGGAGCCTGATGAGCTGGATTTCCAACCACTCAGTCGCCCCAATGCTCTGACTCCGACCCTCCCATACTCCAATTTGCGTGCTCGGAGCACAGTAGTATTCATTTTTGAGAAACACCCACAGTATACTACTCAATGGGAAGGACGTGAACTGCAACAACAACGTGACATAGTGCCCTTCGCTCCAGCTTGACAAGCACTACAGTCCAACAACAAAGTGGGGCTACCTAGTAGCCAATATCAGGGAGACATTCACAGTAAGCACACCAGAGGAGACTGGTGGGAGGAGCTATAGGAGGACAGGCTCATTGTAATGGCTGGAATAGAATTAATGGAACGGTATCAAACATGGAAACCAAGTTTGACTCGGTTCCATTAATTCCATTCCAGCCATTACAATGAGCCTGTCCTCTTATAGCTCTTCCCACCAGCCTCCACTGAAGCACACACATGCATACAATGCATGAAGCAACAATACACCCACCATCAATACTTTTAATCCAAAATAAACAATTGTCAGTTATACTCAGACCAAACTCTCGAGGTATGGTAACTCAGAGTACGATAGTTGCTTTGTAAGAAACAGAAGAAAAAAAACGGTGAAATCAAAACCATCTAACCTTTCGACTAACAGTGGAGGCTGCTGAGGGAAGGACGGCTCACAATAATGGCTGGAAGGATAGCAAATGGAATGGCATCAAACACATTGAAACAATCTGTTTCTTGTATTTGATACCATTCCACCAATTCCACTCCAGCCATTACCACGAGCCCATCCTCCCCAATTAATGAGCCACCAACCTCCTGTGATATACCCACTCCTTTCCATACACCCACTCCTTTCCTTTCAAAACACTCACTCCTTTGCACAACCCCACTGCTTTCCTTTCGACACACCCACTCGCCCATACTCCGGTTGCCATATTGAGTACTACAGTATGAGTCATAATACCCATAAAACCTAGCGATAAAACCCATAAAAGGGTCCAATCGTGTTTCATGTAGGGTTACCCTGGCGTGACGTTTTGATAACAATACAGATCTCTCGGACAAGGTCACTTTTAGCAATATATTCACCTGTAACCCCCCCCCCCCACTAATGTGGCTATCATACAGAACTACACATCCTGACTCAAGCTGAAGTCATCCCTCAAGGGATATTTCTCCATGCAAACTCATTGAGAGGTAGCAAGTAACCTAGCATGTAGATATTATAGCCTTTTTAGTTTCTCCTGTAAATAATTGATATTGTGTATTAGTCATGTGTATTCTTGTTTACCATTTTTCAAAATACCTAGCTAGCTACCATAGCATTTTCTAATTACTATAATTTTTTTGAATTACCCTCTGGCCTTTGTAGAAAACTAGCTAACGTTCGGTCTCTCCGTCGATCAGAAGCAAGGATGGCTCTGTGCTATGAACTGGATTGTAACCAATACCCTAATTTTTCATTTTCCGAACTCTGTAATCGAGAGGCACCACTTGAGTCGTGTGTGATAAGGTAAGCCCTGTTTGCTATCTATTTTGGTTAGGTCAAAGATCTGTGGTTAGCTATGTGCTTATGAAAATTAGCTAGATACCCACCGACTGTAGTAAAGCGTACAACGCACATTACTTTCCTTAAAAGTTAAGTTCCTCGAAGTACACATCACGGACAAACTGAAACGGTCCACCCACATAGACAGTGTGGTGAAGAAGGCGCACCAACGCCTCTTCAAACTTAGGAGGCTGAAGAAATTTGGCTTGTCACCTAAAACCCTCACAAACTTTTACAGATGCACAATTGAGAGCATCCGGTCATGCTGCATCACCGCATGGTACGGCAACTGCACCGCCCACAACCGCAAGGATCTCCAGAGGGTGGTGCAGTCTGCACAACGCATCACCAGGGGCATACTACCTGCCCTCCAGGACACCTACAGCACCCGACGTCACAGGAAGGCCAAAAAGATCATCAAGGAGAACAACTACCCGAGCCACTGCCTGTTCACCCCGCTACCATCCAGAAGGCGAGGTCAGTACAGGTGCATCAAAGCTGGGACCGAGAGACCGTAAAACAGCTTCTATCTCAAGGCCATCACTGTTACACAGCCATCACTAATAGAGAGGCTGCAGCCTACATAAAGACTTGAAATCATTGGCAACTTTAATAAATGGATCACTAGTCACTTTAATAATGCCACTTGAATAATGTTTACATATCTTGCTACTCATCTCATATGTATTTTATACCATCTATTGCATCTCGCTTATGCCGCTCTGTCATTGCATATTTATATGTATATATTCTTATTCCATTCCTTTACTTAGATTTGTGTGTATTAGGTAGTTGTTGTGGAATTGTTAGATTTCATGTTAGATATTGCTGCACTGTCGGAACTAGAAGCACAAGCATTTCGCTACACTCGCAATAACATCTGCTAACCATGTGTATGTAACCAATAAAATGTGATAAAATTTGATTTGAAGTAAAAAGAAAACCAGCATAGGCTAACATAATGACTGTTGTGACCTTTTTATTGTCAAGTCTTCAGTGAGTTAGCAAGCTACTTTTTTCACGTGGTGACATGTTAGCTAACGTTAGCCCATCAGGGAAGGGATATTTGTATAGCTAGTTAATGTTAACTCACCATTCGTGTAGTCAGACTTGCTAGCTAACGTTAGGCTGGCACCGTGGCAAGGATAGTTTATTAGCTAGCATGTCACCAATTAGAAAAGTGTCACTACATGAACGCTGAGCTAATGTTAACTAGCTAGCTAACTAAATATCGCCTGGTGGGCTAGCTAGTTAGGCACCTTAGTTGGATAGTTAGCTACATTAGCTAAAGTTGACTAGCTAGCTCACAAAGAACTTGTGGGCTAAAACATTTCCCCAAACAAAACACAGAAACAGTTTTGTTCCACGAGTGCATCTGTTGTACAGGACTAATCAAATGGCCTGTGAAGTCAGTTAGAAATGTCAGCAGGGATATAAATTAAGCTAACCCAAGGCTAGTACTTTTCAGACTAGGCTAGTAGACAATGTGCCAAACTAGCCTTTAAAAACATTGCATGCCACAGATTTAGGACCACAGTGTAGAAATTGTGGTCTGCTGGCCAGTGCCCAAAATCCTGATGTTACATCCCTGCATCACTGTTGGTCCTCCTCAGTGATCTCATGGCTGTCAGAAGTACAGTCATATAGCTCCTCGTAATACTTCACCTCTTTGGGCAAATAGTATTCCAGACAATTCTTCCATCCCAGCAGAAATGTCCCATCAACATAGTAGGATTTTTGATGAGCAGATCAAAAGCAAGTCCAGTCTATTTTACCATTACTATAGTCAAGTCTGTGGGATATGGTATTTTAATATAGATGTTACTATTTTAGTAATCATTTTAGCTGGCAAAAATGTTTTTTTTTTGTCTTTCAGATGGGTGGACCGGAAATCCAGTGACAACACTCAGGTCTGTAGCTGCCATGGCAGAAGAAGAAGATACAGACAGTTGATTGGGAAGCAAGAACAAACAATGAGGCATGAGGATTGGGTGTTGGGGGACCACTTGTCACATTGTCCAAGGTGACAATGCATTTTTATGATAAACAATGCATCTTCTATCCAGATAAAGATGTTTATACAGCATTGAAAAAGACCCAGCACTGACCAAATGTCTCTTTGTTTTCCAGTCCAACAAGAGTACATCCCTCAGACCATCAGGTGCATGGATATCCTGTGGCAGTGTGATCCGAGCGCAAGCGTCCCATTGTAGAGACTACAGCAGATCAAGCCTGTGGACTGACAGGTCAGTTACTCAAATGTGATGCATCAATGAATTTGTAGATACTGTATATCTGTGCAGTGTTTGTATGGTTCTCATGACTTAAGATTGGGTGTCGACATCCTGTGTCAGTGTAAAGGACGTCACATTGCTTGCTTAGCAAGTACCACTACCTCCCGATTCGGCCCATTCCTGGCGTAAACTCGGGACCTCTGCTTCACCAACACACTTGCATCCTAGGCAATCGCGAAACCTCAAAAGCTAGCTTGTGAGCAATGTTCCCTCTAAACTGTGCATGCGTGGCCACACACCTCCTCCAGGACTGCCACACGCAGCTGTCTAAGGCACTGCATCTCAGTGCAAGAGGCGTCACTACAGTCCCTGGTTTGAATCCAGGCTGTATCTCATCCGGCCGTGATTGGGAGTCCCATAGGGTGGCGCACAATTTGCCCAGCGCCGTTGTAAATAAGAATTTGTTCTTAAGTGACTTGCCTAGTTAAATAAATGTAAAAACCTTCACTGAGGTCAGAGGGCAGAGCTGTGCATATGTACATTTGTTGATAGTGTTTGCTAGTTAGCAAGTTATTAGCCCAGTTATAGATAAGCATAGGTAAGCAATGGGGAGTTATTGCTCTCTACAAGAGCACAAAATGTGTAGGCTACATTTCAAGCTTTTCTTTGAAAAGACAGTCAGGTAAAAAGCTTATGTCTTAATTAAAGAGGCAGTGTTATATTTTGAGACAGGCTTGAATATGCAAATAAGCCAATAGGCAGAGGGGTAGCCTACATTGTCTAATTACCTGTATGGTAATAATAATAATCAGTGGCAGGTAGCCTAGATTTGTAAATGAAAGGTTGCAAGATATAATCCCCAAACTGACAAGGTACAAATCTGGCATTCTGCCCCTGAACAAGGCAGTTAACCCACTGTTCCTAGGCCGTCATTGTAAATAAGAATTTGTTCTTAATTTACTTGCCTAGTTAAATAAAGGAAAAAAATATGTACCTTTTTGATTTTTGTAAAGTGGTTTCTTGCATCATCAAACACAATGCAATTTACAGTCACCTATTTGGCCCGTGGTGTTTACAGACCAAGTAAAAAAAATCATTAATTAATGTCAAGCCCTTCATAATGTAAAAAAGTATCATGCAATGTAGGCTTGCATTGAACACCACATATACATCATAGAAATCATAGAAATCAAAAGCTATTTCTATGTGAAAATGTTACGGGATTTGCTCCTTGTTTTTTTTGTTGGTAGGCCTATATTATGCTCAAATAGCTACAATAGCCTATTGGCTACTGTCTAAAACTGTAAGGTTACAGCCTCAGTGTTCACTGTAAACGAGCGCCGGAGGTGGCACAAAATTCTCACAGCATTCAAGTTTCTGATCATGAGACTTAAAATTTGCTCAGTGCTCCAAAAAATTGGAGGGAACATTGCTAATGAGGTGACAGCGACCAGAACACTTAAGGCTGCAGAGTAAGTTTCACACATCCCCATGTGCTACATTCACCCCTCAAACTCACTCAACAGCAACATTTAGCTGAGTGCAACTGTACATCCGAGTCACTAGGCATCACTGTGAAGGACCACTTCCTCCCGATTCGGCCCATATCTGGTGCAAACTTGGGACCTCTGCCGTGAGCGCCCTCCTTAAGCGTCTTACCAGTCAGCGCCACGTGAAAAGCTAGCTAATGAGGCAACGCAAGCGCGGGACACTTAAGGCTGAGGTGTAAGTTTCATACATCACCATGTGCTACACCAGTGTGATTCGAGAGCGAGCGTTCAGTTGTGGAGACTACAGCACATTGAGCCTGTGGATGGACAGGTCAGTAACTCAAATATGAAACAATATTTAGTAAAACATGGAATTTGTAGAATTTTGACTTTATGCCCCCCCCCCATGTTTAAGACATGAGGCGTGACATGCGGAACATCAGGCACACCCCACGAGAAGCAGTGCATGATCAACGCCACCGTCGGCAAGGATATCTGCTGGAGGTGACGTACTCTCTCACTCTGGGGATAAGAAATCATTTAAACATCAAAGATATAAATTCCCACTGATGAAATGCAATGTGAATTGTGTTGTAATACTGAATGAAACTGAGGAGATGCACTCCGACCAGCCTTTGTAATTGAACTTAGGTTAACAACATTACTGTAGTTGGCTGCTTGGAGCAAAACTTGAATGTAATATAACCTATTCTAGGAGCCTATTGTTTGTGTATGATCTTTAATCATTGTTAACTTGTTTTTCAACAATGTCTGGGATGACTGGGGCCTTCAGAAAGTAAGACACACGGGGTAAGAAATAATTAGAACATCACATATATAAATTCCCATTGTGCCCATGATAAAGTTAATTACATTACTTTAGTTGGCTGCTTTGAGCAAAGCCTCTATGTAATATAACCTATTCTGAGAGCCTAGTGTGTGTGTATGAACTATGTGGAATATTTTTGGACCACTGGCTTCCCTGAAAACAGGTACTGACAGGAGGAGCAATATGAGTCTGCCTCACTGCCTCTTCAATGGTAAGGTCCCTTGCACCATAGGGACACTTGACCTCTATCACTACTGTGGTGCCCAGCAGACGATCCGGTAAGGCACCCAGGATCCCAGACCCCGTGAACCAAAAGGCCTGACTCCTGCACATCCATCTCTGTAGCCATTTTGAATGCCTTGATGCCCTCCTCTTCGTTATCTGTGCCCCACTTTACAGATCTGAGGACCCTCTTTTAGCAGCGACAGAGTAACGCACTTGGCCCTGACCACTGCTCCAAAATTGCTGGCCGTCAACCTCCCTCTCCTCATGGTGTGCCAGTTGGTGTTGGTGAGCTGTCCAACTGTTGCCTGCCGTATAGCCTCCTGCTGTTCCACCGACAGCGCCATGCCAGCCAGAAATTCCTCCATGCCCCAGGTGCCCGTGTACGGGTCCTCCACTGACTGCAACTGGTTGGGCACGGCTGGCTCCCTCCACTCGCATTCTATATCCGTACCACTGATATTGTGAACCGCCAAATGAAGCTGCATGGCTGCACTTATGAGCTCCACAGAGGCCTTCGCATGTGGTAGAGAGAATCCCCTGGTCACCTATAGAGACCTGGCCAGAGGAATGTGCCACATGCCTTTCAATGCGTGACTTTAAACACCTTGAAATACATTTGTTGTAAGAAATGTGCTACATATATGAAGTTTGATTTGATCGATGCCGTTACAGATGTAGAATATTTAATAAACTGTCATTTTCATGAGGAAGTGCAGTTTTTCCTTAACCTAATTGACAACTTGTGATTTTAACACTTGATATATCATATGGGAAGGATCATATAAATCAAGACTGTGTGAATGCATGTACCACTCCGAATAAATAAATACTTTGCCTTTGAATATTTGTTTCTGGTCATGAAACTACTATACAGGCTGGATGTCTAAACAAAGTCAATTGTGGATGTCAAAAGATTTTTAGATGAATTCTCATCAATGACAACATTCTAAAACTGAGTTATCACTCATTATAAACTGGGTAGTTCGAGCCCTGATTGGCTGCCAGCTGTGGTATATCAGACCGTATACCACGGGTATGATAAAACATTTATTTTTACTGCTCGATTTACATTAGTTTATAATAGCAATAAGGCACCTCAGGGGTTTGTGGTATATTGCCAATATCCCACTTAGCAGTGGTGTATTGGCCATTCCACACCACCTTGGGCCCTATTGCTTAATCGAAGTCTGGTATCCGGGGTAATCTGCTTGATGGTTATATCATTGATTAAGTGGCTCTTTCCTTGTGGAATGTGGACAGCTGTATAGAACACATTGTATTGCTAAGATGCTGAAACTTAACTTAATAGCTACACTCACCGACACAGTATAAACTTTAACCCTCATGCTGGTCCTGACCAAACCAGTAAATTGGCCCTTCACCATAGCTGCACCTCTCCAGTGGCCAGACTTCTAGTGGTCTTCTCCACATGACCAGACTTCTAGTGGTCTTCTCCCCCTTTTAATGCTCTTATGCTCATCCCTGAAATAGACACCAAAGTCGACATACAGTACAATTATCTAGGCTAAGTAATACAAAAATATTTGTTGATCTAGTCCTCTAACTAGCTAGCTAAAGTGTAGTCAGTGGCTAGTTCAGTGGCTAGTTTATTCAATTCATTTCGATACAGGGCATGGATTCGTCACGAGTTGGGCACATTTTTGCTCGCGCAGGTGAACGGTTCTGTCGCTGACCGTGTAAACAAGAGATGACATGCAGGAGCCTCGTAGTCTTCTCTGTTCCTAATTAACATTTTGGAGAGTAGAACTAGGGAAATATATTGATAAAACCTCGTTGACCAAGAGAGAATTACACGTTTATCAAAACGTTATCAAAACGTCACGCCAAGGTAATCCTGTTGTGGTGACCTTATTACCGCAACACCGGCGGTCATGAGTCATGAAGGGAGTCAAATTTCTCCGGGTAATTAGGCTTCTCCAAGCTCTGATGCAGTTTATGGTCATTAGTAGCCTACCAAACGTGCTAACTGCCCGGCACTCAGCACTCTATTGTCCCTCTAATCACTCTGACATCAATGCAAATAGTTTCAAACAGTTCACGAGAGCCCATGAGGTCAACGTTTCTATAGGCTATGCAATTGTGTGAGAAAACAGTGATGGCCTCTACTACATAGGAGGATTCCATCAGCTTTCTATAGATTAGGCCTACTATATTTATTTCTCAACGTTGCTCATTTTAAGCACATTGCTTATCTTTACAACAGGAGTATAGCCAACCTGGCTGGCATGAAAAATCACTGGAAAAGCGTTCTCCATCTGCTATTTAAGTGCATATTTCCCCCCTGCCCCTGTTTCGAGACAGGTGCATGATAATGGTCCATTCTAAATCAAAACAAATTTCACACATATATTATTTAGTATATGTAAAGACAAGATTAAATCAAGAATAGTCTGATGGGTGACAATATTAGCCTATCATTTGTGAAGGGGCAGCGGGTAGCCTAGTGGTTTGAGCATTGGACCAGTAACCAAAAAGTTGCTAGATCGAATCCCTGAACTGACAAGGTAAAAATCTGTCATTCTGCCCCTGAACAAGGCAGTTCCTAGGTCATCATTGTAAATTAGAATTGACTAGCCTGGTTAAATAAAAAATATGTTATCACTTGTGAATGATGCCCAGCATAGGAAACAGCCTTTAAAAAAAAATACTTTTTCAAATCATAGTCACACACCTCATGTAGCCGAGCCCATAGGCCTATACGTTTTTATAAGGTTTGTATCACCTATTAAAATTGAGCACATTAACCTGCTTTACAAGGGGTTTAGAGCCTAACTGGCATACATAAGCAGCTTGTGTTTCAAGTTTGGGGAAAATAATTTTCCCCATAAAAATCTACTATCCCCATAAAAAATTGGCGGTCACTTTTGATAATGGTGTTTTCCCACTAATGGAATATTCCCGCTTATAGCCTACTGCCATGTGCACATTGCTGTACTTATGTGAAGTGTCCCAGACTATGTTTGGAATATTTATTTCTCGCACAGAATAGGTTGACTTTTGTACTATGGGTGATAGTAGATTGACACAGGCTAGTGCTTTCGCGGTTCGTTATGCCTACTCATCTTGTTGGCTGATGAAAAGTAAATGTGGACAGTTCTTCCAATATCTTCAATATGCACCTTGGAGTTGGATAAGGACTAGAGGTCGACCGATTATGATTTTTCAATGCTGATACCGATATCGATTATTGGAGGGGAAAAAAGCCGATACCGATTAATCGGCCGATTCTTTTTACATTTATTTGTAATAATGACAATTACAACAATACTGAATGAACACTTATTTTAACTTAATATAATACATCAATAAAATCAATTTAGCCTCAAATAAATAATGAAACATGTTCAATTTGGTTTAAATAACGCAAAAACAAAGTGTTGGAGAAGAAAGTAAAAGTGAAATATGTGCCATGTAAGACAGCTAAACGTTTAAGTTCCTTGCTCAGAACATGAGAACATATGAAAGCTGGTGGTTCCTTTTAACATGAGTCTTCAATATTCCCAGGTAAGAAGTTTTAGGTTGTAGTTATTATAGGACTACTTCCCTCTATACCATTTGTATTTCATTAACCTTTGACTATTGGATGTTCTTATAGGCACTTTAGTATTGCCAGTGTAACAGTATAACTTCCGTCCCTCTCCTCGCTCCTCCCTGGGCTCGAACCAGCACCACAACGACAACAGCCACCCTCGAACCAGCGTTACCCATGCAGAGCAAGGGGAACAACTACTCCAAGTCTCAGAGCGAGTGACGTTTGAAACACTATTAGCGCGCACCCCGCTAACTAGCTAGCCATTTCACATCGTTACACCAGCCTAATCTTGGGAGTTGATAGGCTTGAATTCATAAACAGCAGAGCTGCTGGCAAAACGCACAAAAGTGCTATTTGAATGAATGCTTATGAGCCTGCTGGTGCCCACCATCGCTCAGTCAGACTGCTCTATCAAGTCATAGACTTAATTATAACATAATAACACACAGAAATACGTGCTTTAGGTCATTAATATGGTCGAATCCGGAAACTATCATCTCGAAAACAAAACATTTCTCTCAGTGAAATACGGAACCGTTCCGTATTTTATCTAACAGGTGGCATCCATAAGTCTAAATATTCTTGTTACATTGCCCAACCTTCAATGCTATTTCATAATTAAGTAAAATTTTGGCAAATTAGTTTGCAATGAGCCAGGCGACCCAAACTGTTGCATATACCCTGACTCTGCGTGCAATGAACGCAAGAGAAGTGACACAATTTCACCTAGTTAATATTGCCGGCTAACCTGGATTTCTTTTAGCTAAATATGCAGGTTTAAAAATATATACTTCTGTGTATTGATTTTAAGAAAGGCATTGATGTTTATGGTTAGGTACACGTTGGAGCAACTACAGTCCTTTTTCGCGAATGCGCACTGCATCGATAATATGCAACACAGGACACGCTAGATAAACTAGTAATATCATCAACCATGTGTAGTTATAACTAGAGATTATGATTGATTAAGTTTAAGGCTAGCTAGCAACTCACCTTGGCTTCTTACTGCATTCGCGTAACAGGCGGGCTCCTCTTGAGGCAGGTGGTTTGAGCGTTGGACTAGTTAACCGTAAGGTTGCAAGATTGAATCCCTGAGCTGACTAGGTAAAAATCTGTCGTTCGACACTGAAAAAGGCAGTTAACCCACCATTCCTAGGCCGTCATTGAAAATAAGAATGTGTTCTTAACCAACTTGCCTAGTTAAATAAAGATCAAATAAAGGTGTAAAAAATCTAATCTGCAAAATCGACCAATTTCCGATTGTTATGAAAACTTGAAATCGGCCCTAATTAATCAGCCATTCTGATTAATCGGTCGACCTCTAATAAGGACATGCGCAGGGGGCCTCCCGATTGGCGCAGTGGTCTAAAGCACTCTAGCTGTGCCACCAGAGATTCTAGGTTTGAGCCAAGGCTCTGACGCAGCCGGCCGCGACCGGGAGGTCCATGGGGCGACACACGATTGGCCCAGCGGCGTCCGGGTTAGGGAGGGCTTGGCCGGCAGGGATATCCTTGTCTCATCGCACACTAGCGACTCCTGTGACGGGCCGGGTGCAGCGCATGCTGACCAGGTCGCCAGGTGTATGGTGTTTCCTCCGACACATTGGTGCGGCTGGCTTCCGGGTTGGATGTGCAGTGTGGCTAGGCTGGGTTGTGTTTCGGAGGACTCATGGCTCTCAACCTTCGCCTCTCCAGAGTCCGTACGGGAGTTGCAGCGATGAGACAAGACTGTAACTACTACCAATTGGATACCATGAAATTGGGGAGAAAAAAGGGGTATAAAAAACAAAGCAGAGCCTTGCAAGCGACCTTTTGCATCCTTAAAATGTATTTTTTTTTAAAACATATAGCCCAATGTTTGTAGATCAACTAAAGTTACATTAGTAACTCTAAATTAATCATCTAGATATAGGATGACCTATTTCTTTAACCGCTCAACACAGAATAGCCGCATGTGCGCACTCCCTCAAATACACTGCTCAAAAAAATAAGGGGAACACTTAAACAACCCAATGTAACTCCAAGTCAATCACACTTCTGTGAAATCAAACTGTCCACTTAGGAAGCAACACTGATTGACAATAAATTTCACATGTTGTTGTGCAAATGGAATAGACAACAGGTGGAAATTATAGGCAATTAGCAAGACACCCCCAATAAAGGAGTGGTTCTGCAGGTGGTGACTACAGACCACTTCTCAGTTCCTATGCTTCCTGGCTGATGTTTTGGTCACTTTTGAATGCTGGTGGTGCTTTCACTCTAGTGGTAGCATGAGACGGAGTCTACAACCCACACAAGTGGCTCAAGTAGTGCAGCTCATCCAGGATGGTACATCAATGCGAGCTGTGGCAAGAAGGTTTGCTGTGTCTGTCAGTGTAGTGTCCAGAGCATGGAGGCGCTACCAGGAGACAGGCCAGTACATCAGGAGACGTGGTGTAGGCCGTAGGAGGGCAACAACCCAGCAGCAGGACCGCTACCTCCGCCTTTGTGCAAGGAGGAGCAGGAGGAGCACTGCCAGAGCCCTGCAAAATGACCTCCAGTAGGCCACAAATGTGCATGTGTCTGCTCAAACGGTCAGAAACAGACTCCATGAGGGTGGTAATGAGGGCCCAACGTCCACAGGTGGGGGTTGTGCTTACAGCCCAACACCGTGCAGGACGTTTGGCATTTGCCAGAGAACACCAAGATTGGCTAATTCGCCACTGGCGCCCTGTGCTCTTCACAGATGAAAGCAGATTCACACTGAGCACATGTGACAGACGTGACAGTCTGGAGACGCCGTGGAGAACGTTCTGCTGCCTGCAACATCCTCCAGCATGACCGGTTTGGCGGTGGGTCAGTCATGGTGTGGGGTGGCAATTCTTTGGGGGGCCGCACAGCCCTCCATGTGCTCGCCAGAGGTAGCCTGACTGCCATTAGGTACCGAGATGAGATCCTCAAACCTCTTGTGAGACCATATGCTGGTGCGGTTGGCCCTGGGTCCCTCCTAATGCAAGACAATGCTAGACCTCATGTGGCTGGAGTGTATCAGCAGTTCCTGCAAGAGGAAGGCATTGATGCTATGGACTGGCCCGCCCGTTCCCCAGACCTGAATCCAATTGAGCACATCTGGGATATCATGTCTCACTCCATTCACCAACGCCACGTTGCACCACAGACTGTCCAGGGGTTGGCGGATGCTTTAGTCCAGGTCTGGGAGGAGATCTCTCAGGAGACCATCCGCCACCTCATCAGGAGCATGCCCAGGCGTTGTAGGGAGGTCATACAGGCACGTGGAGGCCACACACACTACTGAGCCTCATTTTGACTTGTTTTAAGGACATTACATCAAAGTTTGATCAGCCTGTAGTGTGGTTTTCCACTTTAATTTTTGAGTGGGACTCCAAATCCAGACCTCCATGGGTTGATAAATTTGATTTCCATTGATCATTTTTGTGTGATTTTGTTGTCAGCACATTCAACTATGTAAAGAAAAAAGTATTAATAAGAATATTTCATTCATTCAGATCTAGGATGTGTTATTTTAGTGTTCCCTTTATTTTTTTGAGCAGTGCATATTTTTAAATAACTATCAAAATATGTCAATGCTTCGTAATGCAAATTGGATATGGCCATTGTGATTGAGATTATACTTGTAGAAGTGAGATTAGAGGTGTACACAAATGTCACATCTGTTCAGGTCCAGTGTAGTTTGTAGAATTTATTTTATTCAGCTTTGTTCAATTGTATTCTTCATACTATAAAGTAATATAAATAATGCCATGGAATTCTGAATGAACTAGTGTAGCCCACAGCCATTTGGCATAGCCACATTAGGACAACTCAGAGTACACTACCTCTTCTGAAACAGACTACATTTTCATCATATCATGCTTCTTTAGACCTGTCCAAAATAAATCATGGATTTATTGTAAAGATGTAGGCTATATTACATGGATTTATTATACTGTAGATGTTCCAAAGGTCTGCTTCAGTGGTTTGTAGGCTGTGTGGAAGCCAGGAGATGCTAAATGTGTATGTTAACAGTCACGGGCTGACAATTTTGTGACCGCCACAGCCCAAGTCTGATGAAACCAAGTTTGAACTCTTTGGCCTGAATGCCAAGCATCACGTCTAGAGGAAACTAGGCACCGCTCATCATCTGGCCAATACCATCCCTACGGTGAAGCATGGTGGTGGTAGCATCCTGCTGTGGGGATGTTTTTCAGGGGCTGGGAGACTTGTCAGGATCGAGGAAATGATGAACGGAGCAAAGTACAGAGATTCTTGAAAACCTGCTCCAGGTGCAGCGACGCTCCCCATCCAACCTGACAGAGCTTGCGAGGATCGGCAGAAAATAATGCGAGAAACTCCCCAAATACAGGTGTGCCAAGCTTGTACCGTTATACCCAAGACTCAAATCTGTAATCTCTGCCAAAGGCGCTTCAACAAAGTACATAGTTTGAATACTTATGTAAATGTGATTACGTTTTTATTTTTAATAGAATTGCAAATGTAAAAATAAAATGAAAACTGTTTTGCTTTGTTATTATGGGGTATTGTGTGTAGATTGATTAAAAAAAAAATCCCCCCTCAATGTTAGAATAAGGCTTTAATGTAACAAAATGTGGAAATAGTCAAGGGGTCTGAATACTTTCCAAATGTACGGTAAATTAAGATAGTTTCCAAAGGCCTGCATTAATGACATGGGTTTCTTGTAAAAAGGGAATTGTGAAAATCAAATCAGCTGCTTTTCTTTCATCTTCAATGTGGGTGAAAGGGTGTAATAATTGTGTTTACATACCAAATGACGTGGCCTATTGCATTGTTCATTGTCTACTCTTAAAATAAAAAATATTATACATCTGACTACTTTATCTGTTGGGGGAAGTAGGTAGCAGTGGGCTGGTGGGAGGAGCGGCTCATTGTAAATGGCTGGAACGGAATCAAACCAATGGAAACAACGCTTCGTTCCATTGATTCCATTCCAGCCATTATAATGAGCCTGTCCTCCTACAGCTCCTCCCACCATCATCTTCTGGTAGGTATAAGAAACAGGACACAAGAAGCTAAAGCCCTGTGAACAACATTGTCTCCTTCAAAGTGCTGGTTATGACAGGAACAACTTGAATGTGTATCGATTGTCAGTGAAGAGTAAAGTGTAGTTAGTCATTGACAAACCTTTTATTACCTACTGGTCACAATCGACTGTCTCATGCGCAATGTACACCATCACAATGTATTTTCATAGAGGATTTCACTCTAAATATACGGATTTACAAAACGATATTGTGTACAGTTACTGTACAATATCTTTGTAACTTCTGAAAATTTTGGGAAAGTTCTATCCATCCTTGACCCAAGTCTCAATTTAGCCATAACTTATGATAGGTAGAGACCATTCTGGACAACAAGAGGGTAAACCTCAAGCACTTGGCCATTCTGGTGAGCAGTATGGCTTTGTAGTTCAGGTAATTGTGTAAACTCCAGTAAGTTCTTTGCAATCATATTTTTTACTTTTACATGTGACAGATTATATATTTGGAGATAAAGCGTTTAATACAAAACATAAGGCCTAATATCTGAACACTGCCAGTCACACGGGAGAAGACAAACTTCCTGTGCACAATACAGCACTGTCTGTGGTTGGTAGGTAGACTGAACAAACTTCACATTGAATTCACTTCACGTCCAATTTGATTTTGATGTTCATCGCCGCCAGCTCGGCAACAAAGTAGCGGAAGACGTATGGCACAGACACCGTATCGATGGAGTCACTCTTGCCGCAGAGGAGGCAGACAGTCTTGCGGTGGCGTGTGGCCGACCAGTAGGGTGGTGGTTTCTCCAGTAGAGGGGACAGTAGGCTACCACAGTCCACACACACCTGTGCCACAGAGCGATCAGAGCAGTTGAAGAGGCGGTCGTGGAGCAGGAAGGAGGTCCCGTGGGCCAGCAGGGCGTCGCGCTCCATCTCCCCGAAGCGGATGCCCCCCTGGATGTTCCTTCCGCCCACCGGCTGGTTGGTCACCTTGTCCCGCGCGCCAGTGGTCCTCACCTGGAACTTGTCGGAGACCATGTGACGCAGCCTCTGGTAGTAGACCACGCCGATGAAGATGTCCGCCTCTAGCTCCAGGCCGCTGAGGCCGCTGTAAAGGCGCTCTGTGCCATAGTGGTTGTAGCCGGCAGCGCGCAACATATCCCCAAAATGCTCCAGTGCCGAGTTCTCCTCGGAGAAAGTGAAGGGAGTGGCGTCGTGGCACAGGCCGTGGAGGGCGCCCGACTTGCCGGCCATGCTCTCGATGAGCATGCCGATGGTCATGCGGGAGGGGAAGCCGTGAGGGTTGAACAGAATGTCGGGGGTCATCCCGCTCTCTGTGAAGGGCATGTCCTCGGCAGGCCACAGGCGGCTCAGGATACCCTTCTGCCCGTGGCGGCTGGCGAACTTGTCCCCGATGGTGGGGTTACGGGGCACTCGCACGGTGATGCAGACACGCTTGAAGCGGCCAGAGCCCACGTCATTGCTGCACACCTTGATGTTGTCTACTACACAGCTTTCTTGACTCCTACGAAAGCGAGGGAAAGACAGCAGGTTATAAAATTGCATTAGCCGCTGCATCTGGCCAACTCATCATCATAGAGTAGAGAAATAGTCAACACTATGGTATGACAATGGAAAGAACATTAGGCCAAACTGGATAACTCACTTGTAAAAGTTGACAAAGGTCTGTCCGGTGTTGAGGTTGATGTAGCTGTAGAAGGGGTCTCCATGTTGTAGCACTGCGCCGATGGAGGGCAGCCCATCAGCGTCCAGTTTGTCCATTACCTTGGGGTCACCGGGTTTGACCCCAAACACCAGGTTGTCCTCGCCCTTCATCTTCTGTGCCAGGTCCACCAGCTCAGTCTTGTAAACACAGCCATGACCAAAGCCCCTCTCCCATGACGACTTGTTCAGGATCTAGGCGCAAACGGAATTAAAATAGAACACGTACGAATATACACACACACACCGTATACATGTATTCTACACACACCTGGTACAGTGAAATCAGTCAATGGGTAAATAAAAAGTGAATTTATGTAGAGCTAGCTGTCTCACCATGGCGTCCTCCATATCGTAGCCAGTGTAGGAGATCACAGCGACAATGGCGTTGGTGCCGATGGGGTAGTTGTCCATGTTGTAGTGGTCGTACATGACAGGCCTGACCAGAGGGCTCTGAGGGGTCTGAAGGCGGTACAGCTTGTTGTCCGAGCGGTCCTGGAACGAGTGGAGGGGGAAGCCCATGGTCTGTTTACCTGTGGAGGAGAAGATGAGTTACACCAACATCTACGGGATCATTTTTTTTTAAAGTCAGGCATTCTAGAAGAATAAAGCAAATTTTTTCACATGTAGTGTTCTCTGTATAGGAACTAGCTGAAAAAAAAAAGGTATTTAAGGGTATCTGAACTCAGAAAACACCAGAGATGCCTGCTTCTGAAAACTTGGTGCACCCTTACCCATCTGGCACTGGTACATGTTCCTGGGACTCTGGTTGTGGTCCGAGTAAGGGATGAAGTTAGCCACCACGCTCAGCATGCTGTGGAGGAAGAGCTCCTGGTGGGTGGTCACACCCGGCTCGATCTCATCCTCACTGATGCCCACGTTGATGTAGAGCTGTCAAACAGGAGAGAGAAGCTTGATTCACAAATTTTTCCGTGTACTCGAACAGAATAAGGTACTGTCTCAAACTGTCCACACAAGAAGCAAACATCACAGCATACTGTAGATTTGGGTGTATAAATGAGATTATAAACTGGGTAGTTCCAGCCCTGGATGCTGATTGGCTGAACGCTGAGGTACATCAGACCGTATACCACAGGTGTGCCAAAACTTTTCTTAAATGCTCTAATTACATTTGTAACCAGCTTATAATAGCGATAAGGCACCTCGAGGTTTGTGGTATATTGCCAATATCCCATGGTTAAGGGCTGTATCCAGGCTCTCCACGTTGCGTCCTGCATAAGGACAGCCCTTAGCTGTGGTATATTGGCCAGACCACCTTGGGCCTTATTGCTTAAAATAATTAAGTTAAGTCGGAAGGAGCGGCTACACCATACCACAAGCCTCTAAGGAATTAGGACTAAAACATATACAGTCCTTCAGAAAGTATTCACAACCCTTTACTTTTAGCACATTTTGTTGTGTTGCAACCTGAATTTAAAAATGGAGTACATTTAGGTGTCACTAGCCTACAGAAATGTTTACAAATTAATTAAAAATTAAATAGCTGAAATGCCTTGAGTCAATAAGTATTCAACCCCTTTGTTATGACAAGCCTAAATAAGTTCAGGAGTAAAAATCTGCGTAACAAATCACATAAGTTGCATGGACTGCATGGCTGTTTGAATGAATACTTCATCGCTGTACCCCACACATACAAATAATTGTAAGGACCCTCAGTCGAGCAGTGAATTTCAAAAATTCAACAACAAAGACCAGGAAAGTTTTGCAAAATGGTAAGTTAGCCTTTTTTTTTTAAATGGATAAAAAATATATATATTATCCTCAGCAATCTACACACCATAATGACAAAGCGAAAACAGGTTTAGACATTTTACCAAATGTATTAAACATAGAAAACAGAAATACCATTTTCACATACTGTACCAGTCAAAGGTTGCCACCTACTTATTCAGGGTTTTACATTTTTTACTATTTTCTAAATTGTAGAATACAGGTGAAAATATCAAAACTATGAAATAACATGAAATCATGTAGTAACATAAACAACATCTAAAATACATTTTAGATTCTTCAAAGTAGCCACCCTTTGCACAATCTTGGCATTCTCTCAACCAGCTGCATGAGGAATGCTTTTCCAACAGTCTTGAAGGAGTTCTCACATATGCGGAGCACTTGTTGGCTGCTTTTACTTCACTCTGCGGTCCAACTCATCCCAAACCATCTCAATTTGGTTGAGGTTGGGTGATTGTGGAGGCCAGGTCATCTGATGCAGCTGGAGATTCCCATCTCCCTCACTAGCTTTAAGAACCAGCTGTCAGAGCAGCTCACAGATCACTGCACCTGTTCATAGCCCATCTGTATACAGCCCATCTACCTCATTCCCACATTGTACTCATTTATTTTGCACCACAGTCTCTCTATTTGCACATCCATCTTTTGCACATCTACCATTCCAATGTTTAATTGCCATATTGTAATTACTTTGCCACCGTGGCCCATTTATTGCCTTTACTCCCTTATTTGACCTAATTTGCACTCACTGTATATAGACTGTTTTTCTTTTTTTCTACTGTATTATGGACTGTTTTGTTCATTCCATGTGTAACTATGTGTTGTTGTATGTGTCGAACTGCTATGCTTTATCTTGGCCAGGCCGCAGTTGCAAATGAGAACTTGTTCACAACTAGCCTACCTGGTTAAATAAAGGTGAATAAAAAATTTAAAAAATGCTGCACTTCATCACTCTCCTCGGTCAAATAGCCATTACACAGCATGGAGGTGGGGTTTGGGTCAGTGCCTTTAAAAAAAAAACAAATGAAAGTGGGACTAAGTGCAACTGAGATGTGTAAATTACTTGAATTCTGTGAAGCATTTTTTGGAGTTGCAATCTGTGGTGCAGTTAACTCCAATGAACTTATCCTCTGCAGCAGAGGTAACTCTGGGTCTTCCTTTCCTGTGGTGGTCCTCATGAGAGCCAATTTAATCCAATTTCATCATAGCGCCTGATGGTTTTTGTGACTGCACTTATAGAAACTTTCAAAGGTCTTCACATTTTTGGGGATTGACTGACCTTCATGTCTTAAAGTAATGGACTGTCATTTCTCTTTGCTTATTTGTGCTGTTCTTGCCATAATACGGACTTGGGCTTTTATCAAATAGAGCCATCTTCTGTAGACCATCCCTACCTTGTCACAACACAATTGATTGGCTCAAAACGCATTAAGGAAAGAACTTCCACAAATGACCTTTTAACAAGGCACACCTGTTAATTGAAATCAATTCCAGGTGACTACCTCATGAAGCAGGTTGAGAGAATGCCAAGAGTGTGCAAAGCTGTCATCAAGGCAAAGTGTGGCTACTTTGAAGAAACTCATAAAATATATTTGGATTTGTTTAACACTTTTTTGGTTACTACATAATGCTATAAGAGTTATTTCATAGTTTTGATTTCTTCACTATTATTCTACAATGTAAAAAATAGTAAAAATAAAGAAAAACCGTTGAATGAGAAGGTGTGTACAAACTTGACAGGTACTGTAAGTATTCAGACCCTTTGCTATGAGAATCGAAATTGAGCTCAGGTGCCTCCTGTTTCCATTCATCATCCTTTCTACAACTTAAATTGGAGGCCACCTGTGGTAAATTCAATTAACTGAACATGATTTGAAAAGGCACACACCTGTCTATATAAAGGTCCCACAGTTGACAGTAACTATCAGAGCAAAAATCACGCCATATGGTCGAAGGAAAGATGAACGGAGTAAAGTACAGAGATCCTTGATGAAAACCTGCTCCTGAATTCTCAGGACCACAGACTGGGGTGACGGCTCACCTTCCAACAGGACAACAACCCTAAGCACACAGCCATGACAATGCAGGAGTGGCTTCGGGACAAGTCTCAATGTCCTTGAGTGGGCCAGCCAGAGACTGGACTTTAACCCAATCCAACATCTCTGGAGAGACCTGAACATACAGTGGGACAAAAAAGTATGTAGTCAGCCACCAATTGTGCATGTTCCCCCACTTAAAAAGATGAGGTCTGTAATTTTCATCATAGGTACACTTCAACTATGACAGACAAAATGAGAAAAAAAAAAATCCAGAAAATCACATTGTGGGATTTTTAATGAATTTATTTGCAAATTATGGTGGAAAATAAGTATTTGGTCAATAACAAAAGTTTCTCAATACTTTGTTATATACCCTTTGTTGGCAATGACAGAGGTCAAACGTTTTCTGTAAGTATTCACAAGGTTCACACACTGTTGCAGGTATTTTGGCCCATTCCTCTATGCAGATCTCCTCTAGAGCAGTGATGTTTTGGGGCTGTTGCTGGGCAACACGGACTTTCAACTCCCTCCAAAGATTTTCTATGGGGTTGAGATCTGGACACTGGCTAGGCCACTCCAGGACCTTGAAATGCTTCTTACAAAGCCACTCCTTCGTTGCCCGGGCGGTGTGTTTGGGATCATTGTCATGCTGAAAGACCCAGCCACGTTTCATCTTCAATGCCCTTGCTGATGGAAGGAGGTTTTCACTCAAAATCTCACAATACATGGCCCCATTCATTCTTTCCTTTACACGGATCAGTCGTCCTGGTCCCGTTGCAGAAAAACAGCCCCAAAGCATGATGTTTCCACCTCCATGCTTCACAGTAGGTATGGTGTTCTTTGGATGCAACTCAGCATTCTTTGTCCTCCAAACACGACGAGTTGAGTTTACCAAAAAGTTATATTTTGGTTTCATCTGACCATATGACATTCTCCCAATCTTCTTCTGGATCATCCAAATGCTCTCTAGCAAACTTCCGACGGGCCTGGACATGTACTGGCTTAAGCAGGGGGACAAGTCTGGCACTGCAGGATCTGAGTCCCTGGCGGCGTAGTGTGTTACTGATGGTAGGCTTTGTTACCTTGGTCCAAGCTCTCTGCAGGTCATTCTATAGGTCCCCCTGTGTGGTTCTGGGATTTTTGCTCACCGTTCTTGCGATCATTTTGACCCCACGGGTGAGATCTTGCGTGGAGACCCAGATCGAGGGAGATTATCAGTGGTCTTGTGTGACTTCCATTTCCTAATAATTGCTCCCACAGTTGATTTCTTCAAACCAAGCTGCTTACCTATTGCAGATTCAGTCTTCCCAGCCTGATGCAGGTGTACAATTTTGTTTCTGGTGTCCTTTGACAGCTCTTTGGTCTTGGCCATAGTGGAGTTTGGAGTGTGGCTGTTTGAGGTTGTGGACAGGTGTCTTTTATACTGATAAGAAGTTCAAACAGGTGCCATTAATACAGGTAACGAGTGGAGGACAGAAGAGCTTCTTAAAGAAGAAGTTACAGGTCTGTGAGAGCCAGAAATCTTGCTTGTTTGTAGGTGACCAAATACTTATTTTCCACCATAATTTGCAAATAAATTAATTAAAATCCCACAATGTGATTTTCTGGATTTTTTTCTCTCATTTTGTCTGTCATAGTTGAAGTGTACCTATGATGAAAATTACAGACCTCTCATCTTTTTAAGTGGGAGAACTTGCACAATTGGTGGCTGACTAAATACTTTTTTGCCCACTGTAGCTGTGCAGCAATGCTCCCCATTCAACCTGAGAGCAGGGCTGCCCAACCCTCTTCCTGGAGATCTACCGTCCTGTGGGTTTTCAGTCCAACCCTAATTTAACACATCTGATTCTACTTATTAGCTGCTCAACAACACCCAAACACTGGGAGACAAATTCACCTTTCAGCAGGACAATAACCTAAAACACAAGGCCAAATATACACTGGACTTGCTTACCAAGACAACATTAATGTTCCTGAGTGGACTAGTTACAGTTTTGCCATAAATCTGTTTGAAAATCTATGGCAAGATTTGAAAATGTCTGTCTAAAAATGATCAACCACCAACTTCATAGAGATTGAAGAACTTAAAAAAGAACAAAATGTGCAAATATTGTACAATCCAGGTGTGCAAAGCTCTAAGACAGATGTACCCAGAAAGCTAGGTGATTCTAACATGTATTGACTCAGGGGTGTGAAAATGTTATGTAAATGTGATTTCTGTATTTCATTTAATACATTTATAACAAAATATTTTCACTTTGTCATTGTGGGGTATTGTGTGTAGATGGGTGAATTTTTTATTTTTTTTTTATTACAACAAAATGTGTAATAAGTCAAGTGGTATGAATACTTTCTGAAGCCACGGTCAGACTAACCATCTACAAGTAACTAGGTACTGACATGACACTACCAACAAAACTCAAGAAACAACTTCCAACAATTACTGTAATGACTGTCCTAGAGTTGACAAAACAAAGAATCACTGACAAGACCCTCAGCTTGAAAACTAGTTTGATCTAGCATCCCTCCTTGTCCCAGAGGCTACGATTAGTAACTAGGGGGTTTACTAAGGATGCCCAGGAATTGAGACATTTTAAGCAGCTTGCGACTGTAGTACCTGTTCAAAGGTGCCGATCAGTTCCTGCTGGCCCAGGGCCAGGTTGTGGACAGGCCGCACCATGCGGCAGGGAGTGGTGAAGAGGTACAGGCCTGGGTACATGCTGGCCTTGCTGGTCTGGGGAACCAGAACTATCTCAGTCCAGGGAGGGATCTTCTTCTCCTTCAACACCTGCAAGAGAGTGGCATGAACTAGAATGAGTAAGAGGCAGAAAAACCTAACTAGCTGCCACTATTCATGTGCGATGAATTAACCTATTACATAAGTGAGTGATGATCAAACCCATGTTATAACTGCAGATGGTTGGGAGACGCCCTGCCATACCTTGAACCTGCGGAGGGAGTCTGCGAGGAAGGGGGCCAGATCAGTCTCTACCCAACCCACCATGGCACCATCCAGGAGCACAGGATAGCAGTCAGTGTAGGCCCTGCCAGGAGAACCATCCACAGGAGTCACACCTGGAGGAGAACGATGGGGCAACACAACCGCATATAAACGACTGCGCATTTTCACACATCGACACACAGTATGTACGAATAAACCTTAGGACCCAATAGGTTCCAGCTGCATGCCAATCGCAGCTGGCGGCGACAGAGATGGCCGCCTCGCTTCGCGTTCCTAGGAAACTATGCAGTTTTTGTTTTTTTTACGTGTTATTTCTTACATTAGTACCCCAGGTCATCTTAGGTTTCATTACATACAGTCGAGAAGAACTACCGAATATAAGATCAGCGTCAACTCACCATCAGTACGACCAAGAATATGATTTTCACGAAGCGGATCCTGTGTTCTGCCTTTCAACCAGGACAACGGAATGGATCCCAGCCGGCGACCCCAAAAAACAACGCCGTAAAAGAGGGAAACGAGGCGGTCTTCTGGTCAGACTCCGGAGACGGGCACATCGTGCACCACTCCCTAGCATTCTTCTCGCCAATGTCCAGTCTCTTGACAACAAGGTAGATGAAATCCGAGCACGGGTAGCATTCCATTCCACGGAAACATGGCTCACTGGAGAGACGCTATCGGAGGCGGTGCAGCCAGCGGGTTTCTCCACGCATCGCGCCGACAGAAACAAACATGGGGCGGGGGCGTATGCCTTATGTATGCCTTATGGCTAACGAGACGTGGTGTGATCACAGAAACATACAGGAAGTCAAATCCTTCTGTTCACCTGATTTAGAATTCCTCACAATCAAATGTCGACCGCATTATCTACCAAGAGAATTCTCTTCGATTATAATCACAGCCATATATATTCCCCCCCAAGCAGACACATCGATGGCTCTGAACAAACTTTATTTGACTCTTTGCAAACTGGAATCTCTACATCCTGAGGCTGCATTCATTGTAGCTGGGGATTTTAACAAGGCTAATCTGAAAACAAGACTCCCTAAATTGTATCAGCATATCGATTGAGCAACTAGGGCTGAAAAAACCTTGGATCATTGTTACTCTAACTTCCGCAACGCATATAAGGCCCTGCCCCGCCCTCCTTTCGGAAAAGCTGACCACGACTCCATTTTGTTGCTCCCTGCCTACAGACAGAAACTAAAACAAGAAGCTCCCACGCTGAGGTCTGTCCAACGCTGGTCCGACCAAGCTGATTCCACACTCCAAGACTGCTTCCATCACGTGGACTGGGATATGTTTCGTATTGCGTCAGATAACATTGACGAATACGCTGATTCGGTGTGCGAGTTCATTAGAACGTGCGTTGAAGATGTCGTTCCCATAGCAACGATTAAAACATTCCCTAACCAGAAACCGTGGATTGATGGCAGCATTCGCATGAAACTGAAAGCGCGAACCACTGCTTTTAATCAGGGCAAGGTGACTGGTAACATGACCGAATACAAACAGTGCAGCTATTCCCTCCGCAAGGCTATCAAACAAGCTATCAAACAAGTATAGAGACAAAGTAGAATCTCAATTCAACGGCTCAGACGCAAGAGGTATGTGGCAGGGTCTACAGTCAATCACGGACTACAAGAAGAAAACCAGCCCAGTCACGGACCAGGATGTCTTGCTCCCAGGCAGACTAAATAACTTTTTTGCCCGATTTGAGGACAATACAGTGCCACTGACACGGCCTGCAACGAAAACATGCGAACTCTCCTTCACTGCAGCCGAGGTGAGTAAAACATTTAAACGTGTTAACCCTCGCAAGGCTGCAGGCCCAGACGGCATCCACAGCCACGCCCTCAGAGCATGCGCAGACCAGCTGGCCGGTGTGTTCACGGACATATTCAATCAATCCCTATACCAGTCTGCTGTTCCCACATGCTTCAAGAGGGCCACCATTGTTCCTGTTCCCAAGAAAGCTAAGGTAACTGAGCTAAACGACTACCGCCCCGTAGCACTCACTTCCGTCATCATGAAGTGCTTTGAGAGACTAGTCAAGGACCATATCACCTCCACCCTACCTGACACCCTAGACCCACTCCAATTTGCTTACCGCCCAAATAGGTCCACAGACGATGCAATCTCAACCACACTGCCCTAACCCATCTGGACAAGAGGAATACCTATGTGAGAATGCTGTTCATCGACTACAGCTCGACATTCAACACCATAGTACCCTCCAAGCTAGTCATCAAGCTGGGTCTCGACCCCGCCCTGTGCAACTGGGTACTGGACTTCCTGACGGGCCACCCCCAGGTGGTGAGGGTAGGCAACAACATCTCCACCCCGCTGATCCTCAACACTGGGGCCCCACAAGGGTGCGTTCTGAGCCCTCTCCTGTACTCCCTGTTCACCCACGACTGCGTGGCCACGCACGCCTCCAACTCAATCATCAAGTTTTCGGACGACACAACAGTGGTAGGCTTGATTACCAACAACGACGAGACGGCCTACAGGGAGGAGGTGAGGGCCCTCGGAGTGTGGTGTCAGGAAAATAACCTCACACTCAACGTCAACAAAACTAAGGAGATGATTGTAGACTTCAGGAAACAGCAGAGGGAACACCCCCCTATCCACATCGATGGAACAGTAGTGGAGAGGGTAGTAAGTTTTAAGTTCCTCGGCATACACATCACAGACAAACTGAATTGGTCCACTCACACAGACAGCATCGTGAAGAAGGCGCAGCAGCGCCTCTTCAACCTCAGGAGGCTGAAGAAATTTGGCTTGTCACCAAAAGCACTCAAACTTCTACAGATGCAATCGAGAGCATCCTGGCGGGCTGTATCACCGCCTGGTACGGCAACTGCTCCGCCCACAACCGGAAGGCTCTCCAGAGGGTAGTGAGGTCTGCACAACGCATCACCGGGGGCAAACTACCTGCCCTCCAGGACACCTACACCACCCGATGTTACAGGAAGGCCATAAAGATCATCAAGGACAACAACCACCCGAGCCACTGCCTGTTCACCCCGCTATTATCCAGAAGGCGAGGTCAGTACAGGTGCATCAAAGCTCAGACCGAGAAGCTGTTTTTCAGTCTCTATCTCAAGCCCATCAGACTGTTAAACAGCCACCACTAACATTGAGTGGCTGCTGCCAACACACTGACTCAACTCCAGCCACTTTAATAATGGGAATTGATGGGAAATGTAAAATATATCACTAGCCACTTTAAACAATGCTACCTAATATAATGTTTACATACCCTACATTATTCATCTCATATGTATACGTATATACTGTACTCTATATCATCTACTGCATCCTTATGTAATACATGTATCACTAGCCACTTTAACTATGCCACTTTGTTTACATACTCATCTCATATGTATATACTGTACTCGATACCATCTACTGTATCTTGCCTAAGCTGCTCTGTACCATCACTCATTCATATATCTTTATGTACATATTCTTTATCCCCTTACACTGTGTATAAGACAGTATATATATATATTTTTTGAATTGTTAGATTACTTGTTGGATTATTACTGCATTGTCGGAACTAGAAGCACAAGCATTTCGCTAGACTCGCATTAACATCTGCTAACCACGTGTATGTGACAAATAACATTTGATTTGATTTGATCCTTGGATATCCTGTCACGTTCAATCCCAGGCCTTTGTGTTTTACTTTGGACACATGTTCAGTGTTTGTCATGTACAACTACCCCATTGGAACAGCATCGTCTCTGATCTCCAACACGGGCTACGACATGGAGGACGCCATAGTGAGGCAGCTAGCTACACATTCACAATTCCCAGGTTTGTCTGTACTCACCGAGGGAGCAGAGCAGGGCAGGGAGGGTGGTGGTGGGCAGTGCCGGGGCTATGATTTCACAGTGGGCCGTCATGTGGTTCATGAGGCCGCAGGGCTCTCCATCGGGGGTGTGCACGGGGCACAGGAAGCCCCAGGACTCGGGCAGCAGACGACGTACGGAGGTGGTCCTCATCTTGGCAAAGGCTGCACCTCTGTGCACACAGCGGAAGTGGGACAGGTAGCGGATGAAGTTGAGCTTGTCGGCCACCACACAGAGTCCCGTGTTCTGGACCATGCCCAGACCTGACGGCAGGAGGGAAGAGGAACAGAATCTCAAGACCAGCATGTGTTTCTAGGTAACTTATACATGTCATGTATATCTGCATAACTCCAAGTAAAATAGAACAGTGGATACGTTGTAATGACAAATAAGTAGAATGTTTTGTATCACAGCATACCAGTCTTTGAAGTGAGATTCCCAGTGGCTAGCAGATACTCAAACGGATGAGTAACATCAGAGCCCATGTTGAACATCTTCACCAGATTATCAGAGCTCACCCCACCAGTCAGCCTATGGGCCTTCTTGTCTATAGACAGTTTCACAGACACCATCCAGGCAGCCATCTTCTCCTATCATCACATTGCAAATGGTTAAAACACATCCTACAGAGGAATTATATGACCTGGAGGACAACTAGAGTATGATTTTAATACCAAGGCCTTACAGTCAAGGTTTCACCGCTAGCATTCTGGCCTGACATTGTGGTGTTTTTACATTACCCATGCCAAACACGACAACTTCTGTTGCCCCACAATGTTGTAGTATCTTGACAATAAATTGCTTTTGATTCACCAATACGTCAGATCCAGAACTGTTCATCATTTCTCAGTAGTCCAGCGCAGGGCTGTCCTGATGTCTGAACTGACCTTGAGAAACATTAGGTAGAGCCGTCCTGGCGTGAGCACCTCCTGACACATCAGACTGTCCGGGTTCTCCTCCATGCACTCCTGCTTGGCAAAGGTGAATAGCTTCCGCGTCATCAGACACAGCAGGTAGAACTTCTCCACGTCCGACCTCAGGTGGATACAGATGCACTGGCTGAACAGAGAGAGACACGACACATTCCATAAAGAGTGTGTGTGTGTTGGTAGAGCATGGTGCTTGCAACGTCAGGATAGTTGGTTAGATTCCAAGGACCACCCATACACCAACAACAAAAAAAGACCCACTCATGACTAAGTCATCATAATAAGTGTCTGCTATAGGCATTCACTACATGGCCAAAAGTATGTGGACACTCCTTCAAATTAGTGTATTCAGCTATTTCAGCTACACCAGTGGCGGACAGGTGTATAACAATCGAGCACACCGCCATGCAATCGCCATAGACCAACATTGGAGGTAGAATGGCACGTACTGAAGAGCTCAGTGACTTTCAACGTGGCACCGTCACAGGATGGCACCTTTCCAACAATTCAGTTCACCAAATTTCTGCCCTGCTAGAGCTGACCCGGTCAATGTCTTTAGAATGCAACTAAAAGCTAAATGAAAAGCTGAAATGTCTTGAGTCAATAAGAATTCAACCCCTTTTTTATGACAAGCCTAAATAAGTTCAAGAGTAAAGATTTGCTTAACAAGTCACATAAGTTGCATGGACTGCATTACTTTTTGAATGACTACCTCATCTCTGTACCCCACACATACAAATAATTGTAAGGTTCCTCAGTCGAGCCGTGAATTTCAAACACAGATTCAACTGTAAAAACACAACTGTAAAGACCAGGGAGGTTTTCCAATGCCTCGCAAAGAAGTGCACCTATTGGTAGATGGGTAAAAAAAAAAAAAAAGCAGACATTGAATATCACTTTGAGCATGGTGAAATTTTTAATAACACACACTTACTCTAGCAGGTAGTTGGCACACTGTTCATGGGTGTACCACTCTGGCAGGTTCATCTTGACCCGGAAGCGCTCGCCCAGGTAGTTGAGCACCTTGCCGCGGGTGATGCATCCCTCCTCCATGACGAGTCGCAGCATCTCAGACACACAGCTCTTGTAGAAGGAGTTCGCCTCACGACCTTTGATCAGTTCCTGGTAAATCTGGAAGTCTGTGAAGTCCACTAGAGCCTGGCCAAAACAGAAAGGCAATGTGGTTAAAATGTTAAATATATACTGTAATTTCATACAGTATAGGCCATATGGCCCAATTCTCATAACATTATTATGTGTCGCGTGCATAAAAACCTAGTGGACAGACTTTAATGTCACATGCAAGTTCCTATTCCAAATATCACTGCTCCATCTCACCTTTAGTGCAAAGCCCAGGGGGAGGAAGAAGAGCTCTTTCTGGTATATGAAGTTGAGCATCACAGTCCCATTGTCCAGGTAATGCAGGTTCATATTGATAGCGGTGTGCTCCTCCTTCACACAGTGCATTGAGACACCTGGGGAGACAGACAAAGAATAGCTTTAGCTTATGTCTGCATCAAGGCGATCGGACTGCGATAATCAAATGTTAGGCTACTTATAGTAGGCCATGGGACTCAACTGCTCCAACAATGCAATGTTCAGCTTGTACATTAACACCCTGCACATTGTGTACATTAACTGCCTTGCGTACCATACTGAGTGTATCCCTGGCCTCTGTTCTTCCACTTCGGCCTTGACATAGCGATAGGGTAGTTCCTCCTTGGCATGATCAGCATGCGAATAACCTTCTCGTTCCCATTCACAATAAAATAACCACCCATTTCCTGTTTCAATGAGGATGGAGAGAAAGAGAGATTGAATCTAAAGAAATGTAAAGACTCAATGCAAACTGTAAATGTAAGTGTAAAAGCAGAAAAATGTGCCTTGATTTTTGCGTCGAAGCATAAATGATCAGATTGACTGGTTCCCACAGATCAGGGTTTTCCGTTATGAAAATGTAGCGCAGGACATTTGACCGGCAGCATTTTAATTTACCGGACATATATGCATTGGGTACATAACCTGATTAGGGTGGCCACCCAGGGAGCGTGACGTTAGAGTTTGGGGAATGAATTTCACCATAAAAATCCACCATTTAAAAAAGCATTCCATGTATTATCGCATTTGCAGGATTACTATTCATAATGTGATAAGTAGACAGAATAGTCATAATTTAGGCTAATAATAACTCCTATGAGCCTATGTTGGTCTACTATCTCCATAGAAGAAAAGTTTATATATTCTATTGGTCAGCTTGCCTAGAAGGAAATAGCCAAAACAGACTCAGGGACAAATTCACACAACCAGTAGGCCTAGGCTACATGAAAAAAATTAAATGTTAAAAAGCAATATATCGGCTGCATCAGATCAGAACGTTTAGTTTAAAAATGTTGATAAACTATTACTTCTTAACATCAGCAGCGCAGTAATGCATTTGGCTACTGGACAATGAAAGATAGTTGAAAACCAATAGAAAATTAGAATTAGGCTACTGGTTTCAATGGCATTAAGTCTATGAAATAACTGCCTTCACGTATTTGGTCAGATTTTTCCTAGGTTACTTTAAAGCAAGGTAAAACATGCCTCATAATATGTACTAAAACGTTAATGTTTCAAACAATTAAGTAGCTAAAGGTTTTCAAAATGCATACTGCCTCCAGCTCATTGCTAAGTGGCGTGTGACGCACTGATGAAGCCTGCCTTCTGTTGACTATGCATTTGAATGGCGATTGGAGAGGCCGCTTCAATTACCAGTTGAGAAATAAAAATATTAGCTATTTTGAACACACGAGTGCATTTAGAATCGTTGCACAATGACTGGGCTTGTAAAAGTGCTGCCTGACAGATTTTCCGTTCAAAGGCTCTGTATCTGTATGCCGTGCCCATGTGATAAGATAACTAATATGCACACATGGCAATTTAATTCCACGGATTTATGCAAATTAACTCATAGACCGACAAGCATGACTGGTCAAATGTATTTACATAAACTTGTATTTCTATCAATGAATAGGCTAAAAAGCCTTATTTCGCAATGGGATTTTTTCTTTCTTCTCCCAGACAATTGGCCTATGGCAATTTTATTTAACTGCTTTATTTTTTTACGCCCAAAAGCCAGCTATTACCGGCTAAAGGAAACCCTGCCACAGCACGGGTAGGAAGCGTGCCATTCTCCTACCTCAGCCTCCTCATGGTGCTCAATGAGCTCTTTGGGAGGGAGCCCATGTAGGTTACACAGCCTAGACTTCACCATGATGGGCAACTGGCCCAGAGACTGCTTGATGATGCCTTTGGGAACCCCATTCACGGACCAGCTGACATCTGCCTGTGAAGAATCACAGCACAAAACTTAACAATGGGCAAGTCTTGTGATAGATTGTAGAAAGACCACATCTTGACCATCATATACAGTACAATCCATATGGTACAGGTGTTGGGTTTGCAGGCAAGCTTACCACAAGCTTCCCCCGGTAGGAGCAGCGCCTCCCTCTGCACTCTGCTGGGAACACCCTCAAGTCCCGGCAGATGCTTCCTTTGCCCACCACTGGTTTAAAGATGGTGGCCTCCACAAATGCCAGGCTGATCCGGTCATTTTTAAACATAAACTCCAAGGGACGGATGGCCTGAAAAGGAGAAATGGAACAAACATTTTTACATGAACTCTCCAAACCCATGGTTTTGCATGACAGATATCAACTACAACCAGGTTGCTGCATAGTTACAGATTAACTCACATTATCTGGTGTAACAACCAAAAAACTTTGGTATCCATTACTGTGAATTACAGGTTAGGTACGGTTGTGTAGCACATCATTTTCAACCAACCTTGACCATGTCAATTTCAAATCTCTCATTGATTGAAACAGGTGGGTCTTCCCCAAAGTGCCGCATGTCATGACGCCCCTGTCTTAATCAATGACAAGATTTTAAATAGACAAGATGGCGGTGTACAAGTTGTTGGATTAACAAAATGGCGCCAGAAGAAATGGCAGTTTTACGGTCTCCTAACCAATTGTGCTATTATGTGGGTTTTTTTCGCGTTATTTGCAACTTATTTTGTACGTAATGTTTCTGCAACCGTATCTTACGGCAAAAAATTGCTTCTGGATATCAGGACAGCGATCACTCACCTAGGATTAGACAAAGATTTTTTCTACAACAAAGACAATGCACAAGACATTCTCCAAACACCCCAAAGGACTGACAACCCCGTTATTTGCAAGAGGAAGCGACGCAGGTACAGAGGACAAAGAGACGGATGCCTGGTCAGGACCCGGAGAAGGCGACTAGGAAAGGTGCCGTTACCATCAATACTACCCGCCAAAGTGCAATCATTGGACAATAAATTAGACGAGGTACAATCACGAATATCCTACCAACGGGACATGAAAAACTGTAATATCCTATGTTTCACGGAATCGTGGCTGGATGACGACATGGATATTCAGCTAGCGGGATATACTCTGCACTGGCAAGATAGAACAGCAAACTCAGGTAAGATGAGGGGTGCCTAGAGAGTTTTCAGCTATACTTTTCGTGGCTGTTTATTTACCACCACAGACAGATGCTGGCACTAAGGCCGCACTCAGTGAGCTGTATATGGAAATAAGCAAACAGGAAACCACTCACCCAGAGGGAGCACTCCTAGTGGCCAGATACTTTAATACAGGGAAACTTAAATAAGTTCTACCAACATGTTAAATGTGCAAATTCTAGATCTGTACTCCACACACAGAGACGCGTACAAAGCACTCCCTCGCCCTCCATTTGGTAAATCCGACCACAACTCTATCCTCCTGATTCCTGCTTACAAGCGAAAATTAAAGCAGGATGCACCAGTGACTCGGTCTATAAAAAAGAAAGTGGTCAGATGAAGCAGATGCTAAGCTACAGGACTGTTTTGCTAGCACAGACTGGAACATGTTCTGGGATTCCTCCGATGGCATTGAGGAGTACACCACATCAGTCACTGGCTTAATCAATAAGTGCATCGAGGACGTCCCCCCCAAAGTGACTGTACGTAAATACCCCAACCAGGACTCTAACCCGGAAGCTTACAAGAAATCCAGCTATGCCCTGCGATGAACCATCAAACAGGCAAAGCGTCAATACAGGGCTAAGATTGAATCATACTACACCGGCACCGACGCTCGTCGGATGTGGCAGGGCTTGCAAACTATTACAGACTACAAAGGGAAGCACAGCTGCGAGCTGCCAAGTGACACGAGCCAACCAGATGAGCCAAATCACTTCTTAGCTGGCTTCGAGGCAAGCAAGACTGAGGCATGCATGAGAGCATTTAGCTGTTCCGGACGACTGTGTGATCACGCACTCCGTAGCCAACGTTGGTAATATCTTTAAACAGGTCAACATACACAAGGCTGCGGGGCCAGACAGATTACCAGGACGTGTTCTCCGGGCATGTGCTGACCAACTGTCAGGTGTCTTCACTGACATTTTCAGCATGTCCCTGATTGAGTCTGTAATACCAACATGTTTCAAGCAGACCACCACAGTCCCTGTGCCCAGGAACACAAAGGCAACCAGCCTAAATGACTACAGACCCGTAGCACTCACATACAAAGCCATGAAGTGCTTTGAAAGGTTGGTAATGGCTCACATCAACACCATTATCCCAGAAACCCTAGACCCACTCTAATTTACATACCGCCCAAACAGATCCACAGATAATGCAATCTCTATTGCACTCCACACTGCCCTTTCCCACCTGGACAAAAGGAACAATTATGTGAGAATGCTATTCATTGACTCAGCGTTCAACACCATAGTACCCTCAAAGCTCATCACTAAGCTAAGGATCTGGGGACTATACACCTCCCTCTGCAACTGGATTCTGGTAGTGAGGGTAGGTAGCAACACATCTGCAACGCTGATACTCAACACTGGAGCTCCACAGGTGTCCGTGCTCAGTCCCCTCCTGTACTCCCTGTTCACCCACGACTGCATGGCCAAGCACGACTCCAACACCATCATTAAGTTTGCAGACGACTTCTACAGCTGCAATGCCAAGAGCAACCTGACTGGTTGCATCACTGCCTGGTACGGCCATTGCTCGGCCTCTGACCGCAAGGCACTACAGAGGGTACTGCATACAGACAAGTACATCACTGGAGCTAAGCTGCCTGCCATCCAGGACCTCTAGGCGGTTTCAGAGGAAGGTCCAAAAATGTGTCAAAGACCCCAGCCACAGACTGTTCTCTCTAGTACCGCATGGCAAGCGGTACCGTAGTGCCAAGTCTAGCTCAACTGGGACTACCAACCAGTGCTCCCGCACAGTGGCTACCCGGGCTATCTGCATTGTGTCACACCACCCGCCAACCCCTCTTTAACGCTACTGCTACTCTCTGTTCATCATATATGCATAGTCACTTTAACCATATCTACATGTACATACTACCTCAATTAGCCTGACTAACCGGTGCCTGTCTTTTTACTGTTTTATTTATTTTCCTTATTATTAACCTAACACCTTTTTTTGCACTATTGGTTAAAGCCTGTAAGCATTTCACTGTAAGGTTGTTGTATTCGGCTCACGTGACAAATAAACTTTGATTTGATTACTTCATGGAGCAAAATATTGATTTCTTTCAATAATGGAGCATTTTCTAAATCCTAAACGCACCACTTGCAAGTGGACACAAGACATTAAAAAGATACGTTTGGCCAACATTGTGGCTTGGGGAGGCACGGCTGACACAGCACTGACTGTCCCACGTGAAAGTTCGCCTACCTGTACAGCACGACACAGTCCTTCTGAAACTGCTTGGTCAAACGACTCAATATGAGCCTTCGTTAGGTCCTGAACAGCGGCATGTTGTTTTTCCTTCGGTATGCCGTAGCCTGCTTCTGTTAAATGTTTAAGGCTTGGACTTGTCAGTAAACTACTCCACTTACTCGCAAAATCCATGCTTATTCTTGTTTAACACATGCGCATAGTTACACAGGAAGTACAATCGTTGTAATAGGAAGTGAGTGAAAGGTCAATTCCTTTAAAGGGACAGCATCCAATTTTCAGAGCTATCAAACAAAATCAAACCGTCTTGTTGAATGTAATTGTATTAGTTTGGTTGACTATTCATAGAAGTGAGAAAAAAGAATTACCAAACAGCATCTAAAGTGTAATGCTATGTCTAAATCAGTTTCAGCATCAAAGATAATGTCCACTGTAACCAAACAGCTAGAGGTCTATAGATATCAGATCTCAGTTGCTCTATGTATTGATTGTGGCCGTGTTCGAGAGCATCAAAACCGTGATAAATGGGTAAATTGTGACTGACTGACAATGGGCGTGTTTCTCTTCCCAGCCGTCGCCTGCCAGATCTTACAATGTCTGGATAGGTATTTTACATAAGCCAACCACATCATGTTATATAATTCTGTCAGTCTGACGTCGCACACAACCATTGGTTGATGCATCCAACATCTGATCAGGGGAACTTGACCAACACGTCTGTCAATAACTGACAGATTGCTAACATTTGTGGTTAGCCGATACTTAAAACACCTATCCAGGAATTGTAAAATTTGGCAAAGGAACGCACCAACAGAGTAGTTATTTACGATGCAAGGACATTTGGAGATCTGTCAATCTCGACTCGCCTTTAAAGTCGGATGCAATGTCGAACTCGCCCTTTGTGTTGGTCGATTGCAGTCATCATGACTGCCATTCAGTTGGATAAAGTCAATGCTGGCAATCATTTATAACATCTATATGATTTTCTTTCATGTCATATCTAGTGTTAATCCCTGGGTCTTATCAGTTTACGCCACAAGAGAAGTCAGGAGACTCAGATCAACGATACATTTTATTCTCCATGATAAATGTGACAGTTTTCATGCAAAAGTTTGATAAACATTAGCTAAAAGAAACAGGCATTCATCTGACTAAATACAGTTAAATCATTGACTGGGGGAGAGGTTAACATTTCAATGTGCCAATGCTGCTGTTGTGTCAACCGATTTATTTATTCTTGGCTGCCTTGGTTTAGTGAAAATGTTTGATAATGATTGATTTAAAGTTGCAATCTAACTTCTTTGTCTCCCATGGCCATGATACACTCAAAGGAAGATACAGATTGCACTATAAAGGACTTGAAATACATCAAACCCACAGATTTCATAGCTGGGGAAGTAATACTGAGGGGGGATTGATTTTAGACATACAAACAAGTTCTCATTGATAAGAAATAAGAATTCATAACCTACCAAGCAGGTCATTAAAAATGGGGAAACGTTCAGTGCAAAGAAACTCTGCATGAGTACAACCAGACATTACAAAAGATTGAACAATTAAAAACAGTCACATATGCTAAATAGCAATAGGCAAATTCACATCTTTACAATCAAACAAATGAAAGGTGCATTTATATGCAGGAGGTCTATTGCTTCTTCCAAACATCAAGAGGCAATTCCCACTAAGGCACCCCTTCCCTTTGATGGAAAGACATTTCCCCAATTTGTATAATAATAATAATAATAATAATAATAATAATACTGATCATTTCCTTTGGTTGTTTTCCCAAGCAATGTGTTGAATAATACAGTTGGTCTTTTTTATTTTGCAAAACAATCTAGAAACCAACACCTTTTTTTTGTGCCCCTCTGATATACAAAGTAACCGAACATTTAACCACAAATAGATTATGATTCATAAACATTGTATGCTTTGACCATGTGCATATCAAACAGATACTATTCAAGCAGTCATTCACACCATACTTCATAGCAATCTTTAAACAGTAAAAAAAAGACAGTGATTAAATGTCTCAATGTTGTCCCTTAAGTAGTGTTTCACTCAAAATACGTTGAAGCATTTCCTCAACTAAAAATATTTGAAAATGTGTGATATTGAAGAAAGGAGTTGGTGGTTAAGGGACTAACTCATACTTAAAAACAAAGTTTAACATAGGACAAGGTAACTTAATCTATGGGATAACTGTGGGTGATAATGCTACAAAGCATCTGTAAACTAAATGTGGTCAGGTGTTCTACATTGAATATCACAGTGTAAACACAGAAACAGACAAGGGCAGGGAAAACAACTTTCTAGCAGGCAGGTATCACAAGTTCACTTAACATGATGGAAGCTGTGTTAAACCTAACTGACTGTGTTTATAGTCTTAAACTACTTAAAAAATAAAACACACTTAAATCTGAGATCCGCCCCAGGCGCATTTGTTATCATTTTGAAGAAAGGAGCATCCAGCATCGTGGTAAAAAATTTAAAAAAACTCAGTACTGCTGTTCTATCGCGCATGCAATGATGTCCGAGGGGGGAAACAGTGTTCGTCTGTTGTTGTAAGATCGCAAATGGACGTGGCCGTTTCACTGCTATGGATTGCCGCTTAAAAAAAAAAAAACTTGCATTGACATTAAGTCAATTCTGGGGTTGAAGCTACTACGTTTAATTCAAGTTCACTACATGTTTTAAATAAACAGGCAAAAACTAACAAGAACCACATTTTCTTTGAGCAAGCATCACCAACACACACACTAAACCAACATTTCTGCAAAAGCAATTGGTGCAGAACTACGCAAAACTAGGCAAATCTATTTCAAAACATCTGGTGTCAAAATGCAATGCAGTTCTTGACAAACAGGTGCGTCTCATGGACCTATTGGGAAGGTAAAAAGTATAAAGAGACCATTTTAAAGGAAGTGCTTGGCTAAGAACTCTCAGTACTAGAGGCAAAAGGGGAGTGTAGGCCTACTTGCATTAGGAGATAAGACACTGACATGCATCCACACCAACATGCAGTCCCTCTTAAGATGACAAACTGATTTACAGCTGTAGCGGAGGTCCCCTGTGCGTAACTGTGTAGTGTACATGGATTCGTAAATTCCTTGTCAATATATTCCATCTGTATATGTTTATCATCTATATTCTGTTTACTGTGGCAGCACCATTTCACCGAATCAAATTCCAAGTAGGCCTATATGTAAATGTACTTGGGAGAATAAAAGTGACTGATTCTAAATCTAACAGTTTTACTGGCAGAACCATAGGTTCAAAATAGTTTGAAATGTTAGAAAGTTGCAAATCTAGTCTGTTGGACAGGGAATTTTATCTCTTGTCATTCTACAAATACTCTTTGTTGACAGAAATATAAGTAATCTGTCTATGAATCTTCTCTTATACAAGGGGGAATTAACACTGGCTAAATTAACTTGGGGAAAAAAAAAAGAAAAAAGTCTCAAATCGAAGACCTAAAACTACACGGCATGCGCAGAATAATAGCTATCAAATAGCTATAATACAATTTACATAGCAATAAAATAGAAACTGGATGCCTCCTATTTTTTTTGCTTTAATACTTTTTTAAACTGCAGTACACAAAACTCTCCGGGGCTTTGTGAATAACCATGATATGAAACAAAGATGTAGGAATGCTAACTTTTGTGGATAAACCCAAAGATCTACAAACCCAGAGAGAGAGAAAAAAAAAAAAAAAAAAAAAAAAACCTACATCGCACATACACACACTTGCCTGACCGACAATACACTGGCTCACGTAACACACAGTAGCAGAAATGCTATGCTAATTCGTCAGGTTGCATCTTTAAGTGGGTATGGGTGGAGATGTAAGGCACTAGTCTGTATAATAAGTAAAGCATCCCCTCCATCTTCAGAGGTCATCCATACACAGTCTAGGGGAGCCTCAGTGGCAGCACTGGAACACAAGGGCTTCTCTCATTGCTCTGGGACCCCCAAACCGGTCATCAGTCTGTCGCCCATTCATCATCACCCAAACATTCACCAAGTCTCCACATTCATATTCTGCATGTCTGCCCAGGCTTTCCTCTGGAATGCCCTTCCATTGTGGTGTATGAGAGAGGAAAATCTGGTATCACATATGAGAAGGTCCCACATTCAATCTTCAGTCAATCACAAGGGCAAACCACTTTGAGACTTGCCAAACAAGAACCAATGAGGTGGCAAGTTTCCAGACCTGTGGGACCTCTCAGAAAAGCCTAGAAGTGAGGAGTGGAGGGTGGAACTTCTGAAGCGGGGGGGGGGGGGGGGGGGGTACACTTACAATCGGGTGAATGGGCCCACGTGGAGAGGTCCTCTCAGTTTCGGAGAGGAACAAGAGGATGAGGTGAGAGCAGAAAATGAGGGGGAGGAGGAGTAGGGAGCAGGGGAGGAGGAAGATGATCGTGGTTCGGAATCGTTGTTCAGTGTGAAGACAGTGGAGATGGCCACGTCCACGATACCTTGGCATAGCTCCGGGTAGAGTTTCCTAGAGGGAGAGTTAACAGCGCAATTAATAAGATGCCATGCCAGACAGATTATATAGGGAGGAATTAATGGTCAAGAGTCCAGAAACTTTATCTAGCATGGAAAATCAATTCAAAGGACAATTTTACACTCAAGCACATTCAGATTCACCGGGAAGTCAGAGATCTTAAAATAAAACACCCATTAAATCCTAACATGAAAAGTTATTAAAGCACTCTAAGCCTTGAACAATGGAAAACATTTTCAAAGGAATTAACATTTCAGCCCAAACCTCTTGGCGTGAATGAACAAACAACTGCCGGTCAGTCGGAGTATAGCACACCATGCACAGGTCTCAAATCATTTAAATCAACAAAGATTCTATGAATAAAATGCAATGAATAACAGTCTAACGGATGTAGAGAGGATGACCCAACCGAGTGCAGGCAAGAGGCTAAACAGGACAATATAAGAGACACAGTTTTATAGCCTATTACTACCTGCTACGTTTTTATGACCACTGGGAGAAGAATATAAAATAGGACTGACTGTGCGCAGGCCGGAGCTCCATTGATCTCTATCAGCCACACCTTGAAGCTCTCATCCACCATGAAGTCAAAGCCGAAGAGCTGGAAGCTCTGATAGGACAAGTGCTTAGTGCTGATGGCAGGTTCAATGCATGTCAGACAGCTCCTAGGAGACCAGACAGAACAACCATTGTCAGGAGTCTAAGTAGAGTATAGCCTAGTTGTGAAGCAAATATCTATAAATAACTATTTGTAGAACTTCGCAATGTTAATGGAATGGCCACGTTTAAGGTAATTGAACAAAACTGTATTTTTCCATCTCCTTCAACAAAGTAAAAAAACAGCACCGGAGGAGAAGTAGCTACCTTATAATCTGCTTTATCTGAGGTAAAATGTTGGTCTCCAGCACTATGTTGTGAGTGCTCAGCAGGTACTGCCGGAACTCGTCGAAGAACATCTCGTTGCCCTCCTCGTAGCGGCCATAGTTCTGCGAGTGCTCTTTCTGGATGCAGTGGTTGGTCAGGTGGCTGGTCACGTCCTGGAAGTTGGAGCTGTCGTAGGGCTCCGAGGCCGTCCGCAGCACACCCTCCCGGTAAAGGTAGATGTTGTACTGATGGTCCACGAGCACCCAGCTCCTAAGAACACAACAGCAAACCCGCAGAGTCAGATTACTGGGAAAAACACCAGCGATAACATTTCTTATTTTGCTGTTCCTCAGACAGCTTGAATTGTGTATTAGAAGCCTATATGGTCTTTGTTGGTAATAAATGTGTAATAAACACACTAGATGTGCTATCACTCAAAGGTATTAGTATCAGCTGCTTACCTGATGTCAAATTTACGGTTGCCAGGTTGCAACAGTAGTGGTCTTTCTAGGTACTTCTGAATGACATGAACCTGCCCTTGATTATCAATGAACTCCAGCAATTGATTTGCATCGTGGGATATCAAAATCCCAGCACCTGGAACAAGAAAACCAACCCAAGCCTCATCTTTGTATACAATCCTTGGAATAGATATTTAGCCAACAAAGTGTTTGTAACTCCCTGGGTAGTCAAAGGAAACTTCAAAAAATATGAGGCATGCATTAGCTTAAAAAGAGAGCTTCTTTAGGCAGCAATACTATAACACACCAGCCCCATAATACCAAATGACTACAGAACCTAGCAGTACTAGCTGTTAGTAGAAATATGAGCCTCTAGACATGATGACTGTTTGGTACCTTTTGCTCCAGCAGATGACTTGGCGATCCACACTGTTCCCTCTCCGCTTTCCTTCCTTGAGTGATAAGAGGCCAGGAAAACTTCTCTTTCATCCGTCTTGGGGTTACTTTTCAGGTGGCTTATGCCATTCTTTGCAGGCGCAATGGGAGTGTTGAGGTTAGTAGGATAGATGATATACGATTCAGGCAACCAGTTGCCGGGATCTGGAAGCTCCGGGCTAGTCTTGATTAACCTGCACAATGCAAAGTAAGCGGATATTGATGATATTTACAGTATCAGCAGGATTTAGTGAAAATTACAGCATTAAAGTGAAAATTATTACACTGGAACCTTTTCAACTCAAGGTTTGAAAATGCCTACTTGACTAAAGATGCTTTGCGGCACAACTTGTCTGCTCCTCTGTAATAATTCACCAGTTGCATCAGTCCAGGCTCATGACCTGTGGAGGAGAAACAAACGCATGCAGAAAAAAAAGTATGAAAGTAATTACAATAGGGCGGTGTAAACAAGAATTTGTTTAGGTCCTTCTCCCTCTCCGAGGTCAAACAGGGCATTTCAGTGTGTCCAATATAGCCTACTTGTGGCATTCAGTGACCAAGGATGCATGTGGATACAGTGATATCACCAAAATATGGTTATAATTTTGTAACAAAGTAGCAATAGACAATAAGCTCCAGGATAGTCAAGGCCAAACTCTTGATCATAAACTGAGACAGGGGTGGGCCACAAATGAATAATTCTGGAAAATTATCAGTGGTTTAAGGGAGTAACTTTCTTTTTACTTTTGCATAATGTAGAGGTCTTGGTTTGACTCCCAAGGAGACTGGGCGCATTGCAGTGAGTGCCAGATTAGCACTTGTGATGTGTATCAGCCTATGGGCCTCCATCAGAGGTCTACATCAGCGGTTTCATGCGACACAATTCATGGGTTTAGCTCGAGGGCGAGAACAAGAATACTGACACTGCAACAAAACGCATTCAATGCAATGTAAGACCATTTACTGCGTATGCCAAAAGTGTTAACGCTTACCAAGCCGTCCAAATGGCAGTCTGTTCCGTTCGCCCAACATCAAGTTGAATCGGGGATTATCCTTTTTCAGTCTCTTCCATTGTCCAGTAGCGACGAGAATTTTGGAAACTTCAGCATAAATAGTACTGTTGTCGTCTCGGGCGACAAATGTATACATGGGTGAATTCATAATACCACAATATTATATGTGCAACAAAAAAACGAATTGTTTTCAAGCTCCGATGTAGCTAGTTGATTTAGCAGACTGGCTGGCAAGCGCTATCTCGCGGGCGGCTGTAGCATGATGAGGCAGCCATGTCCAGATTCTGAAAAATATGAATGTCTTTCACGATGACAAAAGTCCTACTACATGTTGCATTACTCTGGTCTACATTTCACTCATGTTGCCCCAGATTAGGGTGTGACTACTTGGTCACACGTCTGGTCGAGAACCTATCTGGTGTGCTAACTAGCTAGCTTAGCTGTCAAAGCAGTATATTGCTGTCGATTACCCTGGTAGCTGGATATTTTTCTTCAGAATTTTTAGTTTGACTGGTTAACTACGTAAACTGCTACTTTGCTAAGATTTCAGCTGTTCAATTTGAGGACAAAACGACCAAACAGAAGATATCCATAATGTTCTGTTGCAGATCAACGGTCCTTTTATTCTTGGCCCACAGCTGTCATCCATCATCTGTCGTCACATGAAACGTGGATAAACATGACCTGCAATGGATTGTGGTTGATGTAGTCTTTCTATTCTGGTACCTCACTTGAGGTTATCAGATTAAATACCTTCTGTAGAGCAAAAAGCAATAAGGTAACTTTTAATTTCTATTTCAATTTGTGTATAACGAAAATATTGATGTAACTGTATATCCCAGAAAGCATATAATATATTTTAAAGGGTAAGGGCAGAGATTTAAGGGCCATAGGTTTTGGTAGAGAAACATTTATTTTTGGTCAAAGAGAAGCCTCTATTTTGATTGTTTGAAATTGATACAGATGTAACCCCTGAACAAGTGTCCAGATTGAATGTGTCTCATTCACTTGAAAGCATGGGCCTCATAATGGTCAGATGAACTTGCCTCCTATTCAATACCCAGCAGATTATATTAATTAAATAATGAGACATAACATTATAAAGTTAAATGCAATGCAGAGCAATGTCCGGGGTCCAACACTGTTTGGACATACAGTACCAGTCAAAAGTTTGGACACGCCTAGTGTTTTTCTTTATTTTGACTATTTTCTACATTGTATAATAATAGTGAAGACATAAAAACTATGAAATAACACATGGAATCATGTAGTAGCCAAGAAAGTGTTAAACAAATCAAAATATAGCCACCATTTGCCATGATGACAGCTTTGCACACTCTTGGCATTCTCTCAACCAGCTTCAGGAATGCTTTTCCAACAGTCTTGAAGGAATTCTCACATATGCTGAGCACTTGTTGGCTGCTTTTACTTCACTCTGCAGTCCAACTCATCCCAAACCATCTCAATTGGATTGAGGTCAGGTGATTGTGGAGGCCAGGTCATCTGATGCGGCACCATCACTCTCCTTCTAGGTCAAATAAGGCCTGGAGGTGTGGTGTGGGTCATTGTCCTGTTGAAAAACAGATGTAGTCCTACCAAGCGCAAACCAGATGGGATAGTATATCGCTACAGAATCTTGTGGTAGCCATGGTTAAGTGTGCCTTGAATTCTAAATAAATAATTGACAGTGTCACCAGCAAAGCACCCCCACACTATCATATCCTCCATGCTTCACAGTGGGAACCACACCTACTACTGTATGCGTCTCTCAAAGACACAGCGGAACCAAACATTTCTAATTTGACTCATCAGATCAAAGGACAGATTTCCACCGGTCTAATGTCCAATGCTCGTGTTTCTTGGCAAAAGCATGTCTCTTCCTTTTATCTGTGTCTTTTAGTAGTGGTTTCTTTGCAGCAATTCGACCATGAAGGCTGCAATTTCTGAAACTGGTAACTCTAATGAACTAATCCTCTGCAGCAGAGGTAACTCTGGGTCTTCCTTTCTTATGGCGGTCCTCATGAGAGCCAGTTTCATCATAGCGCTTGATGGTTTTTGCGATTGCACTTGAAGAAACTTTCAAAGTTCTTCAAATGTTACACCTTGACTGACCTTCATTTCTTAAACTAATGATGGACTGTCATTTCTCTTTGCTTATTTGAGCTGTTCTTTCCATAATATGGACTTAGTCTTTTACCAAATAGGGCTGTCTTCTGTATACCACCCCTACCTTGTCACAACACAACTGATTGGCTCAAACGCATTAAGAAGAAAATAAATTCCACAAATTAACTTTTAACAAGGTACACCTGTTAATTTAAATGCATTATAGGTGTCTACCTCATGAAGCTGGTTGAGAAAATCCCAAGAGTTTGCATAGTTGTCATCAAGGCAAAGGGTGACTACCCTGAAGAACCTCAAATATAAAATATATTTTGATTTGTTTAACACTTTTTTGCTTACTACGTGATTCCACTTGTATTATTTCATAGTTTTGATGTCTTCACTATTATTCTACAATGTAGAAAATAGTAAAAATAAAGAAAAACCTTTTGAATGAGTAGGTGTGTCCAAACTTTTGACTGGTACCGTATATAGACTTGACTGACTAGACTGGACTGGAGTATACTTGACTGGACTAATTGGCCTGGACTGACTGAACTTGAACTGAACTTATTGGACTGGATTTTCTGGACTTGCCAAGACTATCCCTAATTAAACGGAACATATTTTAATTTCCAAAGTACAGTAGCAGTTTTCTGGTATTAGCCATATCTTCACCACCAGATGGCGTCATGCACTTGATTTGAGAGGGGAGGGCTCAGGGTTAGGCCCAGTTCGAATTGTACCCTAGACTATAGTGCCTTACCTCCCTTACACAAGTGTTCACAGGAGGTGTAAACATAAGTCCAATCTAGCCCTACGTATAGCTACATAGATCTACAAATCCCTGCATGATTGAGAAACGAGTGTTGCGTAGGAGTGACATCACCTTACGTATGCCAAGCTTATGGTTGTGTTGCAGCAATTCGAACCAGTGACCTTTAAGTTACTGGCCCAATACTCTTAACCACTAGGCTACCTGCCTCAGCAGGAACAAATCACAGATAGCAGCTGTGTTGGTGGCAGCTGCAGAGATGTACTTTGGTGTACAAGATTTTACTGCAGAAGAGTTACAAGCTGTGTTGAGTGATAGTGTCCTGTCCTCCCAGGCTGCCGGCCTGGTGTAGCATCAGTTTGGGCCAAGTAGTGGAATAGTGGAGAGGTTTTTTAATGGGTGTAGGGTTAGTTGGTAGGGCAATTTCTTTACAAAGCGTAATGAACTCACAGTCCAGAAGAGTAGCTGGAAACACACTGCTATGGCAGTGGACGATGCCCAACAGTCTGTGGATGTCAGTCAGTCGATGATCCTGAAATATTAATTGTGAAGAAGGTTGATTTTGTTGCGTTTATTGCTCTAGTGATTATTTGTACAGGACAATTGAACAAAAAATCTAAGAAACTGGAAATCATTGTGAAAGTGTCTAAAAGGTTCTTTGATCTCCAAGATTTCACAGCTGAAACATTGCAGACAATACTGTCTTTTTTTATTTGATTTATTTCACCTTTATTTAACCAGGTAGGCTAGTTGAGAACAAGTTCTCCTTTACAACTGCGACCTGGCCAATATAAAGCAAAGCAGTTTGACACATACAACAACACAGAGTTACACATGGAATAAACAAACATACAGTCAGTAATACAGTAGGGAAAAAAGTATGTATATATACAGTGTGTGCAAATGAGGTAAGATAAGGGAGGTAAGGCAATAAATAGGCCATAGTGGCGAGGTAATTACGATATAGCAATTAATCACTGGAGTGATAGATGTGCAGAAGATGAATGTGCTAGTACTGGGGTGCAAAGGAGCAAAATAAATAAATAACAGTATGGGGATGAGGTAGTTGGATGAGCTATTTACAGGTGGGCTATGTACAGGTGTAATGATCTGTGAGCTGTTCTAACAGCTGGTGCTTGAAGTTAGAGAGGGAGATAAGACTCTCCAGCTTCAGTGCTTTTTGCAGTTTGTTCCAGTCATTGGCAGCAGAGAACTGGAAGGAGAGGCGGCCAAAGTAGGAATTGGCTTTAGGGTTGACCAGTGAAATATACCTGCTGGAGCGCGTGCTGCGGGTGGGTGCTGCTATGGTGACCAGTGAACTGAGATAAGGCCGGGCTTTACCTAGCAAATGACCTGGAGCCAGTGGGTTTGGCGACAAGTATGAAGCGAGGGCCAGCCAACGAGAGCATACAGGTCGCAGTGGTGGGTAGTATATGGGGCTTTGGTGACAAAATGGATGGCACTGTGATAGACTACATCCAATTTGTTTAGTAGAGTGTTGGAGTCTATTTTGTAAATTACATCACCGAAGTTGAGGATCGGTAGGATAGTCAGTTTTACGAGGGTATGTTTGGCAGCATGAGTGAAGGATGATTTGTAGCGAAATAGGAAGCCAATTCTAGATTTAATTTTCTGAAGATGCTTCCCCCTCTCAGGCCCCAGAGCCTGTGTAGGGATCTAAGTACATTTTAGTAAGTGAAAGATTACATAGATTTTTGTTTAGCTTTATTTATTTATTATTATTTTTATAATTTATTTTCGTTAAAGTATTTTACCCCACCCAGTTGGTGGAGGCAATACAGCTTTTTGGATGGAGTCTGCCAATAAAACCAAGTTTTATTTATATCTAACTAGGCAAATCAGTTAAGAACAAATTCTTATTTACAATGACGGCCTACAACGGTCAAACCCAGACGATGGGCCAATTGTGCGCCGCCCTATGGGACTCCCAATCACAGCCGGTTGTGATACAGCCTGGATTCAAACCAGGGCATCTGTAGTGACACCTCTAGCCCTGAGATGCAGTGCCTTAGACTGCTGTGCCACTCAGGACCCCCATGGTATATTGGGGGGAGTCATCACTGGGGTTCCAATATCTATGTCCATAGATGATGTTAAAGAAAATTTGAAGGGAGGCAGAGTGATTGAGTCCTAAAGGTTGATCAGTAGGAAAGAGGGTCAAAGAAGTGAAAGCTTATCAGGGATGCTGAGGTTTGAGGAAGTTTTCCTGGAAAAGTACATATAGGATTCCTTAGTTTCAATGTTAGAGAATTTGTCCCATATGCACTGCAATGTTTTAGATGCCAAAGAATGGGACATGTAGCTGCTCATTGTAAAGGAAAGAAAATATGTGCCATAATTACGGTGAATGTTGAAGCAATGTGAAGGTTAAGTGCTGTAATTGTGGGGAGAACTCAGTGTAGCATTTGGTGGATGACAGGTGCAGAGAGACGCTAGAGCGGCTCAGAGATATAGGATCAGTCATGATGTATTATATGCAGAGGCTGTAAGACAGATTGGTAGAACTACAACGCGGACTGATGGAGCTTATAAGGATGTTCCTGTAGTAAGTGGACCTACTGTTGGGGCTGGTGCTTCTGATGGTCCTGGCATGGTTCCGAAATCTTGCGTTCATGAATGTGCGGTGCCAATGTTGACTTCATAGCTTCTATTGGTAAGGTTATCAATAAGATTTGGGTTGTGGAAAGCAGAAATGCCAGGTTGAAGGTTATTGTGGAGACGGCAAAAGTGATATTGGGGGTAACAGATGTTACTGTTGATATGGCTGTTGACATGCTGAACAAGGGTGGAGTTTTTCAGCATGATTTAGATCAAGTTTAATGGGGTTAGGGGGTTGGGGAGTTGGTAGGGATTTATTTGGTTTAGAAATTTATTTTCATGGCAGTATGTGTGGTGCAGCGGTCTAAGGCACTGCATCTCAGTGCAAGAGGTGTCACTACAGTCCCTGGTTTGAATCCAGACTGTATCACATCCGGCCATGATTGGGAGTCCGATAGGGCGGCGCACAATTGGCCCAGCATTGTCTGGGTTTGGCCATAAATGGTCAATTTAATTTTTTTTAACTGACTTCCATAGTTAAATAAAGGTTAAATAAAAATAGATATTTTTAAAAAATAGTATAGAATTGGGCAGAATACATTCCAGCACAATAGATGGCAGCATGCACTTTAAAGTTTGTTTGATATCATTGAAGAAGAAGACATAAAAATAATTTTAAAAATGAAGAAGAAAGGTCACCTGACGTCCCAAAAATAACATAGGGGTGATTTCAAAGAGTTGGCGCGGGAATAATTTTTTGTACTTCCAGCTGCGAATGTGATATTGATATAACAACTTTTCCGTGGTGCAAAAAGTTATGCTCTCTATTTTCCAAGCTACAACTGTTTGTTACTTATCTGTGGTAAGTCGAGATATGTCGAACACGACAGTTACAGTAGGTTAGTAGCTAAGTCAACTGGCTAACTTGGATCTTGCTATCTTAGCCGGTACTACAGTAGTTTAGCCGGTACTACAGTAGTTAGCTAAACAGTCTAGGAACAGTGAGCTAACGTTAGCCAACAATGGAGCCCCGTTTCCATGGCATAGCTCGAATTTGGCGCTGGTTCGGGGGAAACCCGGGCTAGCGCATCCCTCTTTCCTGAGAAAATGAGCATCCTAAATGTAAATTGTGTTCCAAGTAGTTTTGTTTCAGTCGCGCAGCATTTATCAAGGCTTTGTTATGAGAATATGCGCAGCGTGAGTGAGAAATGACAACAGTAATTTAGGGGAAACAGCTAGCTGGCTTCTGCCACAGGCTGGAGCCAATGCTAAGGGGTACATATTTGACACTACGTTATCTTTCACTTATCGGTATATTCATCATCACAATATGTCATAGCTGGCTATGTAAGTTTAGCTACTTGTAAGTCTAGACATGACTTATATTGAATAAGTATTATAATGTGGTGATGTCTTTTTTTAAGACTCTTATAAAATGTGTGTGTTTTGTTGTTTGCTTGGCTGCTTCTTGTGTCATGCATTTTTAATGACTCCTGTCCCCCATTCCTCAAACAGGCGGGAGCACGCCAGGCATGAGTGGTGCACACCTGGGCGAGTGGCAGAGGAGATCCTTTGACATTTCATCTGGCACCTGCACACCTGAACAGACTGCAGACGCCTATCGGGTGCACATCCTTGCCATACAGTATGCATGGGCGAGCGCCCAGCTCTCTCAGGCCGGCACGGGCAGCCTGCTCAGGACCTACTCGGAGCGCTATGCTGCAGTGCTGGACTCGGAAGAACCTCGCACGGGGCTTAACAACTATGCAGAGAGCGTACTGAACCTGGCCTGTAGTCAGAGGAACCACAGCAACAAATGGGAATCGTCCCTGACAACTGCGGGTGTGCTGGAGCTGCCTTGCGTGCGGAAGATGCTTCGGGCTGGGACGGGGTGGAAAGTCCCTTGTGGCACCTGCAGATGTTAACATCTTTGTTGGACAAGAGAACAGAGGCAGCGCCCTGTCTCTTCCTTCCACTGGACTCGAAGCTGCAGAGACTCCATTCAAAGCATTGGGACCCCATCATGGCCCAAGCCTGAGGGCAACAGCACTTTCAGCATTTTACATAGTGCTACAGCAGAAAGACCAAGAGGTGCTCAGGGAGTCCCCAGCTACCCCCCTTCCTCTGCTGGCCCCTCAGCATGGGCTCAGTCTCTGTTTTGCCAGCACTCCTCAGCTCCACCACAACCAAACCCAGCCCCTGCAGGTCACGAGTCTGTCTTAAACTCTAACACCTCCAAGAGGAAGATGTTTTACAACTCTGGTGGAGAGAATGGCAGAGGGGGGGCATCTGGAGGACAGGTAAGGCAAGACCCATGGTGGTGGCACAAACTTCAAAACGGCAAGGGAGCAGTTTATTGTTGATCAGCAGAAAAAACACCCCCACCAGTCCCAGAGAGCCCAGCAGCCCCCTGCGATGGCAGCTGCCATCAGGGGTGCCACTAAGAAGTCACTGGGGGCCAACAGACCACGGGACATTTTCCAAATTTGTGTCCCCCATGTCGAGGCCAGAGGACAAAGAGAGTGTTGTCGGTAGCAGCAATGCTCAGGAGACTCAGCCAGTAGACGAGCATCTGAAAAACTTTGAGCCCAAGATCATCGAGCTTATCATCAGTGAAATTATGGACGATGGACCGCCCATAGCCTGGGACGACATCGCTGGCCTGGAGTTTGCAAAGGCCACGATCAAGGAGATTGTGGTGTGGCCTATGCTCCGGCCTGACATCTTCACTGGCCTCCGTGGTCCATCCAAAGGCATCCTCCTATTCGGGCCCCGGGCACAGGAAAAACTCTGATCGAGAAGTGCATTGCTTGCCAGTCAGGGGCCACCTTCTTCAGCATCAGTGCCTCGTCTCTCACCTCGAAGTGGGTGGGGGAGGGAGAGAAGATGGTTAGAGCACTCTTCGCCATCGTCCGCTGCCATCAGCCAGCTTTTATCTTCATCGACGAGATCGACTCTTCTGTCCCAGCGTACGGACGGTGAGCACGACTCATCCCGACGGATAAAGACAGAGTTCCTGATTCAGCTGGACGGGGTAGCCATCTCAGCCGACGACCGCGTCCTGGTGGTGGGGGCCACCAACCGCCCTCAGGAGATAGACGAAGCGGCCCGGCGCTGCCTTGCCAAGCGTCTCTACATGCCCCTCCCCGAGGCAGCTGCCCGACGGCAGATAGTCTCTCACCTCATGGCCCGCGAGAAGAGCCAGCTGGGAGAGGACGAGCTGGAGACCGTGGTCACAGGGACGGAGGGCTTTTCTGTTGTTTCGGGAGGCAGCGCTTGGCCCCATCCGAAGCATCCAGCTCCGTGACATCGCCACCATCACCCCCGACCAGGTGCGGCCCATCCTCCACTGTGACTTCCAGGAGGCCCTGAGGACAGTAAGGCCCAGCGCCTCAGCCAAAGACCTGGAGCTCTTTGAGGGGTGGAACAAGACTTTTGGTTGTGGTCGTTGATCTGGGCAGCAGTATAGACTCGCATTACAAATATCAGCCTATATTTAACATTTACTGCTGTTGGGGATATATTTCATTTGTTTTGTTCAGTAAATGACCTTTCATTTAAATGTTAGTTTTCCTGCGACAGACTACCATAAGATGAGGCTTTTTAAAATATTATTTCTGAGTGTTAACTTGATTTTTGACTTACTGATCCATGGCACAGTATATCTATTCACAAATATATGTTATTAGTTTATTTACACTTGGATTCACTAAATAAGATTTTGGTCTAAGTAATATGTTCTTAATAAAGTTGCAGAATTTTTTTCTATGGTAATGCATTGCTAACAGCTTTTCCTTTTGTACACAGAGAGGAAATGTGGCAAAGCGTTTTTCTGAGGGTGGGTTATGGGGCCATGTGGCCATATGTTCCCTTTTCACTCCATTTGCTACCTGTTTATCCGAAGTAGATGAATATAGGCCTACATCAGCTATCAGTTTCTCATCAACTCGGTTTGTTTAAGGTCCAATGCAGCTGTTTTTATCTCTTATCAAGTAATTTCTGGGTAAAAATGAAGTACCTTACTGTGATTTGTTTTCAATTAAAATGGTTAAAAAAAAAGAAATAAAGATCGCTTATCACATAGCAATTTCTAAAGTAATAATTTAGCTAGGACTGTCAGGGAGTGGTCTGAGTGGGGAGGGGAAAACTAGCTGTTATTGGCAGAGAGGTTTGAAACTCTTATTGGTCTATTTACTGAGTTTTATATATATTTCCACACTAAGGGGTTGGAGTAATACTGTGAAGATGATGATAATGCCCTTTTAGTGTAAAGGCTGTTTGAGAAGACCACCTGAAATTTGAGCCTGGTTTGGTGGAGTTTTGGCCTGCCTGGCGAGATCACCAGGCGGTATAAGATAAAGGTACACTATGCAGAAATCGCCTTGCCATTTGCTGGTTTTAAAAATTCTAATACTTTGCCTAATTTCAGTTTGTGACAAAACAAGTCTAGTGTAGAGAATTGTTGTGCCATCTAAACCACTGTGACAATATTTTTGGTTTTGGAAAAAATATTTATTTTCAGCTGTTTAAAGCTGGTGTACAAAACTGAAAGTAAAAGACGAAGAAATTAAACTTAAGAATGAGAGGCATAGAAATGTAGCACAGAACAGATCTACTGCTTCTTAGACTTTAAATTAGAATGACAAATCTATAACGCATATTTCTATGTGAGTCTGGTCGGTCGCCCAAAAAGTTTTAATAGATGAATAACAAAGAGTGTTTCAAACCTCTCTACCAATAACAGCTAGTTTTCAGGTTACTGATCCCTTCCATTAGGCTCATGCAACTAGGCTTCTCACTCAGACAACTCCCAGACAGACCTAGCTAAATTCTTGCTTAAGAAATTGGTCTTTGCTAAGAAGCATTTTTTTTTCTCCTTTTTTGACCATTTTCATTGTAAAAAAAGATAACCGTAAGGGGCCTTTAACTAATGGATGTGCCAACCATGGCTGGGGAAGTTGGTTAACGCTGAGAGTATCCTGGTCTCATGTTAAGGCTTGCCCACAGATCTGCCTTGTATTGCCTCTCTTCCTGCCACAGTGACTATGTGCTATTAAACTGGTACTTGACAAAACAGGAAAACTCATTTAATGTTTGTGTAAGAATCCATATTTGAATTATCCCAAAACAAGTACTTTTGGTATCCTGCTGATCTCACAAAGCTATTTAGTCAGGTTTCACCAAATGCAAGACTGTCCTCTCCTGAAAGCCACAACTTTTTTCCTTCTCTGCCAATTCTTGGTCCTCCAGATGCACAAGGCGTCAACAGAGATTTTGAATGTAGTTGATCTCCTTTTCAGTTGAACGCCTTTCTGGACATAGACTGCCACTGGTCGAGGAGTAGACGATTATAGATTGTGCACACATGAAATGAAATTGTAATGTAATTTTCATGAAACAATCTTTGAAAAACTGGAAGACCATGAAAAAAGTATTTCATGTATTTTTCATCTTTTTGTCAAGTCGCTGATTAATATTTCAGAGTTCTGGGGCTGGCTTCAGTGTTGAAACTTTGTAAAATTAGCCAGCAATGCAAGTACTGAGCATATCCCAGAGGGCTGGTGGAAGCTTGTCAGAACAGCGGGGCTCCCCGCAGCTGGACCGGGCCAGATGCACAGAATTCCTCAGGCGCTGGCAGATCCAGCCACTTGACACCAAGAATAATGTCATCTTCTACCGTCATGTATCTTTAACACCTTATGTTATATGTCTAGGAATGTTGGGTTGAGTTTTGGCTTTGAATTGAAGTTGAACAGTACTAGGCTACAAAGGAAAATTATCCCTGTCAAGAGGATATAAGATGATACACTGGCGATAAACATGTCTTATGTATTATTTTAGTTGCTGACGGCCAAATAGGCCCATAAATCCATGTTTCACAGTATTATGCCCTTTTATTTGTCCCAGTTTGAGCTATGATCACGGTCGCCCACGGTCTGCGCATGTAATCTAAACCCGTGAGGACCAGTATGACATTTGCAGTCCATGGATAAACGCTTTCCCAACAATTCCTAAGATTAACAGATATGACTTGTGGGCATGTTAAATTGTGATGCTTTTTCCATGATCTTTTACTCTGGACATAATCTGGCATGGTCAAATAGGATCCTCCCTAATGGAATAGTTCACTGATTCTTAAATGGTAGAGTAGGCCTATTTCAGTAAACTGTCCGAAAGGGGAAGTGACATTTGGGATTCTGGCAGGGGGGGGAGTGTGTTGGCCAGATTATCCCTTTTATGCAAATGTCCTCCCTCCCCTGTTAGGTCCCAGTGAAGCGTGGAGGGAGCCTCGGTGCTGCCCACAGCTGCTTCCCATTTCTGCAGAATCACATAGTAGCCATCTGGAAGGACACCGTTGTCGCTGCACAGCCCTGATGAGCTCCTCTGCTGGGCCTCGCCTCTCTCTCCAGGAAGCTAGGCCTGGTCCTCTGAGCCCTGGCCCTAGCCTCATGCTCCACTGCCTCATCCTCAGTGTGCTAGCTAGTTGTCCACTCTCTTGTTCTGTGTCCCCCCCTGGTCATGTATTTCACTCTTCTAGGTTATCTCTGTGCTATATGTAGCATTCACCCACATCTTCTCTCTGGCCTGGCATTCCTTTCTCTGGTCCTCTGTGTGTTAGCACCCCCCCCCCCCCCTACCCCGGCAGTCATTCTGTCTGGTTCTGGGTGTTAGCATCTCCCCCCCCAACCCCGGCAGTCATTCTGTCTGGTTCTGGTTGTTAACATCCCCCCCCCCCCTGGCAGTCATTCTGTCTGGTTCTGTGTGTTAGCATCCCCCCAACCCCGGCAGTCATTCTGTCTGGTTCTGTGTGTTAGCATCCCCTCCCCCCAACCCCGGCAGTCATTCTGTCTGGTTCTGTGTGTTAGCATCCCCTCCCCCCAACCCCGGCAGTCATTCTGTCTGGTTCTGTGTGTTAGCATCCCCTCCCCCCAACCCCGGCAGTCATTCTGTCTGGTTCTGTGTGTAAGCATCCCCCCCCCCCAACCCCGGCAGTCATTCTGTCTGGTTCTGTGTGTTAGCATCCCCTCCCCCCAACCCCGGCAGTCATTCTGTCTGGTTCTGTGTGTAAGCATCCCCTCCCCCCAACCCCGGCAGTCATTCTGTCTGGTTCTGTGTGTAAGCACTCTTTTCTCTCAGGTGATCATGTCCAGTGTTCAGTGCCCTGCCTTGTAGATATTTTCCTGAATTCTGAGCCTTACTCCTCTATTGCTAGATCTTTTTGAACTACAGTAAATGACCTAATCAAATCCTCTGTCCTTCAAGCCCTAGTGTACCGCTGCTTGGTGTTCATGTGGTTTCATTATATCATTAATCTATTTCTATTTTAACCTGATATAGTCAGGACCCTTTAGCAAGCCCATGTTGGAGTTAGAAGTCATGAAAAGTATCATGCGCGTAGTTTAAATACAATAAGCATTCATTTATTCAGCATTAATTCAAGTTGGCTGCAATGTTTTTGCGTTGGAAAAAATATATATATATTTTCACCTGGAATATGAATGTCAATCATTCAATCTTTTTTTCCGTGACAAGTAGTGGCTACATTTTGAATGACTGGCCCGTTGTGAACTTACCGATTTAGGAACGTTTGAGAAAGTGCAATTACATTTCATATTTCTATAAATGTATTTATCCATTTGGTTATCATGGCAGTAATGAATGTATTGAGAGGTTTGCTCACTCAAGTGTTTCGGGTCATGTACTGCACGTCTAGTTTTGCCTATAGGCTATTCTCAATGAGTGAAATGTACAGAGCAAACACAACTCTCTATTCCACGGTATATTGTCAGATCAATATTATTTGCTTTAAATGTATAAATGTACCAGATGTTGCACCCTGATGATTCTGAATTGCTTTTAATAACTACAATTCATTTTCATTCAAATATCCACGTGTAGAAATGGAATAGTGTGAAACGTTTGCTATGGACATGAGTCCAGCGGGAAAATACAATGCATCCTCTATTTTACCTGCCACTGGTGAATCTTACTATGAAAAAATACCAAATATCAGTATTATTTTGGGGTATGTAAAATATCCTTTATTGATATTTGCAAGCATGATATACAGTATGAGTAAAGTTACTTTAAAAGTTCAGTTCAAATTGAGAGTAACATTTTCTCAAAAGCTGGGACAAAACTGAATACCATCCATACTTTATATCAAACAAAAATATATTTCAGTAAATAACACTCGAGTTCAGTCATTCATTTATTCAACTCAAATCCATCTATCACATTTGATTAATGGTAGGGAATGTTTGAACTGAACAAATCAAACATAGGAAACCCTAACACCAACTAATAAATTACAAAAAGAAACACATGCATGTGTACACAGCATAAATAATGTATAAAAAACTTTATACCATGGCATTGTTGAATTCTCATTTCTGATTGGCTTGAAGGGCATTCTAGAGCGTGCATTATTTAAGCAATAAGGCCAGAGGGGGTGTGGTACAGTATATGGCCAATATACCACGGCTAAGGGCTGTTCTTAAGCACGATGCAACACGGGATGCCTGGATACAACCCTTAGCCGTGGTATAGTATATTGGCCATATACCACAAACCCCCGAGGTGCTTTATTGATATTATAAACTGGTTACCAACGTAATGAGAGCAGTAAATATAAATGTTTTGTCATACCCGTGGTATACAGACTGATATACCACAGCTGTCAGCCAATCAACATTCGAACCACCCAGTTTATAATTGCCTTTATAAACTGGGTGGTTCGAGCCCTGAATGCTCATTGGCTGAAAGCCATGGTACATCACGGGTATGACCAAATATTTATTTTTACTGTTCTAATTATGTTGGTAAGCAGTTTGTAATAGCAATAAGGCACCTCGGGGGTTGTGGTATATTGACCATATATAGCACCCCCTCGGGCGTGTTTTTTTTGTTATTGGTTAAATAATGCACGGTATATTACATATACTGCTTATGGATGTAGTTCATTCTATAGTTCATTCTTGCATGTTTTGTTTGAACTCATTTTGAAAGCAAAAGTCAAATTGAAAACAATGTTGGTATTGTTGAATTCCCAATTTTCATAATAGCAAGCTAGGACTGATGGTTTGGTTAGCTAAACAAGCATGGGCTCCTGAGTGGGGCAGGGGTCTAATTACAGACACCCTGGTTCGAATCCAGGCTGTATCACAACCGGCCATGATTTTGAGTTCCATAGGGCGGTGTACGATTGGGCCAGCGTTGTCTGGGTTTGGTCGGTGTAGGCAGTCATTGTAAATAAGAATTGGTTCTTAACTGACTTGCCTGGTTAAATTTTAAAAGTCTGTTTGTTTAGTTACCACAGCAACTGCTGTAGTTATAGTAAAATCTACAGTGAATGTCGAACACATTTCTACCTGCAAAGTAACACATGTCTTGTGTCAAATGTGCTAAATTACAGCGATGGTATGAAAGAGATATTCAACTTGGTGCTCTATGCGTTCTCTGGATAATAATGCAACTCAGTGGAAGGTTTAGTTCCACTCCTCCGCCGCGTTGTGGAACACACCTTCCACATCTTTCATTATTTTCCATAGAACGCATAGCCTCTTGTTGATTATCCCTTACGTAAATGTCAAGCAATACCTTGCCATTTAAAAAACAACTTTATTGTGTGTTTGTATTCTTTAGAATAAAATATACAGATATTTCTCCAGGTAGTCTATCAGATATTTCTCCAGGTAGTCTATCAGATATTTCTCCAGGTAGTCTATCAGATATTTCTCCAGGTAGGCTATCAGATATTTCTCCAGGTAGGCTATCAGAAAACAGAGACATTTATTTGATGTATACAGACATCAAAGGGTAGATCAAAGACTTAAAACTATACCGTATGTGACACATGATACTTACTGCTGAAGCACAATCATTTTTTAAGTTGTTTGTTTTGTTCACTGAACAGTTATTTTACCACCTTTTGTTTTCTAAAAAGCAGATGGAGGAATTGTTTCCCTTTTCCTCCTGAACATGTGAAGTTAACATAAACTAGTCTTGTTCTTTGTTTTTCAAACATGCAATTTCTTGACAATGTATAAAAATCGCCACTTTCAAATAAGCAAGTGTTTGTGGGGGTATGTCTGTGTGAGCGTGTGTGTGTGTGTTCGTGTGGTAGTGTGTGTTCAGTGGGCCATTCAGTAGCAATGCTCCCCTCGGGTCATGTGTGAGGAAAACTCGTATCGGTCCTGACTGCGGTGGCCACAGAGGTTACACTCAAAGGGGTCTCGGAAGCCGTGGCAGCCCATGTGGATGGTGTACATCACGTGGTCTAGGAAGAGGATGCGGCAGTGTTCACAGCAATATGCCCTCAACTGCTCCCCCTCTCCACTCAGCACCTTGAACCCCTCTGAGGCCATCTCGATGCTGGCCCGCATGGCCTCGTACTGCCGCTGCTGTTCCTCCTTTGCCAGGGGCAACACGCCATTACGCACCACAGGCGTGATGTGGTTGTTCAGGTAGATGAGGCCCGATGCCCCGCCACCTGCCCTCTCTTCATTGTTGCTCTCCGTGTCAGTGGAATCGTGGCCACTGTGGTTGGGGGAGCCGTCCCTCTCGCTGGAGGCTGATTTGGACTTGGCGAGCAGCAGCAAATTCTCAGCTGCTCTGTCCTTGGCTGACAGGCCGTGGCCCCCCGCCCCTTGTCCCTCTGGAGGTAGCTTGTGGAGGGGGTACATGGAGCCAATGCCCCCCACTTCAGAGGAGGTTGGGGAGGTCTGGATGAGAGGTCGCAGGGACTCGGCACCCAGGTAGCTGATGGCGCTGTTGATGGCCTGGTCGATGACATGAGGCTGCATCAGTTCCCCGGGGTTGCCCTCGAATGAGAGGTCGGAGAGACGCTTCCCACCTGAGGATTAGAAAGGGAAAACAGATGAATTACCAATGTTCAATTCAAATAGAAAATCCTCAGATCCCTTATATCAAACACTAATGTTTCTCTGTAGTTCTAGGGGTCACATTTTTGGGATTTAAAAAAAAAAAAAATCTTTATCTAACTAGGCAAGTCAGTTAAGAACAAATTCTTATTTTCAATGATGGCCTAGGAACAGTGGGTTAACTGCCTTGTTCAGGGACAGAACGACAGATTTTTACCTTGTCAGCTTGGGGATTTGATCTTGCAACCTTTCGGTTACTAGTCCAATGCTAAGCTACCTGCCGCCCCAAAATGGATTGGTCACAATTTTACTGATATTGATTGGTGATTCTCCTTATTTCGAGTTTTCCATTCTTTACATTGTTCTCCTTAGTGTCTCATGGCTGATTACTTTGTTTTATTTGTTGTAATTTTTTACATGTTTTGTCAGCATATTTTTATTAATATATTTACTTAATTTAATTTAAGTAAGAGTCATCTTCAAATAAATGTATAATACACAAAGCGTTAAAGTTGAATTCAATGGAAATATTATGATTGATCAACTTAAATAAAGCTCAAACATTGTTCTAATGATAACAGATTCCAGGCACAAGGGTGATCATGCTGAATATGTGTTGTTTTATTAAATAGCATATTCTGCAGCACAATCGTGGCAAATCAGAATGCATCAAACTGAAATACGCAATTCTCACATTAGGAACCGAAGTCGTGTGCTTTGCAGTTAAAGCAATGTTTGTTGGTATACAAAGGAAGCAGACTTTATCCCTTACCTACAAACTTCTGTGGCATAGTGCTCTTACGTTTGGCTACATTATTAGCTAGTCTTTCTAGCACCAAGACTCTCTCAGATCCCGTCTGGCTTAAGTCTTCCCTCTGCTCATTCTGGTTGCTTTCTTCCTTTACTACTGGAAAGCAAGACAGAAAAGTAGGTTTCAGAATCAAAGTAGTAAAATCTGACCCGATCAAATGTAGGATTATTGTATAACAGGATCTTGCTAATATTGGCTTAAGCATCCCTGAAAGTTGATTTCTTACAGGGCGCAATGATGAGGATGCTTTTATTGAGAGACAGTTGGTGTACAGTACCTTCAGAAAGTATCTATCCCCCTTGACTTATTCTACGTTTTATTGTGTTACGGCCTGAATTCAAAATTTATTATAGCGATTTTTTTGATCTCACCCATCTACACAGAGTAACCCATAATGACAAAGTGATTTTTTTGCGAATGTATTGAAAATTAAATACAGAAATATCAAATTTACATACAGTTGAAGTCGGAAGTTTACATACACTTAGTTTGGAGCAAGTAAAACTTGTTTTTCAACCTCTCCACAAATTTCTTGTTAACGAACTATAGTTTGGGCAAGTCGGTTAGGACATATACTTTGTGCAAGTCATTTTCCCCAAAATTCTTTACAGACATATTATGTATTTCAAGGCCTACTGACAAACTCAGTGCCTCTTTGCTTAACATCATGGGAAAATCAAAAGAAATCAGCTACAAGTCTGGTTCATCCTTGTGAGCAATTTCCAAATGCCTGAAGGGACCATGTTCATCTGTACAAATAATAGTCTGCAAGAAAAACACCATGGGACCACGCAGCCGTCATACCGCTCAGGAAGGAGACGCGTTTTGTCTCCTAGAGATTAACGTAATTCGGTGCGAAAAGTGCAAATCAATCCCAGAACGACGGCAAAGGACCCTGTGAAGATGCTGGAGGAAACAGGTACAAAGTATCTATATCCACAGTAAAACGAGTCCTATATCGACATAACCTTAAAGGCCGCTCGGCAAGGAAGAAGCCACTGCTCCAAAACCGCCATAAAAACACCAGACTACAGTTTGAAACTGCACATGGGGACAAAAATCATACTTTTTGGAGAAATGTCCTCTGGTCTGATGAAACAAAAATAGAACTGTTTGGCCATAATGACCATTGTTATGTTTGGGGGACGCTTGCAAGCCGAAGAACACCATCCCAACTGTGAAGCACGGGGGTGGCAGCATCCAGTTGTGGGGGTGCTTTGCTGCAGGAGGGACTGATGCACTTCACAAAATAGATGGCATCATGAGGACAGAAAATTATGGGGATGTATTGAAGCAACATCTCAAGACATCAGTCAGGAAGTTAAACCTTTGTCACAAATGGGTCTTCCAAATGGACAATGACCCCAAGCATACTTCCAAAGTTGTGGCTAAATAGCTTAAGGACAACAAAGTCAAGGTATTGGAGTGGCCATCACAAAGCCTTGACCTCAATCCTATAGAAAATTTGTGGGCAGAACTGAAAAAGCGTGTACGAGCAAGGAGGCCTACAAACCTGACTCAGTTACACTAGCTCTGTCGGGAGGAATGGGCCAAAATTCACTCAACTTATTGTGGGAAGCTTGTGGAAGGCTACCCGAAACGTTTGTAAAGGCAAAGCTTCCAAATACTCATTGAGTGTATGTAAACTTCTGACCCACTGGGAATGTGATGAAAGAAATACAACCTGAAATAAATAATTCTTTCTACTATTATTCTGATGTTTCACATTCTTAAAATAAAGTTGTGATCCTAACTGACCTAAGACAGGGAATTTTTTACTAGGATTAAATGTCAGGAATTGCGAAAAACTGAGTTTAAATGTATTTGGCTAAGGTGTATGTAAACTTCCGACTTCAACTGTAAGTATTCACACCCTTGAGTCAACACATTTTAGAATCACATTTGGCAGCAATTACAGATTTGAGTCTTTCTGGGTCAGACTCTAAGAGCTTTGCACACCTGGTTCCTACAATATTTACAACTTAGAAAAATTCTTAAAGCTCTCTCAAGTTGGTTGTTGATCATTGCTAGACAGACATTTTCAAGTCTTGCTGTAGATTTTCAAGCCAATTTAAGTCAAAACTGTAACTAGGTCACTCAGGAACATTCAATGTCACCTTGGTTAACAACTCCAGTGTATTTGGCCTTGTGTTTTAGGTCATTGTCCTGCTGAAAGGTGAATTTGTCTCCCAGTGTCTGTTGGAAAGCAGACTAATCCAGGTTTTCCTCAGGGATTTTGCCTGTGCTTAGCTCTTATTGGTTTATTTTCATCCTTAAAACCTCCTTTGCAGATGACAAGCATACCCATAACCTGATGCAGCCCCCACAATGCTTGAACATTTGAAGAGTGATACTCAGTGATATAATGTGTTGGATTTGCCCCAAATATAAAGCATTGTATATTTAGGACATAACGTTGATTTCTTTGCCACATTTTTTTGTTTTATTTTAGTGCTTTATTGCAAACAAAATGCATGTTTTGGAGTATTTTTATTTTGTACAGGCTTCCATCTTTTCACTCTGTCATTTAGGTTAGTATTGTGGTGTAACTACAATGTTGTTAGTCCATCCTCTGTTTTCTCCTATCAAATCACATTTTATTGGTCGCATACACATATCTAGCAGATGTTATTGCGGGTGTAGCAAAATCTTGTGTTCCTAGATCCAAAAGTTCAGTAATATCTAATACACAACAATACACACAAATCTAAAAAGTAAGAGTATAAATATATATATAGTACCAGTCAAAAGTTTGGATACACCTACTCATTCCAGGGTTGAGCTGCTCTTGCCATAATATGGACTTGTTCATTTACCAAATAGGGCTATCTTCTGTATACCACCCCTACCTTGTCACAACACAACTGATAAATTCCAAAAATGAACTTTTAACAAATCACAGCTGTTAATTGAAATGCATTCCAGGTGACTACCTCATAAAGCTGGTTTAGAGAATACCAAGAGTGTGCAAAGCTGTCATCAAGGTAAAGGGTGGCCACATTGAAGAATCTAAAATCTATATTTAGGTTTGTTTAACACTTTTTTAGTTAGTACATGATTCCATATGTGTCATTTCATAGTTTTGATGTCGTCACTATTATTGTATGTATAAAATAGTAAAAATAAAGAAAACCCCCAGAATGAGTAAGTGTGTCCAAACTTTTGACTGGTACTGTATATACTGAATACATTTATTGCATTCGGAAAGTATTCAGACCCCTTCACTTTTTCCACAGTTTGTTATGCTTCAGCTTCATCTAAAATTGATTAAATTAAAAAAAAAAATCCTCATCAATCTACACACAATACCCCATAATGACAAAGGACATACCCCACAACAAAAAACGGGAATATCACATTTACATAAGTATTCAGAACCTTTACTCAGTACTTTGTAGAAGCACTTTTGGCAGCGATTACAGCCTCGGGTTTTCTTGGTTATGACACTTCAAGCTTGGCACTCCTGTATTTGTCTCTGTACTGGCACCCCCCTGTATATATTGTTCTTTTTTACTGCTCCTCTTCAATTACTTGTTACTTTTATCTCTTATTCTTGTCCGTATTTTTTGAAACTGCACTGTCGGTTAGGGGCTCGTAATTAAGCATGGCAGTGTAATACCTGTTGTATTCGGCGCATGTGACTAATTTGATTTGATTTGGGGAGTTTCACCCATTGTTCTCTTCAGATCCTCTCAAGCTTTGTCAGGTTGGATGGGGAGGGTTGCTGCTAGCTATTTACAGGTCTCTCCAGAGATGTTCGATTGGGTTCAAGTCCGGGCTCTGCTGGGCCCCTCAAGGACATTCAGAGACTTGTCCCGAAGCAACTCCTGCATTGTCTTGGCTGTGTGCTTAGGGTTGTTGTCCTGTTGGAAGAGGAAACTTCGCTCCAGCCTGAGGTCCTGAGCGCTCTGGAACAGGTTTTCATCAAGGATCTCACTGTACTTTGCTCCATTCATCTTTCCCTCAGTCCTGACTAGTCTCCCAGTCCCTACCGCTGAAAAACATCCCCACAGCATGATGCTGCCACCACCATGCTTCACCGTAGGGATGGTGCCAAGTTTACTCCAGATATGACGCTTGGCATTCAGGTCAAAGAGTTCAATCTTGGTTTCACCAGACCAGAGCATCTTGTTTCTCATGGTATGGGAGTCCTTTAGGTGCTTTTTGGGAAACTCCAAACCGGCCCATCATGTGCCTTTTACTGAGGAGTGGCTTCCATCTATTCAATCTACCATAAAGGCCTGATTGGTGGAGTGCTGCAGAGATGGTTGTCCTTCTGGAAGGTTCTCCCTTCTCCACAGAAGAACTTTGTCGGAGTAACCATCAGGTTGTTGATCAACTACATGACCAAGGCCCTTCTCCCCCGATCGCTAGGTTTGGCCGTGTGGCCAGTTCTAGGAAGAGTCTGGTGGTTCCAAACTTCTTCCATTTAAGAATGATGAATGCCACTGTGTTCTTGGGACCTTCAATACTACAGACATTTTTTGGTACCCTTCCCTAGATCTGTGCCTTGACACAATCCTGTCTCAGAGCTCTACAGACAATTCCTTCGAACCTCATGGCTTGGTTTTTGTTCTGACATGCATTGTCAAATGTGGGACCTTATATAGACAGGTGTGTGTGCCCTTCCAAATCGTGTCCAATCAATTGAATTGACCACAGGTGGACTCCAATCAAGTTGTAGAAACATCTCAAGGATGATCAATGCAAACAGGATGCACCTGAGCTCAATTTCGAAGTCTCATAGCAAAGGGTTTGAATACTTATGTAAATAAGGTATTTCTGTTTTTTATTTTTAATACATTTACAAAAATGTTTTAAAAAACGGTTTTCACTTTGTCATTATGGGGTATTGTTTGTAGATTAATGAGGAAAAACATTAATTTAATGTAACATAAATTTTTTGGGAAAAAGTCAAGGAGTCTGAATACTTTTCGAATGCATTGTATATGTGTGTGTGATGGGATGTATAGATAATATGGACAGTATATGTATAGAATATGTCGAACTGTATATCTGAAGAATAGTATATCACAGCCATTAAATTCTGTAACTGTTTCAAAGGGACTATTGGCCCTGAGCGGTTTCCTTCTTCCCCAGCAACTGAGCTAGGAAGGATGCCTGTATCTTTGTAGCGACTGGGTGTATTGATACACCTTCCAAATGATTGGCTCAAGACATTTCAGCTTTTCATTTTTTTATTAATTTGTAAACATTTCTAAAAATGTCCACTTTGACATTATGGGGTATTGTGTGTAGGCCTGTGACACAAAATCTCCATTTAATCCATTTAAAATTCAGGCTGTAAAACAACAAAATGTGAAAAAATTCAAGGAGTGTGAATACTTTCTGAAGGCACACACTGACTAAGCAAAGGAGAGTGATAAACCTGTCTGATAATTTCCTCTTATAATAATACAAACCTCTGCTCTCTCGGCCCACTTCCTAATGTTGTCAGATCAGTAGGTTACATGTACATCCACCTTCAATGGATCATTTGTATAAGAGGTATTTTAACGTGAGCAAAAGCCACATTCTCTCACTATACTTAACTTTAAGCCATGTTCCACATTCAGGAAATTATTATTAGATTTAAGCAGAACTGTCCATTCATTTTTATTTATTTTTACAAAACACGAACTGAAAAGATTACAAGGGAAAAGACGTCAGACTCTTATTTATGGTTCGTTGATTCACAGAATGAAGTAGTAAAACCTAAAGATCCGGCATCCAAGAAAATGTATTCTTTACTGAATATTTTTTTTTTTTTCTCCCCCTTTTAGAATAACTGGGTTATGAGTCAACAGAAACAGCCAAAAGCCCTTGTCCAATGCATTATGGAAGCCTTACTGATAGAGATACAGCATTTATCGTGCAGATACATGTCATAAAATGTTGTCCTGACCTGCTAGGAGCATTGTTCTAATTGCAACATTGTTGGTTCATTAACGTTGCTACCAGAGAGAGTCCTGAGTCAACTACAGTGCACAGTAGGTCAACAGCGTGGGCGGAGGTGAGAGACAGACACTAACCTGTATAGATGCTGTTCTGCAGCCCCATACACTGGAGGTAGTTGTGGCACCGCTCCTTGTGTTCCTCCAGAGAGCTACGCTGCTTGTAGCTCCGCCCACAGTAGGCACACTTGTGGGGCTTTCCAACTGTAAGATGTGACATTGCTAGAGCGGTGAGTACTGACAGCAATTTATTGAGAGCGGTGTTCAAGTGCATGTGAGCGGTTCCATAGTACTGTCCATATTGTGGAGTGGTGTGTACTGTATGTTGTATTTTGAGTTATGACGGGGTTGTTTTTCATTCCCCAATACACCCAGGCACATGTTTCATTCACATGATAAATGTAATGGTTTTACAATCATTTCATTGCAGATGACAGATATGTCTCCCACTCCACAATAAGACAAGATATCCATCTCACAGAGTACGCTGTAGGTGTTCTCTCACAATTCCACCTGGTAATTACCATGGCCGTGTTAATTTGGCCCTAAATAGAAGAAAACTGACTGAAACAGGAAGGGACTACATTGACTTGTCCAATAAGAGAAATTCATTTTCTGTTGCAAAATGGTTTTAAAAATGCATGCCCTAATGAACACAGCCCATTTCCACAGCACACTGACCACTACTCCTACCCTCCTAACTCACCAGAGTGGGTGCGCAGGTGACCGCTGAGGGCATCTCTCCTGCGACAGGCGTAGTTGCACAGGTGACACTTGAAGGGCTTCTCTCCTGAGTGGAGCTTGATGTGGCGCAGCAGATTGCCTTTCTGGGTGAAAGAAGCACCACACTGGCTGCACTGGAACGGACGTTCTCCTGAGGACAAGAAACACCACACAGCACGCTGTGAGGGCCCTCACACAGGTACAGCTGCCACTCATCTACAGTATCAACACTTTAAATGTAATTGGCAGATTGCAAATGAGTGTTTGGATATTTTTCACTAACAAGCACACTTTTGTAATCTCACAAACACACAACTGGAGTATAGGCATCTGTAAGTTATGTAGGTGCTAACATTAAATAGGAACATTTTCAGCAAAATCTTGTGTTGTGAGCTCAGACACAAAATTACAATAATATAGCAAATGAGTATTTTATTTGTAAGAGTCATAAGAGTCACACCCATAATGTCAAAGTGGACGTATGAATGGAATTCTATTTGTTTTAGATAAACGAGGGTTAATGCAGAGTGTTGACAGTGTAAGGTGAATGTACGAATGGGCTTTCTTTTTTGTCATCCTACAGCATGAGATGGACCAATTTGTAGTTTGTATCAGTTTATCAACCATTGGAAGTTTCTAGTTTGCTTTGAGATACACCAATGTCAGCTCAGCTCAACGCGAACAGATACTCCTCAGACAATAATAGGCTAGGTATAAAGCCATTGTCTGAATTTTGCTACGTGGATGCAGGAACTAAAGCATCCCAAATAGCGCCACTGTGGATGTGAATTCGGGGTCACTGTACTAAAAGAATCCCGAGTACTTGAACACAGTGGATGATGGAGGAACTCGGAGCACAACCCAATCAACCAGCCTAGGAGGGTTTGAAAGCGGAGTGACACTCCATTTCTCCGTGCTCTCCCTGGCCCTGCACCTCAGAGCCGAGTACCACTCTGATCGAACAAGAGCCTTTCAGACTAAGGCTGCCAGTTTCGTAATGCACCAGTGCCTGGGTCAATTTGATCTGAAAATCTAATTTTTTCCCCCTCTTCTTTGGCTCTAAAATAAGAGCGGCCCATCACAATGCAAATTCAAGCTAATTTGAATAAAGCGAAGGAAACACTTTGTGTTGAGAGCCAGTCTTCCTGATCAGTGGTTCTGGAATAAACCAATATCCATCCTCTCCGTGTGTTGTGGCATTCTGTGAGAAGGTTTTAATATGGCTTTTTTTTTCAAAAGGCCCCCATAAAATAAGACTCACCAGTGAAGCAGCAAAAATATAGAAAAAAGGAAACTCATTAAAAATGCATTTCAGGAGCAGACTCACCACAGAATATTTTCTATTTAAATAGGAGGCACTTCATTATATATTTTATTATACGTTCTTTTGCATTTACATTTAGTCTAGTGTTCCTTTCTTCCATTTTGGGTTTCATTAGTTTCTAAAGCTTGGCAGTTAAGTGCCTTTTTAAAAAGTGTTCCCCCCCACTGGTTTGGGTTCATTTCAATAGAATATCAATTTTGAATTTTGAAAAAGTTGTAATACTTGGATAATTGCCATTTTGTGAAGATTCCTTTTCATTGCTGCTGATATCCTGTTTTTCAACTGTGATTTAAGGTCATGTTTAGGGACTATATTCATCTTACGTTTTTATTTTATCACACAACAAATAGACCGACCACAAGCATTTTCTCTCTTGTAATAATTTAGAAGGACACTCAGAGAATGAGTCACCCAAAAGTCACCCATACAGAATATCTAGATACTACACATGACACATGACGTACTTAACTAATACTTCTATATTTTACTCTAAAACTCCTGTTGCCAACATTACAGACCAATATATTGACTATAGCACAGTAACTATGTGAAAATACACCTCTGAAACCCATTTGACCACTACAAACCAACGAAAGCTCTATATTATCCACATCAACTAAATGGAATTGATCTCCTCATGTTAAGCTCTTCCATCATCAATTAACTCCTATTGGTTAAGCAATAACTTTTACCAAACGAGTATTCAACTGCTTCATTGCACCTCACTTACTGAGAAAGTACATGGTAACAGTTAGCACCTCCAGGTCCTTATCTTACAGAATTCAACACAATTGGTGGATACCTAGCACTGTAGCATGGTATCCTACTTAGTGGTGCTTAGCTCTCCAATATACAAAAACATACTTATTAGGTGATAAGCATGTAATTCATTTCTGTAAAATAGTGTGAAAACCCAATGACTTGTGTTGTAGCCTATGCTTTGCGGACAACTTTGGAGTAAAACTTTTGAGCAAAGATTTACCCTAACAGTGCTCTGTCTACTGCTCTCAGTGTCTGAAGTGAAGATAAAGACACTGACAGAATCCATCTCAGCTTCTCCACTCCACATACACATGATCTCTCTGTAAGGCTACCTACCAGTGAGCGTGGGTGCAAAGTAAGGGCGATGGGTATCGCAGATGGCTTACCAGTGTGGCTTCGCTTGTGCACCATCAGCACATTGGGGCCAATGCAAACTATCCCACAGATATCACACTTGAGCTTCCCGTTGGGCAGGCGAATAGCCCCGGCCGAGGAGTAGGGGCCCTTGCTGTCGGGGCCGCCTGCATGGGAGCCGTTCACTTTGGCCCCCGAGGCATCGAGCACGCGCAAGTCTTCCGCACACTCCTCCTCCTCCTCCTCGCCATTCATCATCATGTCAAAGGCGAGCCCATTCTCCTCGTCACTGCGAGCCTCAACTTTAATGTTACAGGCTGGAAAAGAGGGCAGTGGGCCACTGTTTAGAATAGGAGCATGTTTCTGGGGGACTATAGCCTACATTACTGTGTAGAAATATGAGTACATTACTATGTTACTATTGGAGTACATGTTTATCTTTGACTGTCTATGGGTCAATATGTGACTATTAGTTTAAGGGCATGTGTCTGTTTCTCCCTCTACTTGAATGGTTGTTTTAGTCTATGAATATGTATCTGTGGTGGTATACCTCACCTCCAATGAACTTACTGATAGCAAAAGTTCATTGCAGAGTGAGAGCATGTAAATCAGCACTTTCTGTGCAGCTATCCTCAATTCAACTTGATTGGCTGAGCACACTAGGGCGAAGGAAACATATATATATATATATATATATTTTTTTTTTACTTTTTGCTAAAGGAAATAGGGAAACTCATACTGCATCTCTCATCATCACACACTGTGAAAATGACAGCAAGATAAACAGGAAACAGAGACACAGGAAGTTGTGTGAAACGAGGGACGGCAGCGGTGTAAACTAGTCCAACAAACTACGGTAAACAAACACACACACACTAACACTCGCACACCAAACAAGTAAGGGAGAAATAATAAATGTAAAAAATGTCAGTGATAATCCAAAAATGCTTGCATTCTAAGTGTAACACCATCAATGTTTGGTTTATAGATATAACCCACTGGGCACAGACGTCAGTTCAACATCTAGTTTTGATTAACATTTGGTTTAATTGTCAACTAACATGAATTCACCGTGAAATCAACAAAGAAATTCACCATGTCATTGGATTTAGGTTAAAAGTTGGGTGAAAAAAAGATGAAATGCCCTTATGCTGCTAACGTCTTGCGAATTCAATTCGTTTCCCACATTAATTCAATATCCTCACGTTCAATTTTTGTTGAAATCATGTGGAAACAACATTGATTCAACCAGTTTTTTTGTCCAGTGGGAACTGTTCTTTTCACTAACTTTGTAACCAGACTATGGCATGACAATCCATTTGCACAAATATTTTGTTTAACCATAATTTAATCAACATCTATCATCCCAATAAGCACAACTATAAAAAGCAGCAGATGTAAAGGAAATGTGACGACAGGCATCTGATTGAGTATTGGAGGGATATCAGGTCAAGTGACTGGTTCCTCAATTTGTTGGACTTTACTTTTAACCACTTAAAGCCTCGACAATCCCTCAACTATTAGCCTGTGATTTGCATGTCATGTTGGTTGATTTCCTCATGTGTCTAACTTGTTTGTACACCCGAAGAGGAAGGAGTGGAAATAATGAAATATAGGAATCTATAGGGAAAAAGGAGAAGCTTCAGACACAGGGCCTACCTAACTGAAATACCAATCATTATGGTGAAGTGACAGAAAGGGAAGCGCAGACAAGGAATTGTAAAACAGTGTAACTGAAACCGTCTTTTGTGGGGACTCTTGTTTTCACTGACACTCCTAGGGAACAAGCTCCCGTAATGCATGATTCATCCAGTGAGATAGGAAAGGCAACTTGGGTGAACTCTTTTTTTGCTCTCAGATGATACTTCAGTATTAACTGAATACCATCTTGGTGATACTGCATAAAATCAGCCTTTGGTATACAGTACTACGCTAACTACTCAAATAATACACTTAAGCGCCACCTTGGTGATAGTGGACAGACCAAAGACCAAAATAACGTTACAATTATTTACGTTATGCTAACTGCTGAAATACTCTAGGTCCAGGGCAGCCTTGTGAAAAGAAACTGCTCCTCCCTCACCACACAACATTTTGTCTGTTTGCCTGTTGCGACTTTTCTTTGCGAGTGGACACATAGACCACGACATGTCTTTCTGCCGAGCAGGCGAGATGAGGGAAACACAAACCATATGCTTATAGAAATCGCACACCCGGCACAAAGGAAGTTAGCTAGATGAAAGCAGAAAAGGCACAGATTACTACTGACATAGAGAGAACACCTGATAACTGATAACCTTAAAGAGCATATTATCACTAACCACAGGTGCTGAGTTAAGGCCTGCATCTCCCCAAGCATGTTAGGCCTACTGGTCAGCCAGAATCATAGACCTGAGGATTACTGGGTTGTTTGGCTACAACATGAACACAACCATTTTCTTTTTAAACGTCTATGTGATTACGGTAATGAGAGAGAAAAAAGATTTCACTCACAGAAAGTACTCTTGTTGCAGTGGTGTTACCCTTTAGAATCTCACTGAGACTTTCTGTTGCCTTTTGGTTCGATATTATTCATAGTAAAAAATGCATCGTTCATTCGACTTAAATGTCTGGCGTTGAAATCGAGAGTCGGATCTAGTGATTCACTGTTGTTGGTTTATTGCTCTATCTCTTTGTTTGGTCCTTTCCTGTGAGATTTGACACTTGCTTCCCAAAACGAGTAAATCAGGATGTGTGACAAGCATGATATAAAGTACAAGCCCTTCTTCCCATCTCCAATTTAGTCACAACTTCCCCATATGTCCCTGAGAAGTTGCAGCACAGCAGCAGTCGTTCCCTCGGCCTTGCTGATGTCAACGCTGTCTAGCTCAGCTATGAGGAGGTGGGTTAAAGAGGGGCCAGAATGACAACATGAGGGTTGGTGTAGACCACTGAAACTGAAGTATCTTTCCAGAGACCTTCTGTGACAAAACCCTAGGCTTATTTACTTTGCTTGGAAGTTTAAAAAAATAAAATAAAATAAAAAAAGTTTAACTAAAGACATAATTTTCAACATTGTAGGCTACCATATACTTAGTGACAGCTCCAGTGTCATTGATTGGATTCACAGGTACAAAAGAGACCACCCACTGAAACGCACAATCTACTCTGACTGAACTAGCAACAACAAAAAAAGGAAACACAGGTAACTGATAACAAGCCATTGATGATGGCTCAGTTATGCAGTGTGGAAGTTAAAAAGAGCCTGTTGGAGGTTCCTGCAACAGAGCTGCTTTTCTCAGTGTCTGATGAAAATAGCCCAGTGTGTGCTAACTCCGCTGTGGGACCAACCACATGTGTGTAAATCCACGTAGACGCCATACTGAACACAATTCCATTGGGTGTGTCGGTTTCGATAAGGAGCCCCAAAAACAAAGTGTACTTTTCCCCACTCTTTCGAAACTCTAACCTAGCATTTTCGGGAACTCAAAAGCTTACCACTTCAGTCTGAAATAGACAGGATTGTAGTGAAGACTGGATAGCCCTAATTACTCATACCTACTGAAAGAGAAATTGTGTCACCGGACAGGCATACTGTGACATGTCATTTGCGACCCAGATTCAGGAAACTAGGTGTCTGTGTGACTGTACTGACAAAAAATATTTTCAGACAATTCCATTCAGTAAGGCAACCTTTTGTGACAATGTGTCTTGTCCTTCCCACACAAGGGAAATCCTTTTGGGGCTTTTTGAATCGTATGATGAAGGCTGTGTAGGATGAAACTAGAGAAGCTGTGTAGGACAAACCTACAGTATGTTAGCATTGGAAAGTGAATGGAAAACTGCAACAAACAACCTGGCTTTGAGGTCTTGAGCTTCCGTTATAGTTGCAGCCTCCTTGTCTCAGTTACACAGTCCTGCTTGCGTCCTGCACTTCAGGCCAATAGCCTTTGTACCACATGATCCTAACAGATAATAATAACTCCCTGATGCATTTGGGGTTTATCAGAGAGCCAGTGATGCATTGCATAGATACAGCATAACAGCCACTTCCTCTCACAGTGGTGATTAGATCTTTAGGGAGTGCAGAGCAACACATACTCAAAAACACTTACACTCACCCACACTCAAAGACAAACACTTACAAACAAACACACACACACACACACACACACACACACACACACACACACACACACACACACACACACACACACACACACACACACACACACACACACACACACACACACACACACACACACATTTTTCTTAGGTATGTAAAAAATGTTGACTGTCTGACTGAAATCCCTATGGCATGGTCCCCATTGTGCATCAGTGAATATTTTAGTCATTTGAGCAGTTTTCCCTAGTTATGTCAAATCCGGCGAGTGAAATGGCTCAACCACAAAGACAGTCATATGGAGAAAGAACAGCCTGACTGGACTGAACCTATGGCCTCCTCTTCCAGCGCTAGCTCAACTGCAAACTTGCACAAAGCCCTACAAAAGGAGCATTTATGATAAACAAAATAAGTATAGTCCATGTAATGCTTCAGAAAGTCAATCAATTGGTGGCTCATGGATAAACCTTGGAACTGCAGCTGCAGGAGGTGAAAGCCTCAAAATATTTTACGATGATTTCACCTCAATGCTGACAGATGTTGTCACATTGACTAAGTGACTTTTGATGAGGATAAATGTGCACTTCATGGTCAGCAGGGCAGTTACAAAAGATTCCTGGCGCATGTCGTAAACTATGGCATGCTGGCGAGGGTTGGAGTTCCTTATGTGTGCTGCTGAGTTAAAAGCTTGACAGTTGAAGTGAAAGTGGTGAGTGTGTTTGCAGGTGCGCTGGCTGTGTGGTGGTGAGATGCACTGGTGATGTGCAATGCTGATCTCCGAATCTTGGCTCTGCTCCTGAAGTCTTTATCTCCTGGAGTGTTGAAACTGCCTGATGGCAAGTTCTTCTTAGGAAACTCTTGCACATCCTATTTCAGTTTCCTCTGCTCCGACATGTTGTTTCTGACTAAATGCAGCCTCGACGCACAAGGGTAAACTACACCACACAGCTATCTGGAGCTAATATGAAAGGACGTTCCATTTTTACACCACAAATTATAGTAACACTTATCGTGTACCCCAGTTATCACAACCACTAACACGTCCCATAAACCTACCATAGATATTGGTTGTATGAGATGTTGTACTTTTACGTATACAACATGATATGGGGGGGGTTCACAGATGTTCTCATGAAGCAAAAAAATGGAATTCCAGAACTTCATCTGGTAAATGCTGCCTGGTGTCCCCTGACATGCCAGTCATGTCCCGAGTTTCAATTAACTTGTAGATCAGATAATGGTATTCCCTGGCTTAATTTAGTTACATCCTCATATCAAGGCCACATTAGCCATTCCTTAAGGTTTTGCACATCATGTGACGGATGAGAGAAATGTCCAACCGTTCCTGCCAATGACCTAAATGCATCAAGACTACATGTTCAAAAGGACTAAGCTCGATTAAGCGCTAGATTGCAACTAATGAGTGGAACTAAGGGATTTGTTGTTCATGTGCTAACTACTGGTTGGGATACCGTTACAAAATTGTTATTTTACTAACACAAAATAGTTAAGTTACCGACACATTTGTTTTTATGAAATGTAGTTTTGGTTTATTTTACCGTAAAAAAAAATAAGAGGGTGGAACTTTTGTTGTTGTATATCTAGTGCAGGCAGCTGTAACAGGCATGTAATTATTGTAGATGTATTCATCATATGGCATTTATTAATATATTATGATAATTGTTATTTTTATTTTCATTATGAGTAGTATGGACCATACTACTGCTTTTGTCCTTGTGATGGTATACATATTTCTGAAGTTCCTATGGAAACTGCTAGGTTTTGGAGCACACGGGTGAAGGTTTGATGGCTATACTGGTCTAGGTGTAATAACTGTTTATAGGCCTACTGATGTGGGAGTGGCACATTTAAACATATGTGGCACAGACTTATAGGAACTGTCACTCACCCATGCCTCCTTTGTCACCCCTATTGTTGTGCTGTAAATTGGAGCTGGCAGACAGGTCCTCTGGGACGGGCATGGCCTCGTCTTGGTCCTCAGACACATCATTGGGAGGGGGGCTGTCCCTGCCTGCATGGGTAAACACCAGAAAACACCCATTAGTCACCAGAACATGGTTCGTTATTGCTCATATGGTAGAACCGTAATCATCTATAATCCATTATATGTGCTGTGAATTGTGCCACTCGACTTGGGCTCTGTGCATCTCACTCTGAGGTCTGAAAACAGTGGCTTTTACCTGGCGTCTGAGACATCTCCTGTGCCTCCTCCGTCTCCATTCGGTGCAGGTACTCTAATGGGATAGAGAGAGACAGAGATGTAGATGTGTTTAAATTGTATCAATGGCACAGCAGGGCTGAAAAAGACAACATTATAAAAAGCCACAACTGACGAAAGCTATGACCTCTCTCTTTACAACTCTGTCACCCTGGCAAGATCCCTTTTGTCACACCGAAAGACACACCGCTGTCCCATTACATTACAACGAATTACAGACATTTTCATTACATGTCTGACAGAGAGGATGGGCTGGGAGAGTGGCTTGGCCCTGCATGACGGGCTATGGTGATGAGGAGCTTTCAGACCACATTTGTTATTTATTGTTAATTTCCTGCCACCTAATCATCCAAAAACGCATACTGACTGCCGCAAAATTAAGCAGAAAATTCAGTGGCCCAAGGTCACTGAGGATACGGCTGTTTGTCGTGCCCAGCTGATCGACGCTCATGTTCACTCTAATTTACTGAGCATGCACCGCTGAGCGCGCCACTACCCGAGCAAAGACGTGTGCGAGAGGTGCAACCATCAGAAACAAAGAGAGATGAGAGAGAGAAAGATAATAAAGAGAGGGACCGCGAGAGAGAGATAGAGACAGAGATGGAGAGAGGGGGGATACAGAGATAGAGAGGGGAGGGAACCAAGACAGACAGGGAGTGTATCATAGAGCGAAAGTAAAGAGAGAGAACCAGGGGACAGAGAGAGAGATAGAGGAAGGAGAAGGCCAAGGGGCACCAAAGTAAGTTTCTTTCGCACAAGAGGAGGGAATTTAGTGAAGAAGAGCACATCCCCTGGCCAGGGGCCTGCTGCATATCTGAGGAGTCACCAGTGCGCGTGGCCCCATTAATAATGCATCCACCTCAAGCCTGCAGCAGATGGGCACAACAGCCTCAGCCTCGGCTCCGCCACTTCAAGAAGGCCCTTGGTGGAGCCGCTTTCCCGGCCCAGCCAGCCACACAGGGAGAAGTGAAGCTCCCTAAAATAGCGAAGCGAGCCCGAGGGAGAAGGGGAACCTAGGCCTTCCTGTTTTACTGACAGATGGCTCCACACATTTGGAACAAATAGTGGGAAGCCACCAAGCAGCCCCTGCTGCGGTCGCAACGCCCAATGTTCAGCGGACAGGCGAGTCAAGTCAGAGGTTCGACAACCCACGAACACCCAGGACCCAAGTGGGGGAGGTGGTGGTGGGTTGGGGAGGGGGTAGGAAGGGCAGAGGTCATTGGTGCAGAAGATGCTGGCGCAGCGAGCACAGTGGGTGTTAGATGCTGGTGTGTCGATACAGGACTAGGAGGCCCTGCCGGCACCATCATTCTTTAGCATCTGGAGTTTGGAGGTCGGGAGGGGGTGGTATTCTCATGTGCCTTTTTTTCTGGGCGGATGGTGCGAAGGGAAATACTGATCGTGTTGGTGGGGGACTTTCACAGAAGTGAGAAATGCATTCCCATGTTTAACCACAACACAGTTGTTAAGGCATTCAGGAAGCTGTATATTCACTCAAAGTAACACTGTTATTCCTTTTAGTTATGCTAGATTACATTTATTTGATTTGATTTGTTTTATCATCGTTTTGTTTCCTGGTTCATTATAAACCACAGGTGTTTGTGACAAAACCCAATTAGTTGAATATCTTAATGATATGTTATGTTGTAGTTCATTTCTTGTTGACAATTCTCAATATATTTTGTGTTTTGTGGATGGTTTCATTCAGCCATTATTTCAGAATGACACCACCTTAGTCAAATATGACAAAACAAGGCACTAAGGGCAACACCTGCTTTCTGAAAGTGCCTCACAAAGGGCAGGAAGAGTCATGGCAGTGGGTCTGAGTGCGCTCAGTAAGGGGAGGAGAGGCAGGATGAGGGCTGTGGGTTCACAACACCCCCAGTCCTAACTCAAGGGAGTGTGTGTGTGTGTGTGTGTGTGTATGTGTGTGTGTGTGTGTGTGTGTGTGTGTGTGTGTGTGTGTGTGTGTGTGTGTGTGTGTGTGTGTGTGTGTGTGTGTGTGTGTGTGTGTGTGTGTGTGTGTGTGTGTGTGTGTGTGTGTGTGTGTGTGTGTGTGGGATGGATGGCGGGTGGGGTGGAAGGGCTGTGCCGAGCAGGGTGCGAACACACGACAGGGAGCAGGGTGGAGACTGAAACAGTCAAACCGTTAAACAGCCAAAGTGCACAACAACAGCAAACTTTGGATACTGGGAGGAAGTAAAAACCGACTGACAGGATTTTATAATGTAAACTATAATTTGGCAACACATATTTCTCCTTAAATGTCAGGAATATCAACATAAAACATATGTGAATAATATGGGGTCTATGTGAATGAATAAAACAGTCAATACAATCTGAGGGGTGATATAGAACATTAGGCTAAGTTTCTAATAACTTTTTAGTCAAACAAGAATTATATCATATCAGATATCATTATTGAAATGTTTTTCCCCCCTCAAACTATTATAAGTATATGCTGCTTCTGTGAGAAGTGTGATTCAAGACGGTACTTGAAAATCATAATTTGTTTCTCCAGAAAATCGTTCATTTAGACAACAAATTAAGAACAGTGACTGTTGTTGCTAATTTATCCCCCCAAAATAATGTAATCAGCTTGATTCATTTCATATATTTTGATACTGAGATGTAAAAATGAATATGAATTACTTTTTGTGTATTGAGACCCACCTCATTCATTCCAGTGTGAAACAAAACAGTATTTGTGCCACAACTCACTCATGCCTTAGCAACGGGTTGCAATTCATTGCTTAATTTACTAATAGTAATTGAAATATATCATGTTTTTTTTTCTTGAGGGTGAGTCCATTTGTACAGGTTGCTGTGTTTTTAATTTTGGATTCGTTTTTAAAATGAACGTTTCATTCAAAAAAGAACTCAGCAAATTCCTACCATAATAAGGCCATCGCCCAAGTTTTCACATTGTTTTCTCATCTTTTCCGTAGGACAGAAACCTTTGAGGTGGCAGTGGTTTGCTTGAAAAGAGCAAACCTTGCTATCAAATTGAAATGCAAGTGTTTGGCTGCCCTAAAAAAAAAAAAAAAGGTGAGTAGCCTAACCTTGTCAAATGTCAATGCTGAATGAGGAGGTAGGCTATGCTGCCCTATAAAGGCAAAACGCAGTAACTACGAATTTGGTCATAAATCTTGAGTTGTTCAGAAATGGCCAAGGGTGTTTTCTGATTCATGTGGTGTATAGTTTCCTGACACAAGAACAAGCCAGTTGATTAAAATATATCATGGAATATCAGAAACTGATGTCTGTCTAGACATAAAAAGATTTTGAAATCAGTTTGGACTGTCAACAAAATGGAAATACTATTGTTAACAACAAATTAAAATCAAATTAAAACACGATCAACATTGCTTTTGAAGTTTTGTGAGGACAATCTAGACAATGCAGTAATGAAAATATGATATCTTATTATTCCATATTAACCAAATTAATTAGCCGACTTGAGTAGGATTTTTCATTGTTTATGGTTATAGTTCTACATAACAATAATAAAATATCATACGCGTTGAAGCTTGTAAAATGTTGTCCCAGCGCACAAATGTGTGAGGAAAGTATTGTGGAGTTGTTTCCCCATTATTTCCCTTACAATTAATATTCTATGGTGTTCTTGTTGAATGTCAGTTTCACAACATGTTAACAGTAGGCTATACTTGAGCCCTGCCCACCAATACTATCAACACACATGTCAGGTTCGGATCAGATCAACCAATAATTCAGACCGTCTTGGGTATCTTGAAAAGGAATTTTGAAGTGTGTGTCTTTTTCATGTAACTTTGAAAAGGGCATAGAAACAGATTACGTTTTTCATACTCTCGGCAACGCAGTTATAGCCTATTTCCTGTCGCTTTCATTGAGGAGTGTTCAGATCAATTTTATACATGCTATTTAAATTGACATGGTTTCATTTGTAATAATGGAAAGTGGACTTCTGAAATAAGAACTAGCTTGAATGTCATGATGTAAAATGGTTGGTAGATTTCAGATATGCATTCTGGATGCGCACAGTTGCAACAGGTGGCAATCTGGCACTAAAAGTGAAACGAGTCGATAGAAAACTTTGAAACCAAGGAAATGTATTTTTTTGTTTTTATGTTGAGCCTAATTCCAATAGGCTTAATTGTCAATGGCAAGACATATAGCCTACCGCTTCGATATGGTTAAGATAATTGTGAGCAATTCCTGTGATCTCCTAAAATATGTTTGGGAAAGGAGGAAAATATTCCATTATTCCATTATTTTCCAAAGAAAAAACATTCGATATTAATTATAATGCGTATCAAAACTGTATAACATTCATGTAACATTAAAATGTTCCTTCATTTAGTCAACTCGGTTACATTCACCACTCGCGTCACAGGATTTCAGACGCTCACACTCACGCACCTGCCCCAGACGTCAGGACAATGTTTTCCAATCTGTTTAACATAGTTCGTTTTTTAAAGAGTAACGATATTTCATTTCTTACCATTTAGAAATACGAATAAACACTTTAAATGACATTGAACTTAACAAGCATCGTGAAAGTTACTCTACCTGCTATTCCTTGAGTTTGCAATATGAAGTTCTTCCAACTCCCCCCCGCTCCATGTGCAGAAGTTCGAAGCGCCGCGGCAGCCCCATGGAACTCTGCCCTCGGTCCCTCCCCTCTCCACTGTACTTCCTCTTTCCAGCCTAACATTTCTATGTTTCTGTGCTCGACTGAAGCATTTTGCTTGCTTTTATCCAGAGGCCGAGTCTGCTCGGGGATTCGATGCAGCAGCCCTTGGCACTTGCTTTGTGTCCTGCAAATAAAAGCTGACACCCAGTAGACCATTACTGGCAGCCATGCATGAGATGGGATGAGGCGCACCAGGCTGGGCGCACAGGAGACTGGACGATTCATTGTTTATTTATTTACTTCGTAGAGAAGGATGGGGACTCCTCACTTGCATTGGCAGCGCCCCTTCAGTCACCTGTCCTGGCATGCTATAATAGCCACAGTGCGATTAAAATAACAAACTGTGTTGGTTTCCCGATTATATTCGAACAACTGTTGTGACTGCTTACATTGACAACAGCCGACAATCATTGTAGAAAGTTGCATCCTTCCTTTTGCTTATGTATCAACAAATGAATACAGTCTCATATACTTACCTATACTTGTATACTATTTGAACACTTATTTCATTATTTAAAAAATTCATAATTTAATGACATTTCGGGAATGTAAGCTAATAGGCTTATATGCCTAAAAAGGCTATCACCCAAGTTTTCACGTTGTGTACATCCTTTCAAGTAGGACAGATGCCTTTGAGGTAAAATAGGGAAAAGAGAGAAAAATGAGCTCTGCCTAGATCAGGTCGATGAGTTTGAGGACAATGATCTGTTCTAGAAGTGTCATTTGACATGATTTATTTCCAAGCAGCACTGCCATTGGAATAACGGGAAGAAAAGTAACGTGCGAAAACACCTAATTAGAATTGAAACAGACTCATAAAGACAAGCATCCCATTGATGCAATGATACTGTGTCTCTGTAAATCAGCTGCATCCATGTTGAGGGATACCTCGGCATGTCCCTGCACAGGCAGACTGTGCACAAGGGTGAATGAATTCTTGAAGTACTGCCTTTCTCTTCGCTCTATAATTGCATTTTTTTGTTTCTAGTGCATTGAATTCATAGTCTGCCAACATAGTAGAAACATTTCAGCCAACATAGTTTAGGGAACATTAACTTTTCTTCTTTTTCTCAGAATTCATAGTAGTTTGTCAAATGTTATTATTTTTTAAACTAACATGTTCAGAACATTGGTTTATTACAGTGTTGAATGCACAAATAGGATATTGCCTCAAATTATTCAAAGCCAAATCTTTTGTGGATTAATAATTATATAAATTGTCAATAAATATTGAGTAATATACCTCTTATTTTATTCAAACAAGTGGGCTCATTTTGTCTGCCATGTTTTGTCATTATAATACCTTAAATGACGTTTCGGGGACAGGGAATCTTTACTGCAAGTATGCTAGGAGAAAAGTGACAGTTGTTCCCCATTATCCCATTATTTTCGGACCTTTCTGAGTGGTATTATCTGTGGAGATGCAGCGTGTTCTGGATAGCTGAGTCACCTACAGTGGAAGGCAGCCCTTATCTACAAAACAGCATAACATTCACAGGCAGTTGGTCTGGTCATGGTGCAAAAGAGGAACTTTTCACAGGAGTGTGTGTTTTTTGGTCTACTGTTTCCACATGTCAGTATGGATTACAACAGTCTCCAAAAGAGTTATATTGATCCAGCCTCTATAAAAGTATCTTCAGCTACAGTACAGGTCAAGTAAGGAACTTACTGTGAGTGAGAAGCCAATGTTAATAGTTGTGTAATGGCGTTAAAGGCCCCCCCATAGCCCAACTCCTGACCTGAGGCCAGACAGAGGGAATCCTGGATCAGAGGCGTGACCCATGACAACGCACGCTCCAATCATAACCAGCAGAGGAGCATGGTCTTCCCAGCCGTAGAGATACCAACCTATCCCAGTGACACAGCAGATCTTCTCACTCAACGTGTGTGGGGCTTACACCAGGACACAAGGACACAGTCTAGTTTAAAGAGAGGTTGAATCCAATGTTTGTGTCACAATGTTTGCAGGTGGTACAGTTTTGTTTTTGACCACCACTATTTTTGAAACTTTCAGTAACGTTAATAAAGCCAACAGGTAGAATGCGTTTTGATGGGGTTATAATGCATTGTAAAGACATTGAATAAACATGGGTATTTAAACAAATGGTTTTTATCCTGACTGGATAAAAGCCCTTTTCAGTCAGTTAAACATTTTCTACACCTTATGTGTCACGCGGGACTAGGTGGGTGACGAAGGAGTCAGGCGCAGAGAGTTCCACGGGGAAAAAAGTGCTCTTTCATAAGGCACACAAAATTAGACAAGCCCAACAACACAGGGCGCGCGGACAGTAAAAGTGACCACCCAAAACACAGGGTGCCAAGTCCAGAAAAGACACACCTCTACCTAAAACGCACACACGTAACATAAAGACAAAACAAAAGGAACTAAGGTCAGAACGTGACAATATGATTTTTTCTTGCGCTGATGGTCAGTGGCCAGGAACATAATTACAAAAAAAAAGTTTAGACTGCAAATTGGCCGCGAGAAGCCCAAACAGTTATAATATTTCACTAAAACACAATCATTTCAAACCTTGTTTACATTTGTATACAATCACATATACAGTATCTCTCTATTATCCATGGGAAAATATTTACAAATTAAAATCACTTGGAGCTGATTTGTTGGTGTACAACGATGTAAAAAAAATCTATATATTTTTTTTTGCTCAGAAAACTTGGAGGGCCAAATAAAATCACCCAAGGGCCAAATTTGGACCATGTGCTGCCAAATGGGAAACCCTGATTCATAGCAATGTTTTATTTCACACAGTGGCTTTCATTAACATACATGATCATCATAGACCAGACGACATACACCAAACACAATCCTACACTGCTTTAGGTTCTTCAATGTTTTGTAAAGCATTTTGCTGTAATTAAACATCATTACCTGGATTGCCTCATAATAACAGCATCTCTATGTGGCCAACAGACTAATGAACAAAATATTCAGCCAGTTTCTTATTTCATGGATCTTTAAGCAGTATTCACAGTTTATAATCTGGAAGCACGAACAGCATGTAGCCCTTAATTGGTTTCAACACCTTAATAAGTCAAAGATGTTCAAGACCGGTAATCAAATTAAATAGTCACATGTATCTAAAACGTCAATTGGAAAGTGAAAAACTCTTTATTTCAGAGTAAATTAAATTCCCCTCGGCACACTAAAGCATCACTTTCCTTTTGGTAATTATCTGCTGGAATGGATGTGTCACTAGAAGGAGTCAGGCAAGCTTGACATTTAGCCTCTGTATAGAGAAATGAAGACAAAAAAAAATGTACATGAGGTTAGAGAAATGAATCTCCTGGCTAGGCAGGCATTGAGGAGATCCTGAATGATAATGGGTGATTCAGTCATTGTGTTTGTAACCCTGTTTTGAAAAGGGGACCAATAATGACATTCAGTCCATTGGCAACCTTGTGGGAAAGGAATGTTGTTTTTATATCTAAAGCACAAATATCAATATGCACCTTGGCAATGAAGAGGCATGTTGATATTTTTATTTTTTTAAATCTAAATTTTGGAGGGCTTTTATTGTCTCAGCACACAGCCTCTCAAGCATGCCTGGGTATATGAAGCCTTAGGAAAGTTGTAGTGTCTGCTGCTAAACTGCTACTATGGCGGTTGGTAACAAACTGCACAGTAAAAAACGGGATGAAAACAGTCTAAACTCATTTAAACTTTTCATTTAAAAATTTACATTTCTAGCTGTGAAATTGTGATTGGAAAGCGGTTCTATCAAATACAAGTAAGACAGACTGATACTTGTGACATTGAGATATATTGATTAGTCAAAAGACGCCTGGTCCCAGGTCTGTTTGTGACAATGACCATAAGAGTTGGCAAGACAAACAGATCTGGGACCAGGCTAGTCATAGACATCTGATTCCCTCAGTCAAAGACAGGAACAGAGCAGAACCCTACAGTTGAACGGTGGTTAACACGTATCAATTACTGTCCAGCAGACAGGCCCACACCCAGAGTGGCACAGCTATTAACTAACATCAAGCACAGAAGACTGCACAGAGGAAGACTTTTGCTTTCGCTGTCTCAGTGATCTCTGGTTGACAGACTAGGTAAACATTCTGGTACCTTAATCGAGCATCTGACCAAATTCCGCAAGATCTTAGTTCTGGGTTAACCAAGATTAGTGTCTCAGTAACAAGTATACACAAGGGTGAATGGGGAATGTTGAATGAAAAGTCTATACAGAAAAAAAGTGCTTGAGGTTGGTCAAGCGGTTAAGGCCCCACCCGTCTTCACACTAAGATACATGCGCTACCTCAGTGTGAGCATGTTATAGACCAGTGTTTCCCAACCCAGGTCCTCGATTAACCCCAACAGTACACATTTTTATTGTAGCCCCGGACAAGCACACCTGATTCAACATGTCAACTAATCATCAAGCCCTCAATGAGTTGAATGAGAGGTGTTTGTCAAGGGCTACAACAAAACTGTGTACTGTTGGGGGTGCTCGAGGACCAGGGTTTGGAAACACTATCTCAGTGAGAATGAAAGTCTTTCCTGGTTGAGGGTTGAGGAGAAATGGACTACTTCCCCTGGAATATTTTTGAAAAACATTTGTGTGTTGAAAATCCCTAACCACTTGTATAATCTATTTGCATACAATTCAAACAGACATACCCCATCAGACATGACATCATGGAATGCTCGGCCACCAGAGGTTACTCAGGCAAAAAGGAAGTTTATCTTTATAAAAAAAAAAACACAGCACTTGTATCACAGCACCTCTCCTCTTTCTAAAAATCTAATACTGTATGAATATGTTTATATGAATAGTGTATACGACATTTGTTGTTGTTCTGTCATGATGCCTTGACAATATATAGTACACTGAGTATACCAAACATCAGGGCATGGACTCTACAAGGTGTCGAAAGCGCTCCACAGGGATGCTGGCTCATGTTTACTCCAAGGCTTCCCACAGTTGTGTCAAGTTGGCTGGATAACCTTTGGGTGGTGGACCATTCTTGATACACACGGGAAACTGTGTGCGTTGCAGCAGCGTTGCAGTTCTTGTCACACTCAAACCGGTGCGAGCTGGCACCTACTACCGTACCCCATTGAAAGGCACTTAAATCTTGGGTCAGAAACTCGGGCATCATCCTAAAGCCATGACTTCTCCAACCTGAAGGACACCGATGTCAAGATTTTTCCCAGTCTAATCTCATTTGTTTTAGTTTTGGCTGTGGCATACTGCATCATTTTATAAACATTACATGCTAAATAGTACGTAGTACAAATCAAATCAAATTTTATTTGTCACATACACATGGTTAGCAGATGTTAATACGAGTGTAGCGAAATGCTTGTGCTTCTAGTTCCGACAATGCAGTAATAACCAACGAGTAATCTAGCTAACAATTCCAAAACTACTACCTTATACACATAAGTGTAAAGGGATAAAGAATATGTACATAAAGATATATGAATGAGTGATGGTACAGAGCGGCATAGGCAAGATGCAGTAGATGGTATCGAGTACAGTATATACATATGAGATGAGTATGTAAACAAAGTGGCATAGTTTAAAGTGGCTAGTGATACATGTATTACATAAAGATGCAGTAGATGATATAGAGTACAGTATATACGTATACATATGAGATAAATAATGTAGGGTATGTAAACATTATATTAAGTAGCATTGTTTAAAGTGGCTAGTGATATATTTTACATAAATTCCCATCAATTCCCATTATTAAAGTGGCTGGAGTTGAGTCAGTGTGTTGGCAGCAGCCACTCAATGTTAGTGGTGGCTGTTTAACAATCTGATGGCCTTGAGATAGAAGCTGTTTTTCAGTCTCTCGGTCCCAGCTTTAATGCACCTGTACTGACCTCGCCTTCTGGACGAAAGCGGGGTGAACAGGCAGTGGCTCGGGTGGTTGTTGTCCTTGATGATCTTTGTGGCCTTCCTGTGACATCGGGTGGTGTAGGTGTCCTGGAGGGCAGGTAGTTTGCCCCCGGTGATGCATTGTGCAGACCTCACTACCCTCTGGAGAGCCTTACGGCTGTGGGCGGAGCAGTTGGCGTACCAGGCGGTGATACAGCCCGACAGGATGCTCTCGATTGTGCATCTGTAGAAGTTTGTGAGTGCTTTTGGTGGCGAATTTCTTCAGCCTCCTGAGGTTGAAGAGGCGCTGCTGCGCCTTCTTCACGATGCTGTCTGTGTGGGTGGACCAATTCAGTTTGTCTGTGATGTGTACGCCGAGGAACTTAAAACTTACTACCCTCTCCACTACTGTTCCATCGATGTGGATAGGGGGGTGTTCCCTCTCCTCCCTATAGGCTGTCTTATTGTTGTCGGTGATCAGGCCTATCACTGTTTTGTCGTCGGGAAACTTAATGATGGTGTTGGAGTCGTGTTTGGTCATGCAGTCATGGGTGAACAGGGTGTACAGGAGGGGACTGAGCATGCACCCCTGAGGGGCCCCCGTGTTGAGGATCAGTGTGGCAGATGTGTTGTTACCTACCCTTTCCACCTGGGGTTTCGGCCCGTCAGGAAGTCCAGGATTCAGTTGCAGAGGGAGGTGTTGAGTCACAGGGTCCTTAGCTTAGTGATGAGCTTTGAGGGCACTATGGTGTTGAACGCTGAGCTGTAGTCAATGAATAGCATTCTCACATAGGTTTTCCTTTTGTCCAGGTGGGAAAGGGCAGTGTGGAGTGAGATCGCGTCATCTGTGGATCTGTTGGGGCGGTATGCAAATTGGAGTGGGTCTAGGATTTCTGGGATAATGGTGTTGATGTGAGCCATGACCAGCCTTTCAAAGCACTTCATGGCTACAGATGTGAGCGCTACGGGTCGGCAGTAATTTAGGCAGGTTACCTTGGTGTTCTTGGGCACAGGGACTATGGTGGTCTGCTTGAAACATGTTGGTATTACAGACTCGGTCAGGGACAGGATGAAAATGTCAGTGAAGACACTTGCCAGTTAGTCAGCGCATCCTCCGGGTACATGTCCTGGTAATCCGTCTGGTCCTGCTGCCTTGTGAATGTTGACCTGTTTAAAGGTCTTACTCACATCAGCTTCAGAGCTCTTGATCACACAGTCGTCCGGAAGAGCTGGTGCTCTCATGCATGCTTCAATGTTGCTTGCGTCAAAGTGAGCCTAGAAGTAATTTAGCTCGTCTGGTAGGCTCTTGTCACGCGGCTGTGCTTCCCTTTGTAATCTGTAATAGTTTACAAGTCCTGCCACATCCGACGAGTGTCTGTGTGTGTAGTACGATTAAATCTTAGTCCTGCATTTATCAAGGCACAAGGCGAGACCCAAATGCAGACACAGGAGGCAGATGGTTGGAGTCTTACAATGTTAATTAATCCAAAGGGGTAGGCAAGAGAATGGTCGTGGACAGGCAAAAGGTCAAAATCAGATCAGAGTCCAGGAGTTACAGAGTGGGAGACAGGCTCGTGGTCAAGGCAGGCAGAATGGTCAGGCGGGTACAAAGTCCAGAAACAGGCCAGGGTCAAAACCGGGAGGACTAGAAAAAGGAGAATGCAAAAAGCAGGAGAAAGGGAAAAAAGCTGGTTGATTTGGAAACATAGAAGACCAACTGGCACAGAGAGACAGGAAACACAGGGATAAATACACTGGGGAAAATAAGCGACACCTGGAGGGGGTGGAGACAATCAAAAGGACAGGTGAAACAGATCAGGGCATGACAGTATTGAGGCTCTGCCTGTTTTATGGTTCGTCGGAGGGCATAGCGGGATTTCTTATAAGCATCTGGGTTAGAGTCCTGCTCCTTGAAAGCGGCAGCTCTAGCCTTTTGTTCAGTGCGGATGTTGCCTGTAATCCATGGTTTCTGGTTGGGGTACCTACAGTCACTGTCAGAAACGATGTCATCGATGCACTTATTGATGAAGTCAGTGACTGATGTGTTGTACTCCTCAATACCATCGGAAGAATCCTGGAACATATTCCAGTCTGTGCTAGCAAAGCACTCCTGTAGCTTAGAATCTGCGTGATCTGACCACTTTCCTATTGACCGAGTCACTGGTACTTCCTGCTTTAGTTTTTGCTTATAAGCAGGAATTCGGGGCATAGAATTCTGGTCAGGGGGCGAGGGAGAGCTTTGTACTCGTCTCTGTGTGTGGGGTAAAGGGGGTCTAGAGTTGTTTTTCCTCTGGTTGCACATATAACATGTTGGTAGAAATCAGGTAAAACGGATTTAAGTTTTCCATTATTAAAGTCCCTGAACACTAGGAGCGCCACCTATGGATCATCATTTTCTTGTTTGCTTATGGCCTATACAGTTCGTTGAGTGCGGTCTTAGTGCCAGCATCAGTATGCGGTGGTAAATAGTCAGCACTGAAAAATATAGAAGAAAACTCTCTTGGTAAATAGTGTGGTCTACAGCTTATCATGAGATACTCTACCTCAGGCGAGCAAAACCTTGAGACTTCCTTAATTAGATTTCGTGCACCAGCAGTTATTTACAAATAGACACAGACCGCCAAACCTTGTCTTAACGGAGGCAGCTGTTCTATCTTGCCGATGTACGAAAAACCCAGCCAGCTGTATGTTATCCATGTCTGTGTCGGTGAAACATGTAATGTCGGTGAAACAAAAGATATTACAGTTTTTAACGTCCCGTTGGTAGGTTAGTCTTGATCGGAGCTCATCCATTTTAATATCCAATGATTGCACGTTGGCTAATAGGACTGATGGTAGAGGTGGATTACCCACTCTCCGTCAGATCCTTACAAGGCACACTGACCTACGTCCCCGATATCTCCGTCTCTTCTTCATGCGAATGACGGGGATGAGGGCCCTGTCCGGTGTCTGAAGTAAATCATTTGCGTCCGACTCGTTAAAGAAAAAATCTTCATCCAGTACGAGTAATCGCTGTCCTGATGTCCAGAAGCTCTTTTCAGGCATAAGAGACAGTGGCAGAAAATTATGTACAAAATAAGTTACAAATAACGCTAAAAAACACACAATAGCACAATTGGTTAGGAGCCCGTAAAACGGCAGCCATTTCCCCCGGCGCCATTCTTGATACACACAGGAAACTGTTGAGCCTGAGAAACCCAGCAACGTGGCAGTTCTTAACACAAACCATTGCCCCCTGGCACCTACTACCATATCCCTTTTAAAGGCACTTAAATGTTTCGTCTTGCCCATTTACTCTCTGAATGGCACACATACACAATCCATGTCTCAATTGTCTTAACTATTTTAAATCCTTCCTTAACCCGTCTCCTCCCCTTTCATCTACACTGATTGAAGTGGATTTAACAAGTGACATCAGTAAGGGATCATAGGGTTCACCTGGATTCACCTGGTCAGTCTATGTCATGGAAAGAGCAGGGGTTCCTATTGTTTTGTACAATCAATGTATGAATCTTTTATCATATTTAAATGTTTTATTTAATGTAATATTATCTTATGTTGTTCTTGTCTATAACTATTTTACTCTGTCATGTATTTTATGTTTTGTGTGGACACCAGGAAGAGTAGCTGCTGCATGTACAACAGCTAATGGGGATCTAGATCAAAAACTATCCTTGTGTACTGTTTGATTATTTAATTGAAAAATATTTTCATTTATTATGGCGCATAACCATGGGTGGTATTGAGGCAGAACATGTGGAAACTGAGTAAAATCATTTTGACGTGTAAAAGTGTGTTGTTTTTTAGGGGTGCGTTCCCAGTGATTTTCTTCAAAACCTTCCTACAATTTCTTCTACCCCTGTGCAACAGACTGCTTTGAATGATTTGTACTACTTTGGAGACGTAGCAACATGCACATTCGAGTCACTCTCACTAAGTCAAATCCTGGCAAGACGATTTTAAACGCAGAAACATACGGTAGACAATGGAGAAGAGACAGGAAAGCAGCACATCCCAGTTTCCTGTCAACACATGAACCTGCACCAGCACTCTGTCTCCTTTTCATCTTACTGCAGATCTAAGCACGCACTTCAAAAATAACCCCTATTTTTGTATCACTCTTAACCGAATAAGTGGTATGCCTGCATGCCACCCCCACCTACCCCACCTACAGTACAAGTCATCACTTTGGGGGATGTCATTGTAGACGACACACTTCCTAAAGAACTGAGTCTTGGTTAGTGCTCTCACTATATATCTATATCAAGTGGTGTGAAAGGAAGGCCCGGAAAATTGAAGACTCCAGCTACCCAAGCCGTTCTCTCTGCTGCCGCACTGCAAGTGGTACAGGTGCATCAAATCTGACACCAACAGACTCCTGAACAGTTTTCATCCCCAAGCCATAAGACTGTTAAATAGCTAACAAAATGGTTATACGGACTATCTGAATTGAATTCTCCTGCATTTCAAAGATGATTAAAAAAAATAAACACGTTTTTTCCTTTGTATTATCTTTTATCAGATCTAATGTGTTATATTCTCCTACAATACTTTTACTTTTCCACAAACTTCAACTTCCTTTCAAATGATATCAAGAATATGCATATCCTTGCTTCAGGTGCTGAGCTACAGGCAGTTAGATTTGGGTATGTCATTTTAGGCGAAAATTGAAAAAAAGGGGTCAGATCCTTATTACGATGAGGGAGGAATATAATTTGTATTAATTAACATGGTCTTATTTCTATTACAGCATATTGGATGACTGTCATTCATATTCCATACACCCAGCTCAATGTAATATTGATAGGTTTAGGCTACTACAATTTTTCCCTGTACCCATTATGAGGTTGCTACAACCTAGCCTATGAATTAAAGTTTACAACGTAGGTGCACAGGTCAAGAGAATTTTGAGTAATCAAGGTGACAGACAGTAACACATTCAGTACCGCCTTGCACACTCTTGCCTGCATCTAGCTGATCTAGAGTTTCTACTGGACAAATTCAGGTATTTTTATCCCTGTTTCAATCCGTTTGTTTCCGTTTAAGAAACATTTTTCAAACAAAATCGGCGCAACGAATAGACCCTTGATCACACGTTGCTGCATCCAATGGTAGATAAGTAAGTGAAAGTGAAAATAAATATACTACGAAATAGGAATCTCTCTCTCTTTCTCAACATGTCAGTTCTTGCTGCAAAAGCTCTGATAAGTTGAAGGATGTCCTCCGGAAGTTGTCATAATTATTGTGTCAGTTTATGGAAGGGGGTGTGAACCATCAGACTCCAAGGTTTTGTATTGAAGTCAATGTACCCAGAGGAGAACAGAAGCTAACTCTCCTCCGGCTATACCATGGTGCTACCCTACAGAGTGCTGCTGAGGCTACTGTAGACTTTCATTGCAAAACAATTATTTGGTGACATGAATATATTTAGTATACTTTTATCTAAAAAGGATAAATATTTCACTATTTTTATTTTTATGAAATTCACTGAGGAGGATGGTCCTCCCCTTCCTCCTCTGAGGAGCCTCCACTGATATCCACAGTTTCCCTGCACTGATCCTGTATGTAGCTTCTTACTTTTTAGTGTTCTTCTTATTTCTTATTTTTATTTCTTGTGTGTTTTTGTTCTACCATGTTATTTTTAATAATACATTGAAATGTATTACTGAGTTGTTGAGTTAAGAGCTTGCAAGAAAGGCATTTCACTGTACTTGTGCACGTGACATTAATGTTTTTTCCCAATTCTGAGTAGCTGTGTTGACTGTATTCACTGGGTGCCTCTTCCCGATAGCTAAACAATTGTACCTTCTGCACATGTGCTAGTTAGGCTGCCCAGAGGTGGAACAGGCTACCATGGCAAATTTCAATGAGGTGTTAATCAATGATTCAGTGTTGTATGATCTTTGAGAAGGGAAACAACAGTTGCATGTTATTTATGGTTAAAACGCAGATTGTTTTGCCCAAATGCAATGTGTAGACATGGCTAGGCTACATGTTACATGTGATGTTGTCATGATGTAGGCTAAATGCGTTTGGTTTCACCTCACAACTAGGATAAGGAAATTGCAACAACAAAAAAATCTTCCTATTCCTCTCTCCCTCGCTATTATTTTTCGGACAGGCATACAGACAGACAGACACACGCATTCACATACATACGCATTCACACACACACACACACACACACACACACACACACACACACACACACACACACACACACACACACACACACACACACACACACACACACACACACACACACACACACACACACACACACACACACACACTGGAATCTAAGAGGACAATGATAGCAAAAACCTCACAGCCCTGAATTCACAAAACCACTCATCTAAATCAGGGATATTATGCCAATGAGGCCTCTCATTATTCTCCAACTCAGCCAGAATCAGTCATTTACATCACATCATTATAGATCTATTCACACATACAGATTGGATGGCATAAAAGAGCCACTGACACCTTCCAAACTTTCTCATATGCTTTGTTTAATATTTCTCATGTGTTCTTGAGGAATCATTAGATAGGAAACACTGGTTGTGTGGGGTGCGTAAATGGGTTTCGTGGAGGCACAGTTGTCACCATTCTGGACAGGGGTGCAGTGCGAGCATGAGTGGGAGGATTCCATCGATCCTGAGTGGTCCTGTGAAACACATCAACACCGAGGCCATTAGTTTTAGAACATAAATAATATTAACAGCAGAATGCTAACACATACTCCCTTAACTGTGACTCTTTCTGACCATACAAAATAAAATGTTGCACAATTCAAGAGATAATCAATTGTTATGATGAACGGGAAGCAAAACTTCACATGGAGTTCATCTTAAGTTTACAGTCCTCACTTCACCAACATTGGACATTGACGTCTCAGGTGTAAGGTCAACCCTGTGACCTGAACTGAACTCTAACGTGGTAAAACTATTCCTTTGTAATTCCTTTTCCCCACAAAATAATATTGAACATCCAATAGTCAAATCAGTGTAAAAAGCAGGTGAGTTGGTTCTGCTCTTTACACTTTATCATGTAGTTTTCATGAATGCATTTATGTTTTGTGAAGGCAACTACTGTACATTTTGAAAATGCATTTACTGTTGGCAAAAAGCCACAGAGTTCTGTGTTTTGAGTACAAAAAAATCGACAACATTGTTCACTTGTACGCAATTGAGCAAAACTGTAAAAATAATTGGAGGGGAAAAGCACATCAGAACAACAGTATAGGCCAGAGTCCAGAGGCCTCTGAATGTTGGCGTTGATAATCAGTCATCTGATACCTTTTTGTGGGAAAAAGATGGGAGGCCAGCTTAATCAGTAGAGGAAACAGATCTCACAGGGTGTCGGGCACCAGGAAAATGGATCTGGGTTGTGAAAAACCACCATTACCACGAGCTGCTCTGGATTCAACCATCTGGAGAGAGGTGCTCCAAAAGCCAGTAAAATTCGCTCAACTGGGGCCCAACTAGGAAACAGGTTTTACATCCTCGACAACACACAAGACTCCCTGACTTTGGGGGGGATGGTTTTCCTCTGCTTATTTGTAATTGTAGCCTAAAGTGTGCAATACATGTTCCATTTGATACTTCTATATAGGTTCCAATCCTAATCATTATTTATGTTCAGGCCTTCTTCTTTTGTCATTTGAGTACAGTTTAAGCTTGTGTACCTGAGTTTCATGTTGATTTCCACATACAAAGTGCATACATGTTTCGGTCACTATGAAAAAAGTTTGAAATGATGTATAAGTATTAAAAAACGCTTAAACGTTTAAACAACTTGGATACGTTTGGCAGTATGATGAATGGTTCTTTCTTCCTGATTTTTCTCCCAGACTTCCTTCTTTTCGTGGTGTGGTTCTGCTCCCTCTGTGCTAATGTCAACCATTGTTTTTCCTGTGTCACAACTGTCGTTGTTAGTCTTTTAGGTGACACTGTCATGTGCTAGCCACCAACTGTATTTCCAAAAGCGACACAAATGTTGACAAGTGTTAACTTGTACAGTTGATCTCACAGAAACATGGGAAGCAAAACTTCACATGGAGTTCATCTGAACAATGGACTATGAATTTTCCTGAAAGACTAATATAGTCATTTGAGGAACCCACTTTTGTTTAGGAAATGTTGCAATCGTAGGTTTGCAAAACTCCCGGTAATTGACCATAGTTACAGAAATTGTCAGAAATTATGGTAATTAGCAGGCTACTTTGTAAATCTATGGGAATATATAGGCTACATTTTTCTAGATCCTTGATATCCTTTGGTATATTATGGAGTGCCAATAAAAACCATAGGTTTTCAATGGGGTTCAAGTCTGGAGAAGGCAAAATTGTCAGTGCAAATTTTGATTTTGTGGTCAATTAACAATTTCGTTGTGGATTTTGATGTGTGCATGGGGTTATTGTCTTGCTGGATGATCCTCTTGTGGCCAAGCTTCAGCCTCCTGGCAAACACAACCAAGTTTTTGGCTACAATGTCCTGGTAATGGGTAACGTTCAGCAGTGGAAACAAAATAGCCCCAAAACCTCAAAGCTCCACCATATTTTACAGTAAGCATGGGGTTCTTTTCTGTATATGATTCCTCTTTTCGACGCCAAACCCACTACTGGTGAGCTCTACAGTGCCTTGCAAAAGTATTCATCCCCCTTGACATTTTTCCTATTTTGTTGCATTACAACCTGTAATTTAAATGGATTTTTATTTGGATTTCATGTAACGGACACAAACAAAATAGTCCAAATTGGTGAAGTGAAATGAAAAAAAAACTTGTTTTTTACAACCCCCCCCCCCCCCCCCCCCCCCCCCCCTTCTATAGGTATATTGGGGACACATTAAATGGATGCAAGATTCTTGCAATTAAGCCATTTTTCTGCATACCCAGTCAGATGAACTTGTGCATACCATTTGTATGTCTCTGCGTGCAGTTTGAAGAAAGTTGGAGGTAGTTTCGATCGGCAATGCTAACTAGCATTAGCACAATGACTGGAAGTCTATGGGTACCGCTAGCATGCTCTAGATAAGTAGAACAATGGCTTAATTGCCAGAATCTCGCACTATCCCTTAAACCACGTGTCAAACTCATTCCACGGAGGGCCGAGTGTCTGCGTGTTTTTGCTCGTCCCCTTGTACTTGAATGATGAATTAAGGTCACAAATGACTAAATAACTCCTCTCACCTGGTTGTCTAGGTCTTAATTGAAAGGAAAAAAACAAAAAGACACAGAGACTTGGCCCTAAAAACATCCAGATTGTGTTCTGGCAACATTACTGTGAAAGCTATAAAAACACCATGAGACCCTTTGGAAAACGTTTATAACATTCTGAAATCCAAACTCTGCTTTGTGCTAATTCAAATCAAATCAAATCAAATTTATTTATATAGCCCTTCGTACATCAGCTGATATCTCAAAGTGCTGTACAGAAACCCAGCCTAAAACCCCAAACAGCAAGCAATGCAGGTGTAGAAGCACGGTGGCTAGGAAAAACTCCCTAGAAAGGCCAATACCTAGGAAGAATCCTAGAGAGGAACCAGGCTATGTGGGGTGGCCAGTCCTCTTCTGGCTGTGCCGGGTGGAGATTATAACAGAACATGGCCAAGATGTTCAAATGTTCATAAATGACCAGCATGGTCGAATAATAATAAGGCAGAACAGTTGAAACTGGAGCAGCAGCACAGTCAGGTGGAAGTTGAAACTGGAGCAGCAGCATGGCCAGGTGGACTGGGGACAGCAAGGAGTCATCATGTCAGGTAGTCCTGGGGCATGGTCCTAGGGCTCAGGTCAGTTGAAACTGGAACAGCAGCATGGCCAGGTGGACTGGGGACAGCAAGGAGTCATCATGCCAGGTAGTCCTGGGGCATGGTCCTAGGGCTCAGGTCCTCCGAGAGAGAGAAAGAAAGAGAGAAGGAGAGAATTAGAGAACGCACACTTAGATTCACACAGGACACCGAATAGGACAGGAGAAGTACTCCAGATATAACAAACTGACCCCAGCCCCCCGACACATAAACTACTGCAGCATAAATACTGGAGGCTGAGACAATTGCTATGGTATGACAAGACTTGGAAAACTTGAGCCAATATACGAATTCTCCATTAGATAAAGAAGTAGCCATGTAGGATCCAATCTTGTGGATTCCAAAAAACTGTGTGATACGACTGGCAGCTCCAGTGGCGTATATTCATGGATGCCAAGAGAAGCCAGGCTTCCCCCAAAAATTGACCAAAAAAATCATTCATAATAATAATGTATTTTTCGTCTCTCTCTCTCTCTGTTTCATAATTTATCTTCAATTCGCAAGTAGTTGAATGTATCACAAGAGAAAGCATCCGAGAGAGCGAAACAGCGCCCCTCTGTCTCCCTACTGTACCTGTAGGCCATCTATCTGATGCAGTCTGGTCCAAACGAGTATGACATTGTTGCCACCCATAGCATTGAAGACAAAGTAAGCCAGCGAGCATCTGGCCTCCATTAACAAAACAAGCATAAAAAATTTGCCAATCGGCACTGAGCTGATTGGTCCCGGCACACTAAAACAAAAGTGTCAAGGGAAGTCAGCTCGGATTTGGCATCACTCCTATCAAATCCCATTGAGAGCATACGTCAGTGACAGAAACAGTTGAATTGTTGCATCTCGTTGTGCTGTTGTCCTCCGGTGGTTAGCTAGCCAGCTAGCTAAAATGGTCCCTTTCCTAAATTAGCCATGGATGGAGATAGGGATTTTGACTTGTGGTTTTACTTAATTCTCCGTACTGGCAAATGATTATAACAATGATTCTGATCCAACCATTAATTCATACATTGTTGTGTCCCTGGCCTGAGAGGATGGAAGTTCAATATGTAGCTAGATGTAGAGGGCTAATGTTAAATAGCTAACGTTGCCCATGAATGGAAGTTAGGCTAGCGAGCAAGCATTTTAGCCAGGTAGCCTAGGACAACAAATAATTAAAGCATGTACTGTATGACAGAGTGATAGACCGTTTCATTAACATGAAAAACATGAAAGAGAGGAGGATGGCATTGGTGTTTCTCTACAAGTTCTACTTTCCTGAACACACATACACACACACACGCACACACACACACACACACACACACACACACACACACACACACACACACACACACACACACACACACACACACACACACACACACACACACACACACACACACACACACACACACACACACACACACACACACACACACACACACACACAGAGAGAGAAATCAGACCCATGGAGAGCCACATCATATTTAGCTTGTTTATGGTATATTTTAGTTGTCACTGTAGTTGAAATGTTGAAGTTGAAATGGTACTGGAATAGTGGAGGCTGTCTGTTACTGTACATGCGATATGCTTTGTGGACTTCACTGGCAGAGGGTGCTGTCCGGTTTTGTGATAAAACAAAAGTGTGGTTGAATTTACTCTGCCACTGTGTCTTCTTATTGTCTCTGCCTTTAGGCCTCTATATATATCACAGTTGCAAGGCATATGAATGAACAGGTTATAGAGCAAACAACGCAATTATCACCACACACAGGTTGTAATATGGCTTTTTTCAGATTAAAAGGAAGGCTGTAAACTCTATTTGAGACATCATTTCCACAGTTCACTAACAAACATAAATGTAACTTATTTTCATTTCACGTTTGTCGTTTCTACTTTGGAACTAATTTTGAATCACACCTGTCAGAATAACCTACGGCAGTTATTCATTTATTTTAAGCAGAAAATGTATAGATTTTTTGCAGGATTATTATTGAAATAAAAACATACAACAACAACAACAACTTTTCTGTTACTTGCTGTGGTTCTGAACTGATATAACTCAAGGGGAAAACACAATATTAATTTGTGCAATAAAGGTACCATAGGTCCCTCACAAGCTGGTTGTACACTCCTAAAAACGTTCATTTTGTTTTCAAGGACTTGTCAGTGCAATCCCGAGCAAGTCCATGGATCCCCTGGGGTTTACAGTCATAGTCATAGCCTGAGGCACATTATGTTATTGAGTTTAGGATGCCCTCTAATGGATTATAGTGGTAAGCCTTGTCCAATGTGAATGGGGGGGGGGGTAAATACACTTGTTTCACATACACTGAGTATACCAAACATTAGGAACACTTTCCTAATACTGAGTTGCCCTCCCCTCTACACGGTGTTGAAAGCTGACCCACGTTGCAGTTCTTGACACAAACCGGTGCGCCTGGTACCCACTACCATGGGTTGGATAATCAGCATTTGTGGGTTCGATTACAGGCTCAAAATGGCCAGAAACAAAGAACTTTCTTCTGAAAATCGTCAGTCTATTCTTGTTCTGAGAAATGAAGGCTATTCCATGCGATAAATTGCCAAGAAACTGAAGATCTTGCACAACGCTGTGTACTACTCCCCTCACAGAACAGCGCAAACTGGCTCTAACCAGAATAGAAAGAGGAGTGGGAGGCCCCGGTGCACAACTGAGCAAGAGGACAAGAACATTAGAGTGTCTAGTTTGAGAAACAGACGCCTCACAAGTCCTCAACTGGCAGCTTCATTAAATAGTACCTGCATTGACCCTTTTAGCACTAACTTTTTTTATTCATCACATATTCTGCTGCTACTGTTTATTGTCTATCCTGTTGCGGTTTCATTTAATTCCTAGTTACACTCACCAGACAGTTTATTAGGTACACCACCCCGTTCCACGAAAATAGATCGCTCCTACAAACGTAGCCGTGGCTTGCTACATAAAGCAGGCGGACAGGCATCGAGGCATTCAGATACTGTTTGATTGAACGTTAGAATGTCAAAATGAGAGGCCTAAACAACTTTGAGCGCGGCATGATCGTCGGTGTCATGCGCGTCGGATCCCGTATTGAAGAAACGGCCACCCTCCTGGGCTTTTCACACACAACAGTTGTCCAAGGTTCACTGAGAATGGTTTGACAAACAAAAAACATCCAGTGAGCGGCAGTCCTGTGGGCGAAAACAGTTTATTGATGAGAAAAGTCTAAGGAGAATGGCAAGAATTGTGCAAGCTAACAGGCTGACCACAAACAGACAAATAACCGCGTAGTACAACAGTGGCGTGCAAAACGGCACCTCGGAATGCACAACTCGTCAATCCTTAACACGGATGGGCTATTGCATACTACATGGAGTGTCTCGGGATAAAATGAAATGCTTTGAGACCAGGTGGCATAGCGACATTATAGGCTATTAAAGTGTGGGAAACTGTAAGCCTATTTGGCATAAGCTACAGTGAAATGTTGAATGTACATATAATAAAATCTTAATAACAAAAATAAATACATTTGAGAAATCCTATGGGTAGGTAATTACCAGCCTTATAAGTGTACTTCACATTTAGCCTTAAATTTCTTCAAATTTTATGTCCAGGTGTTGTTTTCTGACAGGTCGCAAGTCCCTATGATGGCCGTGTCTGGGGCCTTTCTCTGGAACCAGGGGCGACCCATAACCGAGAGGGAATATAAGGGATATCTATAAATCGATGTCTTCCTTAAGTTGCCAAATCCACCTCAGCCCCTGCACATCAGCCCAATTTGTTCCACTAATTGGTCTTTTGATCAGCAATCACATCAGATCTTTTCACATTAGATATTTTTCAGAGCTGATCTGATTGGTCAGATTTGTGAGGGAAAAAAAAGATCAGAGTTGGGCTGCCTGGGTAAACGCAGCCTTAGATGCCCATCGCATGAATCAATCAGCAAGACCTCATCTCGTAAAGGTGCCAAGAGAGCATTGTGGGCAGAAGGCTGGGCCAGTGGGTTGAATTTCAGGAATGTACTACCCGTTTTTTCTAGTAAGCTGTTAAAGTCATATCGTCCCATCGAGGACAAGTTCCTTTGCCTCTGGATCCATCTCGCACCAGCTTAGTTTACATTTGATCAGTCGGCAGAGGATGGCGCAGATGGAACGCACATTCCAGGCATCGTTCAAGTCAGACACCGGGTGACAGATCGACAGAAAACATGAATTAGTCCCACTTTCGCTTGAGTCACAGAGCCTTTGTTGGTTAACTATGACAAAGTCAAGGCAGGTATGACTGTTCTGCGTCTCTTGTTTCCTGGAGACTGGTATTGTTGGTTGCTGGGGTCAAATTACCGACTTGGAAAGATGAGCAGCCTTTCAAGTATTTAATGAAGTCAAGGATAAAAAATTAAATGTAACCTTTATTTAACTAGGCACGTCAGTTAAGAACAAATTCTTATTTACAATGACTGTCTACTGGGAAACAGTGGGCTAACTGCCTTGTTCAGGGGTAGAACGACAGATTTTGACCTTGTCAGTTCAGGGTTTCAATCCAGCAACCTTGTGGTAACTGGCCCAAATCTCTAACCACTAGGCTACCTGATTTAATCAGAGAGAGAGATAATAATAATAAGATACAATTTATTTCAATTGTATACTGTATAGTGTAGCTATAAAACACTTCAAGTGAATTTATAGGTATGGTTTTTTAGGCCTACAGTGTATTGGCCTTCAGGGCTGGTTCGAGTGGTGTGTGACATTGAACAAAAAGTATCTATGTCAAGGAAGGGGAATTGGGAGAAAATACCTCCCCTGTAATTTGTAGGAAATTCTAAATAAGAAAATATGTTTAAAACTAGGCCTATACTACATGTGATCACATCAGTGTGTCTGCACACTGCACAGTGGGCCTACTTATTGAATTGTCTTTGACTTTGTGCATTACGTTCAGCAATACTTAGAAATGATCACTAGATGGAGTCAGGAGCCTGACAGTACACGTCGGCCTACAATTAGGACTTGTGGACATGTGATACTACCAAGGCCCTTTTCTTGGACAAAACAACTATGGATGGGGACAATAATATAATACAGTTGAAGTTGTTGCATGTTGAATATTCAATCAAAGATAGTGCTGACAGTCTGACACAAGAGACTATATATGAAATAGCTGACTTTTAATTTGAAGAAAGAAAATGATGTCAGTTGGATACACAAGGATAGCTCATTTGTGAAGGACTTGATCTGGTAATGTTGTTATGCTGCCTACAAAGAGCTGTTTCATTGTGTGCAGTGGAGCAAAAATACATTGGATACATCACATACCATTTCAGGTTTGTGTAAATAAATTGAAACTCTTCAATACGAAATAGTATCTTATAAATTATATGGTCATCTCAATCACTATTGTTTATTGTGGCCAAATGTAGGTCTATTGATGCTCTTGCGAGATAATTCATTGTAATATAGGCTGTCATAGTGATGATGGATGGTTTTTACTCAGACTGGATTTAGCTAATGTAAACACCCCAAGAACAGTACATGTTAAAAGTGCTGTGATTAAAAAAAATAGTCTCAGTAGAGTGATTCTGATAACCGGTGCTGTGAAAATGACACTGCCTGTCTCTAACAGTGGGGTTCACTCAAGGGTGTCAAAAATAGCCTCATTAGAGTTATTCTGATAACCGGTGCTGTGAAAATGACACTGCCTGTCTCTAACAGTGTGGTTCACTCAAGGGTGTCTCAAATGACGTGTGTGACTTAAAAAAATACTGAATAGGCCTACCTTAATAATACTAAAACCCTTTCCCAGGTCGATATACATAGTAGTATGTCTTTAAAGGGGAAATCTGGAATTGCTACATACATTTCAGGGATTTCTTTGTTGTTGTTGGTATAATGGGTATGATGACATATATATATATAACAATATACCTTAGAAATGCCTCATGTGCCTCATGTGCTTAGTTCAACAGTCGTACTCCACCAGAACCCAAAATGTAAGCTTGTTTTACTCCCATTGTTTGTAAACGACGTAAATGTAAACAAACACTGTATAGCCCAAAAAAACATGGTTAAAACTATAATTATGATATCATGGATGGTCAGTCCTTTCATCCATAGATCTCTCTACGAATTTGAGAGTGATTACAATTCTCCAGTCTCATTCCTCACCTGTTTGATCAAAATGGCGGGGTGTCTTATGTATCCCATAGTGCCCCTTTAAGGTCAGATACATTATATCTGCCCTGGCATAGAATAATATTGAAGATTAGTGCAATGTCCATTCCTCCCGATGTCAAATACTTAATTTCACCCACAGCCCTATTTATAACTTCACAGTCAACATTTCTCTTACATGTTACTCCGTCATTAATTTCAATGAATATATTTTTTATTCCAGTTTTGGAGCAAGAAAAGCTGGTAATGAATTGAAACCCTCCCCCTGCCACAGGATGAAAGTCCTTTTGGTAGGGACATGGGTATTTCTGGAGTGAGAAATAGTTTCCTTTGGAGCAGTCAGAGTCCTATGTTATTAGTCAGCTTGTCTGCCTCTCTCTCTCCTCCTCTGCAGTCTCGCAAATGATTTAAATCTCACATTTATCTCATGGTGCCGGGCCTAAACACTACCACGCAGCGTTGACTACTCTGAACAGGCTGCATTCATCTGGAAGGAAATACAGCTTTGGAATTTGGAGATGTTATGACGCAGAGGGTCATTAAAACAAAGTCATGATTTCAGTGTTTTTGTCATAGGCAATGTGTGTGGGATTGATTCTCCTCCTGGGCAGGGATTATTTTCAGCCAGCAGACAACTGGCTGAAGACTGATGTTGACACAGAATGGCATCTTCAGATCAGGCAATCCTGATCTTGATGCTTGGGTGGACTCCTAGCCATGGCCGGTTGTGACACAGTCTGGGATCGAACTCCGGGCTGTAGTGACGCCACAACACTGAGATGCAGGCCTTAAACGCTGCGCCACTCAGGAGGCCCAAGCTCAGTGACTTTCAAAGTGGCACCGTCGTAGGATGCCATCTTACCAACAAATAAATTCGTAAAATGTCTACCCTGCTAAAGCTGCCCCGGTCAATGGTAAGTGCCATTATTGTGAAGTGGAAACGTCTAGGAGCAACAACAGCTCAGCCGCGAACTGGTGGGCTACACAACCTCACAGAACGCGACCGCCGAGTCTGTTGTTGGTTGCAACACTCAATACCGAGTTCCATACTGTCTCTAGAAGCAACGTCAGCACAATAACTGTTTGTCGGGAGCTTAATGAAATGGGTTTCCGTGGCCGAGCAGCCGCACACAAGCATAAGATAATCACGCGTAATGCCAAGCATCAGCTGGAATGGTGTAAACTCGCCGCCATTGGACTTTGGAGTAATGGAAATACGTTCTCTGGATTGATGAATCACTCTTCACCATCTGGCAGTCCGACAGATGGATTTGGGTTTGTCGGAAGCCAGGAGAAGGCTACTTGCCCCAATGCATAGTGGCAACTGTAAAGTTTGGTGGAGGAATAATGTTCTGAGGCTGTTTTTCATGGTTCGGGCTAGGCCCCTAGGTTCCAGGGAAGGGAAATCTCAACGCTACAACATACAATGACATTCTAGGCAATTATGTGCTACCATCTTTCGTGGCAACAGTTTGGGGAAGGCCCTTTCCTGTTTCAGCATGACAATGCCCCTGTGCACAAAGCAAGGTCCATACAGAAATTATTTGTCGAGATCAGTTTGGAAGAACTTGCCTGGTCTGCACAAAGCCCTGACCACAACCCCATCGAACACCTATGGGATTAATTGGAACGACTGAGAGCCAGGCCTAATCGACCAAAATCAGTGCCCGACCTCACTAATGCTCTTGTGGCTGAATGGAAGCATGTTCCCGCAGCAATGTTCCAACATCTAGTGGAAATTCTTCCCAGAAGGGGGACCGTTGAGATGTTCGGCGAGCAGGTGTCCACATACTTTTGATCATGTACATAGTGTACATAGGGATAACTTAGCCTGATCATTCTAAAAAGCTGATAACCGAAAGGAAAAAAGGAAATAGTGGAGGAAAAGTTCATTCCAGAAGAAGATCTTGGGTCTCCTGATGGCCTGAGGGAGAAATCGAATCTACTATATAGCCGTCCTTATCTTAAGTTTATTCTTATGCATGAGGTACATGCACCATAATTTAGGCTAGAACTAAAGACACTGTCCATATATGTTTTTTTTTTCTGCTTGTTTGGAGTACAGTATGTCCACATGTCTTTCTAAACTCATGAAAATACAGTATATGGCCATATATTTATAGGCTTGTGCTGTAGGTCATAGCTCTTGGGCTGTATCCATCAAACTGTAAAGAGGCAGTGAATTGATCACTAGCCATGTACACTACCAGTCAAAAGTTTTAGAACACCTACTCATTCAAGGGTTTTTCTTTATTTTACTATTTTCTACATTGTAGAATAATAATGAAGACATCAAAACAATGAAATAACACATATGGAATCATGTAGTTACCAAAAAAGTGTTAAACAAATATTTGAGATTCTTCAAATAGCTACAGTTTTCCTTGATTACATCATTGCACACTCTTGGCATTCTCTCAACCAGCTTCACCTGGAATGCTTTTCCAACAGTCTTGAAAGAGTTCCCACATATGCTGAGCACTTGGCCGATTTCCTTCACACTGCGGTCCAACTCATCCCAAACCATCTCAATTTAGTTGGGGTGAGGGGATTGTGGAGGCTAGGTCATCTGATACAGCACTCCATCACTCTCCTTCTTGGTAAAATAGACCTTACACAGCCTGGAGGTGTGTTGAGTCACTGTCCTGTTGAAAAACAAATGATAATCCCACTAAGACCAAACCAGATGGGATGGCTTATCGCTGTAGAATAATGTGGTAGTCATTCTAGTTAGGTGTGCCTTGAATTCTAAATAAATCACAGACAGTGTCACCAGAAAAGCACCCCCACCCCATAACACCTCCTCCTCCATACAGTGGGAAATATACATGCGGAGATCGTCCGTTCACCAACACCACATCTCACAAAGACACGGAGGTTGGAATCAAATATCTCAAATTTGGACTCCAAACCAAAGGACAAATTTCCACCAGACGAATGCCCATTGCCTGTGTTTCTTGGCCCAAGCAACTCTCTTCTTCTTATTGGTGTCCTTTAGTAGTGTTTTCTTTGCAGCAATTCGACCATGAAGGCCTGATTAACACAGTCTCTGAACAGTTGATGTTGAGATGTGTGTGTTATTTGAACTCTGTGAAGCTTTTATTTGGGCTGCAATATCTGAGGCTGGTAACTCTACTGAACTTATCCTCTGCACCAGAGGTAACTCTGGGTCTTCCATTCCTGTGGCGGTCCTCATGAGAGCCAGTTTCATCATAGCGCTTGATGGTTTTTGTGACTGCTCTAGAAGAAACTTTTAAAGTTCTTGAAAATTTCTGGATTGACTGACTTTCATGTCTTAAAGTAATGATGGACTGTCATTTCTCTTTGCTTATTTGAGCTGTTCTTGCCATAATATGGACTGGTCTTTTACCAAATAGGGCTATCTTCTGTATACCCCCCCCCCCCACACACACACACACCTTGTCAAAACACAACTGATTAGTTCAAATGCATTAAGAAGGAAAGAAATTCCAGAAATTCACTTTTAAGAAGACACACCTGTTAATTGAAAATCATTCCAGGTGACTTACTTAGAACTTTTGGACAATCATTTGGAAATCCTTTCAGCCTCCTGAGGGGGAAGAAGCATTGTCCTCTACACAACTGTGTGTGTGTGTGTGGACCATGATAGATCCTTAGTGATGTGGACACCAAGGAACTTGAAGCTCTCGACCTGCTCCACTTCAGCTCCGTCCATGTGAATCGTAGCGTGCACGGCTCTCCATTTCCTGGGAGGAAAAGCAGCCAACATGTGGTCAGCATATGTGGGAACTCCTTCAAGTGTTTTGGAAAAGCATTCCAGGTGAAGCTGGTTGAGAGAATGTCAAGAGTGTACAAAGCTGTCATCAAGGCAAAAGGTGGCTACATTTAAGAATCACAAATATTAAATATATTTTGATTTGTTTAACACTTTTTTGGTTACTTCATGATTCTATATGTGTTATTTCTTAGTTTTGAAGTTTTCACTGTTATTCTACAACGTAGAAAATAGTAAAAATAAAGAAAAACCCTTCAATGAGTAGGTGTTCTAAAAAAATTGGACCGGTAGTGTATTAGCGTTGACTCAGGCTAACGTGGATGTAGCAGATTATGTCTCATGCTGTGTACAGTACCTCTAACCGTTTTGAAAAATCCTAACAGAATGCTGAGATGAAAACTCCCATGAGCACCAGGGGCAGTCATGTCCTTTGAGAGTGGCCAAGGGCTTTTTGTGCTACTGATTTCCTGCCCTCAGTCGCTCCTGCTCTATACTTGTCACACTTAGTTAGTTCAATGAAGTCATGAATATGCCTCTGTACATTATAATTTGTAGATTTTTCATCCCCCTACCTCCTTCATGAAAAAATGTTTAATGAAGGAGGTGGGGGATGAAAAATCTAAAAATTATAATGCTTTAAATTCAGAACTTTTCACACACACTCTCTCCCCGAGACCACCCTCTAAGGCGCTATGATGACGTTGCATGAGCATGATGGTTAATGTTCACATTCCCCAAGGCTGAATATAATTGAAAATCATCATATAGCAATGTCACACTCAGTGAAGCTGTCATTGACTAGAAAACATATAGCACATACAGATGAGGAATTCCTGAGTAGTTAGAAGTCATGACAGCCCCCTTTTCAAACATAGTTAGAAAAGTAAGTAACCTACCTATTCAAACATAGGTGAAGCTTGCTGGAAAAAAATTGAGGAGTAACCTCATGAAGCTTCTCCCGTTCATTCTCATCACTCATTCAGTCTTCACTAAACATACTGCTAATTAAAGCTTGTTGTGGGTGTCCAAAATAACCTGGATTATGCAACTGAATCATGTTGCTCCGAAGAACAATGCACATATACTGTACATAAGCACTGTTCAAAGTCATCAGCAGAAAATCCAACATATTGGTTGATGTTGAGGCATTGTTTTAGTAATAGAACAGTAATGACTGCATATGTATAACTGTTTAGGTCAATGGTCTATGACTGAAAAATGTAATTACATTTTTTGGAAAGCGCCTGATATTTACACCCATTTGAACTTAAATAAAAATGTGTTTTTAATATGTAGACCATGAACCAGCATTACAAGGCTTCAGAACATATTACGCATAAATTATTCCTCGGGAAAAAACGACATTCAGATGGTTTCTCTTAGGAAGCAATAAGACACAATATGAAACAATCTACCCAAAAGAACAGGAGACACTACCCAAAGGAATTTCATATTTTCCGGGTATATTATTTTCAGAATAGTCTTTTCCAGAGGTGAGGCAGCTGAAAGAAACAACTCTGGATGTGTCTATGCTCTCCGTCTTTTGAGCAATAATACAGCTCTGTTTTTGAATTAAGCGAGTAAGAGTTTGAACTGAGGGTAATGGACTTTCTCTGTTGCTCAGAGAAACAGGCTTGTCTCCAGAGTCCTCTGGTTCCATTATTAAACCACCACTATTGCATAGCCAAGCTGTTTTCACTCCCACTGAACAAAGTGGAATTACCAGCTTTTGAAACTTAAAGGGTCGGCTGCCCCTAAAAAAACAACTAATCACTTTGAAATTGGCCTATGTGGCATTGATGTGAGTCAGAAACATTTATTGACTACAAAGTGTAAATAGGATAATTTTGCTCATAAAGTCAGTCTAGTCTAAAGTGGAGTTTGGAACATCAGTGAACTGGAAAGTTAGGTTTGGAATTGGACACTTATGTCCATAAATCATGCCCCCTTGTGCCAAGCTCCACTTGCAAATTGCCCCTCCACCCACTTCGCTTAAATGGGGCTCTTTTGTTTCATCGCCCACAACACGTTCAAATGATCACAGGCATTAAACAGATTGGCCATACCGCCACAGCCAACATTCTATGGTTTGCATGCCCTGCCAAATGACCCTCGTATGCTGTCGAAATAGGTGCTTGGAGTTTGTCGGCCCACAAGTCTGCACCAGTGTCACGGTTTTCATCCTCTTCATCTGAAGAGGAGAGGCGAGAAGGATCGGAGGACCAATGTGCGGCGTGGTAAGTGTCCATGGTTCTTTTAATAAGAAATACTCAACATGAACACAACTGATACAAAAACAATAAAAGGGAAACGAACGAAAACCTAAACAGTACCGTGTGGTGAAACAAACACAGACACAGAAACAATCACCCACAAAATACCCAAAGAACATGGCTGCCTAAATATGGTTCCCAATCAGAGACAACGATAAACACCTGCCTCTGATTGAGAACCAATCTAGGCAACCATAGACTTACACAAACACCTAGAATGAACACAACCCCCCCCCCCCCCCCCAAAGGTGTGGACTCCCGGCCGCACACCTAAACCCATAGGGGAGGGTCTGGGTGGGCGTCTGTCCACGGTGGCGGCTCTGGCCAGGGCGTGACAACCAGTAACACTAGCTTTTGTGCAACAACCAGTCGTGGTAAGTATAACCATAGATACTGGAATATTAATTCATTAATTATTTTACCAGGTAAGTTGACTGAGAATTGACTGAGAATTCATTTACAGCAGATTAGGAATTCAGCCAGGACACCCCTACTTTTACGATAAGTGCCATGGGATCTTTAATGATCTCAGAGAGTCAAGACACCTTTTTAACGTCCCATCTGAAAGATGCCTGGGGCATTGGGATATTTTTTGACCTGAGAAAAGAGTGCCACCTACTGGCCCTCCAACATCACTTCCAGCAGGATCTGGTCTCCCATCCAGGGACTGACCAGGACCAACCCTGCTTAGTTTCAGAAGCAAGCCAGCAGTGGTATGCAGGGTGGTAAGCTGCTGGCAATATAAGGACCTTTCTGATAAAGCGAGGCTGGCTAGCTAATGTTAGCTAGCAAGGCAGGCTAGCTAAAGTTTCAGCTAACAGTAGCATAGCAAGCTAGCTACCTCATTACAACCAAGTTAGGTCGTAGTTCATACAATATTATTTTGTATTGTCTATTGCAAAGCGAATTAATGGATGCAGCTATGGTGGTAGCTAACTCATGTCTGAGTAATACAGTGAACAACAATTTGTAATGGCGTCACTGGCCTTAACCTAATCAAGTCTGGAGCTACAGTCAGTCCACATATGTGAAGCATAGATTTAGGGTTACCAAAGCCATGTGTCAATTAGCTATAATGTGAAAATAAAATTAGATTTTTGGTCTTAATTTAAGATTAGAGTTAGGCATAAGGTTAGTAGTGTGGTTAAGGTTAGGTTTAAAATCAAATTTGAAAAAGTGAAATTGTAGAAATAGACAGCCTTTATGACTTTGTGGCTGTAGTAACTCGTGACGATTTACAATTAGCTTGACCCGACAACGGTAATGTGTCTTTGTGTTATGTGAATAGCTGGATTGAAAAATACCCCGGTTTGATAAACTAGTAGGTTAATTACCCAGCGTAGGTAACTAGTAGGTTACTAGTAGGTTAATTACCCAATTACTGTCAGCGTCGTGTGTATAGGTGGCAGGGAAGTCAGGCGCAGGAGAGTCAAAATGGAGTGTAAATGGAGTCTTTTAATAATTGACCACGTAACATGCTCCATAACACAAAAATGTACAGACATAAACAAACATGGGTACGAGGACCCGACGCGCACCTATACAACATAAAAATACACTGACAATAAAACAATCTCTGACAAAGACATGAGGGGAAACAGAGGGTTAATAACACAACAGGTATTGAAAACAGGTGTGTGGGAAGACAAGACAAAACGACCGGTGACGTCGACCGCCAAGCCCAGCCCGAACAAGGAGAGGCAACGACTTTGGCAGAAGTTGTGATAGTTACTCATATGTGAAAAGAACACATGAAAAGAACACATGTGAAAAGAACACATGTGAAAAAAAATCACATGTAAAAAATGTTATACAAAATCCCAGGTCAGACACGTGGTTTTCGGATACATGTGACGTTTCACATCCATTTTCCACATGTGAACAAATGTCACGTCTGAAGTCTCACATGGATTTTTCAAATGACTCAGACACATAGTCGTTTCCCAAAATTATACATTTCCCGTGTGCTTTTGTAACTGCTGGGATTCGAACCTGGGTCTCCCATGGGAGAAGCCAAAATCTTGACAATTTTGACCAAGAGTGCCAATATTTCTTTTTAAGTCGAAGGCGGGGCTACTTCATCGCCAAGTCATGTCCACTACACTGTCATACGTACATTTTCACATTTTAAGGTCCACTAGGGCTGTCAAACAAATTTGCTCAAATGGAGCAGCAATTTAAGAATATTAATGGTTAGCGAACTCAGGTAAATTGATAAACACACTTTCTTCAACAGGTTAATATTAGCCCTGTAAGAGTTCATCAGTTAACCCAAGTCCACCAAAAAATTGCATTGTCTGAAAGTGTTCAAAACACACACAGAAATACATCATCTATGCAGCTAAAAACAACCATGCGATGTCAAATCAAATTGACTGAGAGTTTAAACAGGAGAAACAAGGAGACACGGATAACTCGCTTCTCTGTTCTTTTCGCTGGGCTTCGTCCAACGGTCACTCATCAATGGAAGAAGAAGAGCGGGGTAATTCCTGCATTAGTAACACTGAACAGATGGCTCAGAAATAATCAAATAATAAGAAATAAGAAATAGTAAAAAATGTAGGCACTTGAATTATTATACTCAGCACAGGAGGTTAGTGGCACCTTAATTGGGGAGAATGGGCTCATGTGAATGGCTGAAGTGGAATAAGAGGAATGGTATCAAATACATCAAACACATGGTGTTGATGCCATTCCATTTACGCCATTCCAGACATTAATATGAGCCGTCCTCCCCTCAGCAGCCTCCGGTGATACTCAGATAGGCTAAGTTGCCTTTTTACAAAATGCCATTGCAGAAGTTGCAATTCCATATGTGGAAACATTGCTACTCCACATTTTCACATGTGGAGTTTTCTTATATGTGAAACTGCAATTACATTTTCACATTTGTGGATGATGATGTGGAGGTAAACCCAGGCCCTGCATGTTCCCAGGCACCCTCATTTGTTGACTTCTGTGATCGAAAAAGCCTTGGTTTCATGCATGTCAACATCAGAAGCCTCCTCCCTAAGTTTGTTTTACTCACTGCTTTAGCACACTCTGCTAACCCTGATGTCCTTGCTGTGTCTGAATCCTGGCTCGGGAAGGCCAACAAAAATTCAGAGATTTCCATACCCAACTATAACATCTTCCGTCAAGATAGAACTGTCAAAGGGGGAGGAGTTGCAGTTTACTGCAGAGATAGCCTGCAAAGTAATGTCATACTTTCCAGGTCCATACCCAAACAGTTCGAACTACTAATTTTGAAAATTACTCTCTCCAGAAATAAGTCTCTCACGGTTGCCGCCTGCTACCGACCCCCCTCAGCTCCCAGCTGTGCCCTGGACACCATTTGTGAATTGATCGCCCCCCATCTAGCTTCAGAGTTTGTTCTGTTAGGTGACCTAAACTGGGATATGCTTAACACCCCGCCAGTCCTACAATCTAAACTAGATGCCCTCAATCTCACACAAATCATCAAGGAACCCACCAGGTACAACCCTAACTCTGTAAACAAGGGCACCCTCATAGACGTCATCCTGACCAACTGGCCCTCCAAATACACCTCCGCTGTCTTCAACCAGGATCTCAGCGATCACTGCCTCATTGCCTGTATCCGCTACGGAGCCGCAGTCAAACGACCACCCCTCATCACTGTCAAACGCTCCCTAAAACACTTCTGTGAGCAGGCCTTTCTAATCGACCTGGCCCGGGTATCCTGGAAGGACATTGACCTCATCCCGTCAGTTGAGGATGCCTGGTCATTCTTTAAAAGTAACTTCCTCACCATTTTAGATAAGCATGCTCCGTTCAAAAAATGCAGAAGTTTGGATGCAGAAGTTTGCATCCTGTAGCTCCAACTCCAAAAAGTTCTGGGACACTGTGAAGTCCATGGAGAACAAGAGCACCTCCTCCCAGCTGCCCACTGCACTGAGGCTAGGTAACACGGTCACCACTGATAAATCCATGATTATCGAAAACTTCAATAAGCATTTCTCAACGGCTGGCCATGCCTTCCGCCTGGCTACTTCAACCTCGGCCAACAGCTCCGCCCCCCCCGCAGCTCCTCGCCCAAGCCTCTCCAGGTTCTCCTTTACCCAAATCCAGATAGCAGATGTTCTGAAAGAGCTGCAAAACCTGGACCCGTACAAATCAGCTGGGCTTGACAATCTGGACCCTCTATTTCTGAAACTATCTGCCACCATTGTCGCAACCCCTATTACCAGCCTGTTCAACCTCTCTTTCATATCGTCTGAGATCCCCAAGGATTGGAAAGCTGCCGCAGTCATCCCCCTCTTCAAAGGGGGAGACACCCGGGACCCAAACTGTTACAGACCTATATCCATCCTACCATGCCTATCTAAGGTCTTCGAAAGCCAAGTCAACAAACAGGTCACTGACCATCTCGAATCCCACCGTACCTTCTCCGCTGTGCAATCTGGTTTCCGAGCCGGTCATGGGTGCACCTCAGCCACACTCAAGGTACTCAACGATATCATAACCGCCATCGATAAAAGACAGTACTGTGCAGCCGTCTTCATCGACCTTGCCAAGGCTTTCGACTCTGTCAATCACCATATTCTTATCGGCAGACTCAGGAGCCTCGGTTTTTCGGATGACTGCCTTGCCTGGTTCGCCAATTACTTTGCAGACAGAGTTCAGTGTGTCAAATCGGAGGGCATGCTGTCCGGTCCTCTGGCAGTCTCTATGGGGGTGCCACAGGGTTCAATTCTCGGGCCGACGCTTTTCTCTGTGTATATCAATGATGTTGCTCTTGCTGCGGGCGATTCCCTGATCCACCTCTACGCAGACGACACCATTCTATATACTTTCGGCCCGTCTTTGGACACTGTGCTATCTAATCTCCAAACAAGCTTCAATGCCATACAACACTCCTTCCGTGGCCTCCAACTGCTCTTAAACGCTAGTAAAACCAAATGCATGCTTTTCAACCGGTCGCTGCCTGCACCCGCATGCCCGACTAGCATCACCACCCTGGATGGTTCCGACCTAGAATATGTGGACGTCTATAAGTACCTAGGTGTCTGGCTAGACTGCAAACTCTCCTTCCAGACTCATATCAAACATCTCCAATCGAAAATCAAATCAAGAGTCGGCTTTCTATTCCGCAACAAAGCCTCCTTCACTCACGCCGCCAAGCTTACCCTAGTAAAACTGACTATCCTACCGATCCTCGACTTCGGCGATGTCATCTACAAAATGGCTTCCAACACTCTACTCAGCAAACTGGATGCAGTCTATCACAGTGCCATCCGTTTTGTCACTAAAGCACCTTATACCACCCACCACTGCGACTTGTATGCTCTAGTCGGCTGGCCCTCGCTACATATTCGTCGCCAGACCCACTGGCTCCAGGTCATCTACAAGTCCATGCTAGGTAAAGCTCCACCTTATCTCAGCTCACTGGTCACGATGGCAACACCCATCCGTAGCACGCGCTCCAGCAGGTGTATCTCACTGATCATCCCTAAAGCCAACACCTCATTTGGCCGCCTTTCGTTCCAGTACTCTGCTGCCTGTGACTGGAACGAATTGCAAAAATCGCTGAAGTTGGAGACTTTTATCTCCCTCACCAACTTCAAACATCAGCTATCTGAGCAGCTAACCGATCGCTGCAGCTGTACATAGTCTATTGGTAAATAGCCCACCCTTTTTCACCTACCTCATCCCCATACTGTTTTTATTTATTTACTTTTCTGCTCTTTTGCACACCAATATCTCTACCTGTACATGACCATCTGATCATTCACCACTCCAGTGTTAATCTGCAAAATTGTAATTACTTGCCTACCTCCTCATGCCTTTTGCACACATTGTATATAGACTCCCCCTTTGTTTTCTACTGTGTTATTGACTTGTTAATTGTTTACTCCATGTGTAACTCTTTGTTGTCTGCTCACACTGCTATGCTTTATCTTGGCCAGGTCGCAGTTGCAAATGAGAACTTGTTCTCAACTGGCCTACCTGGTTAAATAAAGATGAAATAATTATTTTATTTTTTTAAACATTTGAATGGTTTTCACACAAAAGTTAGATATTCACAGGTGGACTATTCTTAAATGTGAACCGCAAAATAGATTTTCACGTGGTCGATTTTCACATGTGAACTTGCAATTACACATGTGAACTTGCAATTACACATGTGAACCCATAATTGCTGTCAGGTATCTGGATGCTTGATATGCTTTAGGATAGACTCAGTTAAAAATGTGTCAAGAGTTGTTTGTATTTCATTCTGACACACCCGTGTTGTTCACAACCTGGGAACCCGTGGGAGGCTACAACAGAATATGGGCCATTGATTATACTGTAGGCCAAGTAATATATGCACTGTGTGCACTGACAGTGCATATCAAGCGTTAGATTATGAATTACAATACAGGGGCCATATAAAAGGAAAAATCCCCTAGATGAATGGTGTGTTGCAAATACAAAACACTTGGTATTCGGTCGAGCAAAGAGAAGGGCTGCTTTCCTTACCGTCTGACTGTCTGACAGCTAGTTATGCATACGTGCCTATCAAAACAATGCTCTCCATAATTCAACCCCCTGGAACGCATCCAGTAATCAGGTCACACCGGAGTTAGCTACCTCTCTCTGGAGGAGATCGTGTTGTGGTGTTGTCTTTAGTAGATGTTTAGTCCCTATCTTATCATTCACCCATCTGGACTGAAAACAAGCCATGATGGATAGAGGTAGATTGAATCCCCAATATCCATTAGGCAGGTACTTTTGGGAGAAGGGGAGACAGCGTGCTCATTAGCGATTGATGTTGATATGGGTGAGGTAAAGCATTGCCTGTTTCTGATACCACAGCTTACAAATGGACCCTTTTCAACCAAGCATGGTGACTGTGACTCCACGATATAAGAAATAACTTATCTAACTCCTATCTCAGCTATGGTAGGTATTGGATTGAATGGATTTGAACGAATCTGGTTGTCTGTCTGGTGAAATGAATGTACAGTGGGCTGTACTGCAGAATTCCTTCCAAAATAAAGTGAAGAACACGACTGACAAATGCAAAGACATAATAGTTGTTCTCTCTTTACATAAAGCTGAACTGACTGAATAACTGCAACTTTAGGCTTGAAGTCTGTGTTCATCGCTTAATGAATCAGTATTGATATTGATAATGACAGTCACAAATGACAGAAAACAGCACACCCCAATGGACTTACAAACAACCCGCATTCCTTTGATTCAGACTGAAATGGTATAAAGGTAGATTTGTATGTGGAAGTGAACTCAGCCAGAAGCAGAAATCCTATCAAATGGCTGGCCTATACAGGACAACATGAAAGCATGCCCTCCAGCTCCCATGCAAGGTACAGGTCACGATTGAATGAAGATGGGAAATGGTCAACAATATTGCTTTTAATGTCATACGTAGAAAGAAAGGAGACTCGTAGAATTATAAAAAATAAAAAAAGTATTTAAACACAAACATTGGTTACAAATATCTGCTGTGAGCACTTTCAGAATACAGCAACGTTACATCCTATTCTCTGAGAACTGACAAGCTGCATGAGACGCACTCCTAACATATTAGCCGACAAAATACTTAAACTCTTCTTGGCACACGCAGGCAGCAGCAAGGACATGCACTAGCCTACGCCTGGGCTGTTTTCAAACCTCCAGTACAGTAGTAAGCTTAACTCTGCATTTCTTCCCTGATTTGTCCACTGGGGACAATGATGAATAAAATATAATACAATTGTATTGGTCGCATACACATGTTTTGCAGATATTATGAATTACAGGACCAGGGAGAATGTGTCTGCAAAAACAAATCATATCTAGCTAGACCTATGATATCATACCTAATTCAAACACACATTGCCATATTTATGCTGCACATAGGTTGTGCGGTTGTACATGTGACCCATATCAGAATTTGTGCATGCACACTGATGTAGCCTCTGAAGTAACACACACATGCAATGCTCATTTCCTGCTATTGTTCCTTAAAAAGGCATGTAATGTGCAACAACAAAAAAATATTTCAGAGCAAAACAAATCTGATCTGAGTGTCCAGTCAGAGGTCACATATGGAGGATCGGGTTTGTATCAGGAATGAGATCCACATATGGAGGTGGTATACATCGGAAGTCAAAAGAACAGATTCCATGTGTTTTTGTTGTTGTTGTTGCTGTTTACACATTAGGGAAACTATCAGATAAGTTTCTGATGTGCAAATAATTGACAAAAGATCTGAATTGAGCTGCCTGTGCAAAAACAGCCTAACATCTCTTGAATTTTTGAGGAGCTCACAGGCCCAATTCTAATCAATTATTGGCAAAAGAGCTGATTTGATTGGTTAAAAGACCAATTAGTGGAAAAATAATCAGAATTGGGCAGCCGGTATTTTTTAAATTATTTTTATTTAACCTTTATTTAACCAGGTAGGCTAGTTGAGAACAAGTTTTCATTTACAACTGCGACCTGGCCAAGATAAAGCATAGCAGTGTGAACAGACAACACAGAGTTACACATGGAGTAAACAATTAACAAGTCAATAACACAGTAGAAAAAAAAGAGAGTCTATATACATTGTGTGCAAAAGGCATGAGGAGGTAGGCGAATAATACAAATTTTGCAGATTAACACTGGAATGATAAATGATCAGATGGTCATGTACAGGTAGAGATACTGGTGTGCAAAAGAGCAGAAAAGTAAATAAATATAAACAGTATGGGGATGAGGTAGGTAAATTGGGTGGGCTATTTACCGATAGACTATGTACAGCTGCAGCGATCGGTTAGCTGCTCAGATAGCAGATGTTTGAAGTTGGTGAGGGAGATAAAAGTCTCCAACTTCAGCGATTTTTGCAATTCGTTCCAGTCACAGGCAGCAGAGTACTGGAACGAAAGGCGGCCAAATGAGGTGTTGGCTTTAGGGATGATCAGTGAGATACACCTGCTGGAGCGCGTGCTACGGGTGGGTGTTGCCATCGTGACCAGTGAACTGAGATAAGGCGGAGCTTTACATTGCACGGACTTGTAGATGACCTGGAGCCAGTGGGTCTGGCGATGAATATGGAGCGAGGGCCAGCCGACTAGAGCATAGAGGTCGCAGTGGTGGGTGGTATAAGGTGCTTTAGTAACAAAACGGATGGCACTGTGATAAACTGCATCCAGTTTGCTGAGTAGAGTATTGGAAGCAATTTTGTAGATGACATCGCTGAAGTCGAGGATCGGTAGGATAGTCAGTTTTACTTGGGTAAGTTTGGCGGCGTGAGTGAAGGAGGCTTTGTTGCGGAATAGAAAGCCGACTCTAGATTTGATTTTAGATTGGAGATGTTTGATATGAGTCTGGAAGGAGAGTTTAAAGTCTAGCCAGACACCTAGGTACTTATAGATGTCCACATATTCTAGGTCGGAACCATCCAGGGTGGTGATGCTAGTCGGGCGTGCGGGTGCAGGCAGCGAACGGTTGAAAAGCATGCATTTGGTTTTACTAGCGTTTAAGCAGTTGGAGGCCACGGAAGGAGTGTTGTATGGCATTGAAGCTCGTTTGAAGGGTAGATAGCACAGTGTCCAAGGAAGGGCCGGAAGTATACAGAATGGTGTCGTCTGCGTAGAGGTGGATCAGGGAATCGCCCGCAGCAAGAGCAACATCATTGATATATACAGAGAAAAGAGTCGGCCCGAAAATGTAACCCTATGGCACCCCCATAGAGACTGTCAGAGGACCGGACAACATGCCCTCCGATTTGACACACTGAACTCTGTCTGCAAAGTAGTTGGTGAACCAGGCAAGGCAGTCATTAGAAAAACCGAGGCTACTGAGTCTGCCGATAAGAATATGGTGATTGACAGAGTCGAAAGCCATGGCCATGGTCGATGAAGACGGCTGCACAGTACTGTCTTTTATCGATGGCGGTTATGATATCGTTTAGTACCTTGAGTGTGGCTGAGGTGCACCCATGACCGGCTCGGAAACCAGATTGCACAGCGGAGAAGGTACGGTGGGATTCGAGATGGTCAGTGACCTGTTTGTTGACTTGACTTTCAAAGACCTTAGATAGGCAGGGCAGGATGGATATAGGTCTGTAACAGTTTGGGTCCAGGGTCTCTCCCCCTTTGAAGAGGGGGATGACTGCGGCAGCTTTCCAATCCTTGGGGATCTCAGACGATATGAAAGAGAGGTTGAACAGGCTGGTAATAGGGGTTGCGACAATGGCGGCGGATAGTTTCAGAAATAGAGGGTCCAGATTGTCAAGCCCAGCTGATTTGTACGGGTCCAGGTTTTGCAGCTCTTTCAGAACATCTGCTATCTGGATTTGGGGAAAGGAGAACCTGGAGAGGCTTGGGCGAGTAGCTGCGGGGAGGGCGGAGCTGTTGGCCGAGGTTGGAGTAGCCAGGAGGAAGGCATGGCCAGCCGTTGAGAAATGCTTGTTGAAGTTTTCAATAATCATGGATTTATCGGTGGTGACCGTGTTACCTAGCCTCAGTGCAGTGGGAAGCTGGGAGGAGGTGCTCTTGTTCTCCATGGACTTTACAGTGTCCCAGAACTTTTTGGAGTTAGAGCTACAGGATGCAAATGTCTGCCTGAAGAAGCTGGCGTTTGCTTTCCTGACTGACTGCGTGTATTGGTTCCTGACTTCCCTGAACAGTTGCATATCGCGGGGACTATTCGATGCTATTGCAGTCCACCACAGGATGTTTTTGCGCTGGTTGAGGGCAGTCAGGTCTGGAGTGAACCAAGGGCTATATCTGTTCTTAGTTCTGCATTTTTTGAACGGAGCATGCTTATCTAAAATGGTGAGGAAGTTAATTTTAAAGAATGACCAGGCATCCTCAACTGACGGGATGAGGTCAATATCCTTCCAGGATACCCGGGCCAGGTCGATTAGAAAGGCCTGCTCGCAGAAGTGTTTTAGGGAGCGTTTGAGTGATGAGGGGTGGTCGTTTGACTGCAGATCCGTAGCGGATACAGGCAATGAGGCAGTGATCGCTGAGATCCTGGTTGAAGACAGAGGAGGTGTATTTGGAGGGCCAGTTGGTCAGGATGACGTCTATGAGGGTGCCCTTGTTTACAGATTTAGGGTTGTACCTGATGGGTTCCTTGATGATTTGTGTGAGATTGAGGGCATCTAGCTTAGATTGTAGGACTGCCGGGGTGTTAAGCATATCCCAGTTTAGGTCACCTAACAGAACAAACTCTGAAGCTAGATGGGGGGCGATCAATTCACAAATGGTGTCCAGGGCACAGCTGGGAGCTGAGGGGTGCCAACAGTGAGAGACTTATTTCTGTAGAGAGTATTTTTTTTAATTAGTAGTTTGAACTGTTTGGGTATGGACCTGGAAAGTATGACCATACTTTGCAGGCTATCTCTGCAGTAGACTGCAACTCCTCCCCCTTTGGCAGTTCTATCTTGATGGAAAATGTTATAGTTGGGTATGAATGCAGCCTTTGAATGCTGACTTGTACCTTTTATATAGATTAGCCACATTGGCACCCACATGTAAATGGTATTTATCACGACTTGTCTATTCCACACCAGTATGGATATTGCAATTAATTTACAGGTGTAGGATCTTAATTTTATTACCCTGTCGCAGGAGTGAATTCTACATTTTAAACTTGTAGTGTATTTGAGGTTTAAAAAAGCTTCTGAAGCTTGTCATTTCCACTTTGAAATTTAAGAATTTCAACCCATACAATGATGTCCGTTCATTATAACCCACATAACGATTGACATTTCCTGTTCCTGCAGGATTATTATCCTACATTATCCTACAGGATTAAGATCCTACATCTGTAGGTAGACATTTTTAACACATTATTATTCCCCGGAGATAGCCCAACAATGTCCTTCTAATAAAATGGAAATAATGCCAGATGCTAATCTCAGATGGTATACTGTCATTGTCTTATGTCAGGTGGTGTCACTCCTAGGCGCCTCTCGTCCCGCTGGCAATTATTTGCTCTATCTGACATAAGAGAATGGGTATAGTGTCTCAGATACTGGTATACTACTTATGATGCCTTCATATTATAAACACTTGACTACACAAATGGTCCTTTGACCCTTGCAGGCACTCTTTTCAAGTCCATGGTTGATTGCCATAAATTATTAATGAATTGCATCACTTAATAGGAACAAAGGCAGGCTCACTGATATGAACATTGTCCGGAGCTATAGGGATTAATTGCCGAGAGGACCAGGATAATCTCTTGTGTTTTTCCCAGACATATGTCTCCAATTAATGTACTCTTTTTGAAGGCAGGCGCGGCAGTCTGTAAGCACAATACTTTGGGAATTTCCTTTCAAAGTAGATGACTAATTTAGTCTCTCTTGAAGTATGTAGAAGTTTGAGATGGTTCTAATCTTGTTTTTCAATTTAAAACTTCATGCCAGACCACAACTTTGAATCAACTTTGACATTTTGAATAAAAAATTACGGTATCTAAAAAGCAATATTTCACTAATAATCAATCCACCATCATCAGAGATAGAATATAAAGTCTCTGCAAACATTCATTACAACACAGCAGGCTTCTCCTCTGTTTTGGGAATTACGTCTTTTTTGGAGCGAATCTTGTATTTTTCTCCATTGCTAACTGAGAGATTGAGAGAGAGACGGGAAGATAGCAAGAGTCCCTTTGAGACCAAGTTCTCTTTTGCAAGGGAGTCCTGCATCTTACTGTTACACAACAAATTACACATACACTCTGTTTACAGGCCTCCTGGGCCATATACAGCGTTCCTCATTGAGTTCCCTGAATTCCTATCGGACCTTGTAGTCATAGCAGATAATATTCTAATCTTCGGTGACTTTAATATTCACATGGAAAAGTCCACAGACCCACTCCAAAAGGCTTTCGGAGCCATCATCGACTCAGTGGGTTCTGTCCAACATGTCTCTGGACCCACTCACTGTCACAGTCATACTCTGGACCTCGTTTTGTCCCATGGAATAAATGTTGTGGATCTTAATGTTTTTCCTCATAATCCTGGACTATCGGACCACCATTTTATTACGTTTGCAATTGCAACAAATAATCTGCTCAGACCCCAACCAAGGAACATCAAAAGTCATGCTATAAATTCACAGACAACACAAAGATTCCCTGGTGTCCTTCCAGATTCCCTCTGTCTACCCAAGGATGCCAGAGGACAAAAATCAGTTAACCACCTAACTGAGGAACTCAATTTAACCTTGCGCAATACCCTAGATGCAGTTGCACCCCTAAAAACTAAAAACATTTCTCATAAGAAACTAGCTCCCTGGTACACAGAAAATACCCGAGCTCTGAAGCAAGCTTCCAGAAAATTGGAACGGAAATGGTGCCACACCAAACTGGAAGTCTTCCGACTAGCTTTGAAAGACAGTACCGTGCAGTACCGAAGAGCCCTTACTGCTGCTCGATCATCCTATTTTTCTAACTTAATTGAGGAAAATAAGAACAATCCGAAATTCCTTTTTGATACTGTCGCAAAGCTAACTAAAAAGCAGCATTCCCCAAGAGAGGATGGCTTTCACTTCAGCAGTGATAAATTCATGAACTTCTTTGAGGAAAAGATCATGATTATTAGAAAGCAAATTACGGACTCCTCTTTAAATCTGCGTATTCCTTCAAAGCTCAGTTGTCCTGAGTCTGCACAACTCTGCCAGGACCTAGGATCAAGAGAGACGCTCAAGTGTTTTAGTACTATATCTCTTGACACAATGATGAAAATAATCATGGCCTCTAAACCTTCAAGCTGCATACTGGACCCTATTCCAACTAAACTACTGAAAGAGCTGCTTCCTGTGCTTGGCCCTCCTATGTTGAACATAATAAACGGCTCTCTATCCACCGGATGTGTACCAAACTTACTAAAAGTGGCAGTAATAAAGCCTCTCTTGAAAAATCCAAACCTTGACCCAGAAAATATAAAAATAACTATCGGCCTATATCGAATCTTCAATTCCTCTCAAAAATTATAGAAAAGGCTGTTGCGCAGCCACTCACTGCCTTCCTGAAGACAAACAAAGTATACGAAATGCTTCAGTCTGGTTTTAGACCCCATCATAGCACTGAGACTGCAGGTGGTAAATGACCTTTTAATGGCATCAGACCGAGGCTCTGCATCTGTCCTCGTGCTCCTAGACCTTAGTGCTGCTTTTGATACCATCGATCACCACATTCTTTTGGAGAGATTGGAAACCCAAATTGGTCTACACGGACAAGTTCTGGCCTGGTTTAGATCTTATCTGTCGGAAAGATATCAGTTTGTCTCTGTGAATGGTTTGTCCTCTGACAAATCAACTGTAAATTTCGGTGTTCCTCAAGGTTCTGTTTTAGGACCACTATTGTTTTCACTATATATTTTAACTCTTGGGGATGTCATTCGAAAACATAATGTTAACTTTCACTACTATGCGGATGACACACAGCTGTACATTTCAATGAAAAATTGCCCTCGCTAGAAGCATGTGTTTCAGACATAAGGAAGTGGATGGCTGCAAACGTTCTACTTTTAAACTTGGACAAAACAGAGATGCTTGTTCTAGGTCCCAAGAAACAAAGAGATCTTCTGTTGAATCTGACAATTAATCGTAATGGTTGTACAGTCGTCTCAAATAAAACTGTGAAGGACCTCGGCGTTACTCTGGAACCTGATCTTTCTTTTGAAGAACATATCAAGACCATTTCAAGGACAGCTTTTTTCCATCTACATAACATTGCAAAAATCAGAAACCTTCTGTCCAAAAATGATGCAGAAAAATGTATCCATGCTTTTGTCACTTCTAGGTTAGACTATTGGACCATGCTGGTCATTTACGAACATTTGAACATCTTGGCCATGTTCTGTTATAATCTCCACCCGGCACAGCCAGAAGAGGACTGGCCACCCCACATAGCCTGGTTCCTCTCTAGGTTTCTTCCTAGGTTTTGGCCTTTCTAGGGAGTTTTTCCTAGCCACCGTGCTTCTACACCTGCATTGCTTGCTGTTTGGGGTTTTAGGCTGGGTTTCTGTACAGCACTTTGAGATATCAGCTGATGTACGAAGGGCTATATAAATTGATTTGATTTGATTTGATTCTTAAAAAGAAAAAGTTTCCGGAGTATTCAAATTTTCTAATTGAAACTGAACTGTGGGGGAACCCCTATAAACTCTTCGAAGAACTTATTTGAATGGATCCTCGAAGAACTTTTTAGGGTACATTTTTTTTTTTTCACCTTTATTTAACCAGGTAGGCTAGTTGAGAACAAGTTCTCATTTGCAACTGCGACCTGGCCAAGATAAAGCATAGCAGTGTGAGCAGACAACAAAGAGTTACACATGGAGTAAACAATTAACAAGTCAATAACACAGTAGAAAACAAAGGGGGAGTCTATATACAATGTGTGCAAAAGGCATGAGGAGGTAGGCAAATAATTACAATTTTGCAGATTAACACTGGAGTGATGAATGATCAGATGGTCATGTACAGGTAGAGATATTGGTGTGCAAAAGAGCAGAAAAGTAAATAAATAAAAACAGTATGGGGATGAGGTAGGTGAAAAAGGGTGGGCTATTTACCAATAGACTATGTACAGCTGCAGCGATCGGTTAGCTGCTCAGATAGCTGATGTTTGAAGTTGGTGAGGGAGATAAAAGTCTCCAACTTCAGCGATTTTTGCAATTACCCCCCCCCCCCCCGTTATTATTATTATTAATGATAATAATATGCATAACAATAACAACAATAACACAATCTTTTAGATCTCACTGTTTATTATGATTTTAGTGGCAACGAAGAATAAAAAAATCTAAATATGAGGTAAACTCCCAGCAGAGCCCCAGGTCCAGTGGGTATTTCCTCTGGCGTGTTGATGTTAATGTGTTAATGTTCTCCGTATCCATAGCCAGAATGATTTTGCAGTGCATGGTGATCAAACAGGTTTCCTGTTATATTCATCAGAGGTGTAGGGAGCAGGAAGTCTGTGAATCCCCGAAAATGTCATTATAAACACACAAAGTATTCATACCTTGGTTTCTGAGGTGAATGTGAATGAAAAAACGTGTTTTGATTATAGTTTTCATACACATACACATACCATGTCCATAATGTAGAAGATAGACAGTACCATTATAAAACAATATACATTTAGATCATACAAACCACAAACCTTACCTTAAATTGAGATCTTTACATTTTTCAGTTAAGTGCCTTCACCTGCTGTCCTTTCAAATTCAAATCCAAATGTTTCAGTTGGGCAGTTAGGCTCCTGCAAGAACCCCCACAAACTAAGGAGGTTCCTCGATGAACCCCACCTCCTAATAGGTTCATGGAAGAACCTTTTTGGGCCATTTTCAGTGCCAAGAACCCTAAGGTTCTTCAAAGAACTTCGAGGATCTTAGAAGAACCCTTGTTGAAGCCCTCATTTTTAGAGAGTAGGAAATGCACCATAACATATTAAATGAACATACTGCACAAAGAGAATGCAAACATACAGAACACACTCATGAAAAACAATCACATTCCTCAATCAACACTCTGAACTACCTGAAAGACACCAATACTCCCAGTTGCAGGGATGTAAAAGTAGACTGGAGTATGCCCAGTGCACACCAGTAAGTGTATTGCATAAGGGAAAAGAAAAAGGGGGAAAGAAGGGGCCTTTTACATGAGCATGTTGCAAATCCATATATCTTGAGGAAATTGATATGGAGACTGAAAGTAAGCAGAACTCTCAACCCATTGAAAAGATGGAGAGAGAGAGCGAGAGACAGAGAGAGAGAGAGAGATGTAAATCAACTGTGGACTGGAGTATGCACAGTGCACACCAGTAAGTGTAACCTACTGTATACGAGCAAAGAACAAGAGGGAAAGAATAATCATTCATTTCACACAAGCACGTTCCCAATACATCTTGAGTGAACTGAGAATTGATTGGAAGGGAACGGAAGTGTATAGGAATAAGGGAAGATGAGTAGAGACAGAAGCTGATGTGTGGCATTGTCCCCCAGCTGCTTGAGCGGTGCTCGTCATGTATATGCACATATTTGGGGTTATTTACCTCAATCCTTCAGGCTGGCTCACAGGCACATCTCACAGCTGGAGGCACACTACCGTTGTCTGGCAACCCTGGATCAAAGAGTACTGCTGTGTGGCTCGCACATTAGGGACCGGGGCCCTGAGAACCAAGCTGCAGAGCCAACAGAGACCCTCTCCAAAGAAACAACGCCACATCTGTCCCCGTGCTTCCTTTTTATCATGCACTGTTCTGTACTGTTACTCTGTAAAACCATAATGGGATTCGGCTATTATTCTTTCACCAGTATTGAAGAGGGGTAATTTTTATGATGTCCAGAACATCTGTGGTAGTATGTAGACATCTATAACAGATAACACTGTGAGTGAGAATGGCTTAGTACAAGAATACAGCTGAACACAAAATCCACCATTACAGATTGTGTCTCCAAGCACCCCTGGAGCTGGTTTGAGTATAATACCCACTGCACTCTCTCTTCATCCTTAGCCTACCTGTATGATTAAAGACAACCTTTTCTCTCTTTCCTAAATATTACTTCCGACTGACATATTCCCAGTCAGCTGCCCTTTCACGGCTGGGAAACGAGCAGAAAATGGGGATCAATGTAATTGGAGCCAAGTCTCCTCCTTATTAATTCAGCTGAAAATAACATGACTCCAGCTTTTGTCCTTTGGCAGATTTGATGGAAATTCAAGATTCTCAGTTACCATTTTACCTATATTGTAAAGCAGACAGCTGTTGCATATTAATTGGCATAACAGTTTCATGATTTCATCTATGTAATTCTGACTGTCTATGGAATATTAACCATTAGCTCTTGCACCAAGCATATGAAAATGGTCTCGTGAGGCATAAAAACAAAACATCTGCATGAATCAATATGATAAGTCCGATGAAATTTTTAAACTGTATTTGGTTTGTATTTTGTATATGTATTTATTATGGATCCCCATTAGCGGGGGTCCAGCAAAATTAAGGCAGTTATACAATTTTAAAAACATTACAATACATTCGCAACAGATTTCTCAACACATTAAGTGTGTGCCCTCAGGCCCTTACTCCACTACCACATATCTACAACGCAAAACCATGTGTACGTGTATGTATAGCGCGTTTATTATCATGTTTGTGTATGCATGTGCCTGTGCCTATGTTTGTGTTACTTCACAGTCCCCGCTGTTCCATAAGGTGTATTTGTACCTGCTTTTTAATAAACAAGAGTGGTATAGTCAGGTGAAATTATCACTTTATTTCTATGGCCAATTGTTACTCCCAGGTTCTCAACTGAGTCATTTAAGAAATTGTTAAATGTTGAGGCTATTTTAGCTTGGTTGATAAGACCAATGAAAAAGTTGGCTTTGGCCTTTCTAAACTTGAATAGAACTTTATTGCACAGATCCTTAAAAATCCTCATGACAGTACTTAGATCTGTTTTCAGAGCAGTTTTGAGGACAAAGAATCTATGCTTCATGAGACTCCATAACTGCTCAGAGAACCAGGCTAAGTTACTTTTTTTTGCAGTCATTCAGTTTTCTTCATGAATTTGTCCTTTACACCAGTAATTGTAACAATAAAGATGAAACTATTAATCTAAATCTTCAGAGGCCAGCAAGTCACTCCAGTTTGTTAGTTTCAATTTTTCCTCAAACTTAGCCAGGTACTTCTTACGTATTCTGTAGGAGACATGCTTTTTGTCTTGTCTGTACATTACTCTGTTTTTGGTTAGCTTCCTGGTAATCAGAGTCTGATTATGATCTGATAATCCTGTAATAAAGTTAAATGATTTTGTAATCCTTTCTGGTTTGTTGCTGAAAATAAGATCAACCTGAGTTTTTGAAGAATGTGTGATTCCAGTTGGTCCATTTTTCATCTTGACTTTCATCAAGTCATATTGACTAGTGATTTCCTTGAGCTTTTTTGTAATTCATTTATCAGCCCAGTTAATTCTTGATACTACCCATCCCGCATGCGGGAGCGTAATCATCGCCTCAAACTAATTAGCATAATACAGCGGACATAAATATCCCTAGAAAATGTTCCTATTCATGAAAATCACAAATGAAATATATTGAGAGACAGCTTAGCCTTTTGTTAATCACACTGTCATCTCAGATTTTCAAAATATGCTTTACAGCCAACGCTAGACAAGCATTTGTGTAAGTTTATCATGGCATAATGCTATGCTAGGCTCTGCTAGCAGCAAGCAACATTTTCACGAAAATAAGAAAAGCAATCAAATTAAATCATTTACCTTTGAAGAACTTCGGATGTTTTCACTCAGGAGACTCCAAGTTAGATAGCAAATGTTCCTTTTTTCAAAAAAGATTCTTTTTGTAGACGAAATAGCTCCCGTTTGTTCTTCACGTTTGGCTGAGAAATCGACCAGAAAATGCGGTCACTACAACGCCAAACTTTTTTTCTCCAAATTAGCTCCATAATATTGACAGAAACATGGCAAACGTTGTTTAGAATCAATCCTCAAGGTGTTTTTCACATATCTATTCGATAATATATCCGCCGGGACAATTTGTTTCTCATTAGAAGCGATTGGAATAATGGCTACCTCAGTAATTTATGCAAGATTTTCTGCGGGAGCCATTTATGTGACCACTTGCTCAATGTGGTCCCTTACGGCTATTCTTCAACATAAATGCGTAAAAAGACGTCACAATGCTGTCGACTCCTTGGGGAATATGTAGAAAACGTAAGCTCATTCGTAGCCCATTCACAGCCAGATAAGGAGTCATTGGCATGCAGGGCTTTCAAAATATGGGGCACTTCCTGGTTGGATTTTTATCTGGGTTTTATCTGATGTTACATCAGTTCTGTTGCACTCACAGACAATATCTTTGCAGTTTTGGAAACGGCAGAGTGTTTTCTATCCAAAGCTGTCAATTATATGCATAGTCAAGCATCTTGTCGTGACAAAATATCCCGTTTAAAACGGGAACGTTTTTTATCCAAAAATGAAAATACTGCCCCCTAGTTACAAAAGGTTAAAGTTCAAATCACCAAATACAATTATTTATTTTCCACTGGTGTCAATAAGTTTTAGTATTGCTTTAAAAATATTCATAGAAGATGTTGTTTGATAATGGTTGGCGGTATATACCAACAACAGTGAATTACATATGTTACGTATGTAGTGACAGTGTTATTGTTACTGCAATACATTCGATTTCCATTGCGAGGGTGAATTCAAGTTGGGTGCATTTAATACAGCCCCCCGCCCCGCTCATTTGTATTTTTTTTCTGTAAACACTGTACCTCTGTCATGCCCTGACCTTAGAGAGCCTTTATATTTCTCTATTTGTTTAGGTCGGGTGTGATTTGGGTGGCTGTTCTAGTTTTTCTATTTCTTTGTTGGCCGGGTATGGTTCCCAATCAGAGGCAGCTGTCTATCGTTGTCTCTGATTGGGGTTCATACTTAGGCAGCCTTTTTCCAACTTTAGTGTGTGGGATCTTGTTTTCGTGTAGTGCCTGTGAGCACTCCAGTCGTTACGTCTCGTTTGCTGTTTATTGTTTTTGTTGGTGAGTTTATTTTAATAAACATGTGGAACTCTATGCACGCTGCGACTTGGTCCGCTCATTTCAACGAACGTGACCGAAGATCCCATCACCCATGGACCAAGCAGCATGCCCAGGAGGAGTGGAGGACATCCTGGACGTGGGACGAAATCATGGCAGGAGACAGAAGCCTGCCATGGAAGCAGGCGGAGGCAGCGAAGGAGCAACAGCGACGACGCCGGGGTTCGCGGCCACAAAGACAGCCCAAAGGACAGCCCAAAATGTATTTTGGGAGGAGGCACACGGGGTGGTCGGCGGTGCCAGCTTAGCTTGTTGTTAATCCACCTGACGTGTCAGATTTCAATAAAGCTTTTTGTCGAAAGCTATCCAAGCGTTTATGTAAGAACATCTGTCTCAGTAGACAAAATATTACAAACAGCTAGCCGCCAAGTAAGAAAAGCAATAAATTAAATCGCTTACCTTTGACGATCTTTGGATGTTTGCACTCACGAGACTCCCAGTTGCACAATAAATGTTCCTTTTGTTCCTTAAAGATTATTTTTATATCCAAAATACCTCCATTTGTTTGGCGCGTTATGTTCAGAAATCCACAGGCTCGAGCGGTCACGACATCGCAGACGAAAATTCCAAATTGTATCCGTAATGTTCACAGAAACATGTCAAACGTTTTTTATAATCAATCCTCAGGTTGATTAATATGATTAATATGTAATCGATAATATATCAACCGGGACTTTAGCTTCAATAGGAGAGAGAGACACAATGGCTGCTCCAAACTGTTGCACAAGCAAAACTCTGGGGACACCCAGCTATACACTGATGCGATGTGACCTTTCTGGCTCATTTTTCAAAATAAAAGCCTGAAACTACGTCTAAAGACTGTTCACAACATGGGGAAGCCATAGAAAAAGGAATCTGGTTGATATCCCTTTAAATGGAGGGAAGGCATTCAGTGGAACATGGAGCTTTCAAAATAGAGCCCACTTCCTGGTTGAATTTTCCTCAGGTTTTCGCATGCAATATCAGTTCTGTTATACTCACAGACAATATTTTGACAGTTTTGGAAACGTTAGAATGTTTTCTATCCAAATCTGACAATTATATGCATATTCTAGATTCTGGGCCTGAGAAATAGACAGTTAAATTTGGGTACGTTTTTCATCCAAAAATCTAAATACTGCCCCCTACACTCAACAGGTATAACAGATTACAGTTCGAATCGGACAGCAGCCAATCCAATTGTGCCAGCTGAGAAAAAGTTGCGCGTGGCAATGCAGAGGAATGTCAGTGGGTTAATTCAGTCTGAGCCCTTGGAAAGATGATATCCACAATTATTATTTTCAGATATAAAGACTATACTGTAGTCAACACAAAATGGATTGCAACTTGCAAAACATGCTGGAAGAAAATTACAGACGGACGCGCAACAACTTCCAACTGTGTTCGACTTTTGAAGCTGCACAAAGAACGGTAAGTCGTGGCTTATATAGCCAACAGCTATATATAACTTTGCTGCTGTAGCATGTAGGCTAACGTAACTTTAAGTCAATGAGCCTCCACACAGTCAGTCAGTGCAGGAACGTGATCATTGCACCCAAGATTGAGCTACAACTGGCAAGGCAGTTGGTAGCCTAAATCCTGCCTGATGTTACTGCTGTTCCTAAAACCATTGACATACGTTAGCCTACTGTGTGTGTGTGTGTGGTTACTATTACTCTTGTTAAAAATATGAAATGGTATTACATTTGGTGAAGAGCACATTATGACTTGTTTAGGACTTCGAAACTCAAAGTTTAGGACTTGATACTTGACTCGGACTTGCCTGTCTTGATTTGGGACTTGACTTGGGACTTGAGTGCTAAGACTTGAGACTTACTTGTGACTTGTAAAACAATGACTTGGTCCCACCTCTGGATATTACGCTGGGGTAACTCCGCCACCATTGACAGTAGATGATTACCTTGACCAGCGTGAAAACGCCCGGGGAGGAGCGTCCGTCTGTGAGGTCTGGATTCATCTAGACATCCCCGGCGAGCAGTAGTATTGTCATCAGGTAGGTGAGTAGATGTCTGTAAGGCCGGGCTGGCCTCGCTCGTCCCGCTGTGCTTGTACATTTGGTCAGTGCGATGGTTTGGCCGTTGTATTGAAAAGATTAATAAATAACTTGTTGGCTAGATGAATTTGGAGTAATGCATTGACTGGACTTATGTTCCGGACTCCAACAGCAAACACTGATACAATTAGCAATGCAAACACATAGGTTGTAAAAAAGTATTTTTAGACAAAAATCACCACGATACAGTTGAAGTCGGAAGTTTAAATATACCTTAGCCAAATACATTTAAACTCAGTTTTTAATCCAAGTAAAAATCCCCTGTCTTAGGTCAGTTAGGATCACCACTTTATTTTAAGAATATGAAATGTCAAAATAATAGTAGAGAAAAGGATTTATTTCAGCTTTTATTTATTTCATCACATTCCCAGTGGGTCAGAAGTTTACATGCATTCAATTAGTATTCGGTAGCATTGCCTTTAAATTGTTTAACTTGGGTCAAACGTTTCGAGCCTTCCACAAGCTTCCCACAATAAGTTGGATGAATTTTGGTCCATTCCTCCTGACCTAGCTGGTGTAACTGAGTCAGGTTTGTAGGCCTTCTTACTCACACACGATTTTTCAGTTCTGCCCACTGGCTGGAGGTCAGAGCTTTGTGATAGCCACTCCAATACCTTGACCTTGTTGTCTTTAGGTCATTGTCCATTTGGAAGACCCATTTGCGACCAAGCTTTAACTTCCTGACTGATGTCTTGAAATGTTTCTTCAATATATCCACATAGTTTTCCATCCTCATGATGCCATCTATTTTGTGAAGTTGCACCAGTCCCTCCTGCAGCAAAGCACCCCCACAACATGATGCTGCCACCCACGTGCTTCACGGTTGGGATGGTGTGTTTCTGCTGGCAAGCCTGCTCCCTTTTCCTCCAAACGAAACGATGGCCATTATGGCCAAACAGTTCCATTTTTGTTTCATCAGACCAGAGGACATTTCTCCAAAAAGTACGATCTTTGTCTCCATGTGCAGTTGCAAAACATAGTCTGGCTGTTTTATGGAGGTTTTGGAGCAGTGGCTTCTTCCTTGCTGAGCGGCCTTTCAAGTTATGTCGTAATAGGACAGTGGATGTAGATACTTGTGTACCTGTTTCCTCCAGCATCTTCACAAGGTCCTTTGCTGTTGTCTTGGGATTGATTTGCACTTTCCGCACCGAAGTTTGTTCATTTCTAGGAGACAGAACGCGTCTCCTTCCTGAGCGGTATGATGGCTGTGGTCCCATGGTGTTTATACTTGTGGACTATTGTTTGTATAGATGAACGTGGTACCTTCAGGCGTTTGGAAATTGCTCCCAAAGATGAACCAGACTTGTGGAGGTCTACACTTTATTTTCTGAGGTCCTGGCTGATTTCTTTTGATTTTCCCATGATGTCAAGCAAAGAGGCACTGAGTTTGAAGGTAGGCCTTGAAATACATCCACAGGTACACCTCCAATTGACTCAAATTATGTCAATTAGTGTACCAGAAGCTTCTAAAGCATGACATAATTTTATGGAATTTTCCAAGCTGTTTAAAGGCACAGTCAACTTAGTGTATGTAAACTTCTGACCCACTGGAATTGTGATACAGTGAATTATAAGTGAAGTAATCTGTCTGTAAACAATTATTGGAAAAATTACTTGTGTAATGCAACAAAATAGATGTCCTAACTAACTTGCCAAAACTATAGTTTGTTAACAAGACATTTGTGGAGTGGTTGAAAAACGAGTTTTGCATTTACTTTAGTGTGCAATATGTCAAACTTCTCGCCATAAAGAGCTCGACTTAGACCTTGATTTCAGCTCCTACACATGTTAATTAAGAAATGCTAGCAGCTTACAGGCTGTCACCAATTTATGAACTCCAGGAGATAGTTGTTGTCCTCCTTTTATTTTATTTATTTTTTATTTCACCTTTATTTAACCAGGTAGGTCAATTGAGAGTTCTCACTTACTGTGACCTGGCCAAGATAAAGCAAAGCATTGAGACAAAAACAACAACACAGAGTTACACATAAACAAACATACAGTCAATAAGACAATGGAAAAATCTATGTACAGTGTGCGCAAACGTAGAAGAGTAGGGAGGTATGGCAATAAATAGGCCATAGAGGCGAAATAATTACAATTTAGCATTAACACTAGAGTGATAGTTGTGCAGATGATGACATGCAAGTAGAGATACTGTGGTGCAAAAGAGCAAGAGGATAAATAACAATATGGGGATGAGGTAGTTGGGTGTGCTATTTACAGATTGGTTCCTAATCTGAGCCAAGACACAACTTCATATGCAGATCGATGTCTCCCATCTATGGACTTCACGTGACTGGGCAGAGGTGCAGCCATGGGTGGGCCCACTGGGGAGCCAGGCCCAGCCAATCAGAATGAGTTTTTCCACACAAAATGCCTTTATTACAGACAGAAATACTCCTCCACTTTGCATGTTGGGTTCATATTTTTATTCAGTGTAGTGGCAAATAAACCTGGTAAATATCTTGCAGCTCTCATAAAATGATTACATGCTAAACCAGTTGTAATTTAAGAAGATAAAGATAAAAAAGCGGTAATTAGAAACAATGCGATTAATGACCATTTTAAAAGCTTTTATGAAATGTATATAAATTAGAACTAAACAACATTTAGTTGTCCTATAGCCTTCTTATATTCCATAAATCTGAAGCAATATCAGTAGACAAAAAAAATCACTAAAAACAGAGATCAACAAATAATAAATATTAGATACTGTTAAGACATTCACACTGAGAAAAGCACCAGGAATCGATGGCCAACCATAGAATTCTATTAAACATTTTGGCACAAAGTAGCCCCCCTATTTACAAGTCACTTAATTCAGTCCTTCCTCGTTTCATGTATCAAACAGTTGTTTCAGTTATATTAAAACCAGGAAAATCTGGAGAGTCCCCTGCGGATTATAGACACATAAATGTAATAAATTGTGACAATAAAATAAAAACAAAACATATAAGAAATAGAATGGCAAATGTCTTACCAGACTTCATACAAATCAATCAAACAAGGTTTATTAAAAAAAAGACACTTACAAACAAATACAAGAACATGTTTCAGTTTATTACAATACACAAAAAAACAAGATAAAGATTTTTCAACAGTGTCTGTTGATGCCAAAAAAAAGACTTTCGACCATATTGACAGGCCTTTTCTATAAAAAACTTTGGAAGATTTCAACTTTCCAGCTAAAATAATACATTTCATAAAATAATTATAATGTTCTAAAGCAAACTTATACACAAATATTACATTTTCTGATGAAATGACTTTAGAAAGAGGCACAAGACATGGATGTCCCCTCTCCCCCCTTCTGTTCACACCGGCAATTGAACCGCTTGCAGAAAGAATTAGACAGAACACAAACGTAACAGGTATTAGCATAGGTAAACATCAATAAAGACCAAAATGTATTTGCTGATGATCTCCTGATATACCTGACCAATTTTGAAAACTCAATGCCCCCTTTGATAAAAATATTTTCTGAATACTCAAAAAATCTCAGGATACAAAATGAATGGCAATAGGAAAAATAAAAATAATAACTTATGATCTACAGTAATCCTTTAAGTGGACCACAAACAAAAATGAAATACGTAGGATGCTTAATAAGTGCCAACAAACAACAAATATGTAAAGATAATTTTATTCCATTACTCAACAATATGAAAGCAGATCTAATTCAATTGAATAATCTTCCCATGAATGTTACAGGTAGAATAAACCTCTTTCGAATGGCATGGCTGCCTGAAGTTTTTGTATATATTTTCGCAAACACCGAAGACATTCTTTTAAAAAGTATACCCGGTCATAACAGACTTTATATGGGCATATAAAATTCATAGAATAAAAAGGAAAGTTTTACATCGTCCTATGTCTGAGGGTGGTTTTACACTTCCAGACCTGGAATTGGATCAACTCGCTACACAAGGCTTTTACTTACGACATGTGGTTAAATGCACTAAAGAGGAACAATGGATACATACTTAAGCTGCACATGCTCATCCCCAGAATCTTCCTACGTGTCTATTTTCAAAGGATAAAGCTAAGAACATTAACAACTTCATAGTTAAGAACACTATAACAATTTGGCAGAAAAAGAAACGTGTACTACAAGAACCAATATCACACCCTAAAAACACAACCTTCTGGAACAATCCTTGGATAGCTTTTCAGAATTCACAGATAAATTGGTCCACATGGAAAACGTAAATATAAAGGCACAGAAACTGAAAATTACTTGGTAACAGAAAATACATTATTTCCATGACAGAATTAAAAAGTGATTTTGGACTAACCAATGCAGACAGTTTCGAATACATACTTAAAAGTTACATATCACAAATATATTTTGGACATCAGAGCAACCTTGAGGGAATCCTATTTCAGTCGGAAAAGGATGTTCATATGATAGGGAAGATATACAAAACCTTGCAAAGAGCCTATCCAACTGACAATATCTTAGAAAAAAATGTAAACCATTGGAACCAATACTTAAAAAGAACTGATGTTGGCATAAGAAGGAGGGAAGTTGGAGCATCACTAACAGAATTACAGTTAACACAAATGTGTGCTTAATCCAGTATAAAATAATATATAGAATTTATTTTACAAGATAAATACGAAAATTCTACAACACAATGGCAGATTCATGTTTTAAGTGTAAAACAAATAACGACTCAATAATCCATGCTTTCTGGGAATGCTATAAAGTTCAGAAGTTGTAGGCGGAACTAGAAAGTTGGTTGTCAGAAAAATTACAATGTAAACTTACTTTCAATCCATCTGCCTGCATATTTCAAGACATGGTGTAGTGAGATACCCAATGGACTGGATGATTCTCTTCCCATCGCTCATCTTGAAAAAACAAACTAAAAACGTGCCAAATTAACATAATGGCAAAAATCAAAATATTTACTATTGAAATATTGAAATAGCATGGGCGACCAAGAAAAATAAATTGGTACAATATAAGGCCAAGTGGCAAACAATAATGCAGGCACTGGGGATGGGGGTGTGAGCATGTGGGTCTGGGCAGATGAGAGGTAGTCATCATTTGTGTGTGTGTGTCTGTAAGTTGTTGTTCGTATGTATAAGTTTGTGTCTGGAGTTGGATAAAAAAAAATACAATTGAAAAAAAAAATATTATACTTTTTTAAACTGTATTTGGTTCAAGAAATTGATTGATATTATCATACAAGCACCTACAGCGCACAGGTTGCTGTTTATTTTAAACGTGAATACATAATACAAATAGAACTGCTTACAAAAAGCGCATAAAATCAAAACACATTGAAATTGCAAAATACATATAAGTAAATCACAAAACAGTCATGTAATTTCTTACATTTCTTCACTAAATTATTTTCAAAAATACGTACAATTTTCATATTGAAACCTTACAAGTTTTACCCATTGTTTTACTTCAGGTGGTGCATCGTGTAAGAATGACACCACCTGTCAGTAGGCTATGGTTTCTACCTCTATGAAACACAGACAGTAAGGATTCTATACATTCCATGATATTTATTTGACCTCTAACCCAATTCATTGCAGCTTAATAAAATGCAGTGGCTATAAAAAATATGTTTTGGCTAGTTTTTCTCCATAAATAATTCAGTACATAGATAAATAGATATTCTGTATATGGATTCAAACTCTTCATATAAAGCTTGATTTAATAATACATGTGATTGTAAATGCAGAAATCATATGGTCTGGGGGTGACCTTGATGTCTGGTATAGACTGGGTGAAGGCTGCATTGAGGTAGCCAGGTTAAACTACACTGAATGCTGCATTCAACATTTTTTTGCGCTCACCAGCGTTCAGTCTGGTTTAATCAGGCTAGCGTTGAGTTGCATGCTGGCTGACATGGACATGGGGTAGGGCGCCTATGGATCCATAGCCCCTGCCCCCATACCCACTGTCAGGGCCGGTCTCTAGCTCACCTGGCAATCATTCTTGCTGCAGGTAGCCTGATGTTCGATCTGCCACGTGCCCACTTCATACGTGCAGTAGCAGATTGTACACTCATCAATCTTCACCTCGCGCCCAGCTGGGATCACTTGTGTGTCTGCATAACAGTTTGGCCCTGGCAAAAGAAGAATCAAGGTAACTGTTAAAGTGACCTCAGACAATCTCAATGATTTTGTATACAGTCAATCAAAGAGCTGATCTACCCTGAAAAATAGCTTAGTGGGATTGTGAATGGAGTGGATGGGCTGGCTAAAGCCATCAGCATGCTTTGGTTCAGCTAGCGCCGAGCCAAACTCGGCTGGGCAAACCGAATAAGTGTGCTCGCATACTCCCTTAAAATACCTTTGTTGAAAAATGAGAAAAAAGCTTCAGTAGTACTGTTTGTCCATCTTGAGATTCCGTAGACAGTATACGCGTCCTCAAAATAGTAATAGATAACTCAACAAATATTTCTTTAATTTTTACGTTTTTTGCTGAGCAGATCTTAGTTGCGAATTTTACATATAACTAAGCTGTTTGGTGCATTATTTCTCAGGTGAATAAAAATTTATGAAAACAAATTGTCTCTTGTTGAATGACAACAAACACTTCATTGAAGAATCGCTACTGTTTACCAATCACCAATGAAGAGACGTAGACTTCGGCTGCCGAATTTGGCTTGCCTCAATGATTTTTTTTAATGAACAACCAAAAACAAACTTGCTGAAGACCAAAACGAACAAAAACGTCACCAAATGTCACCATAATACACATTACCAGTCAAAAGTTTGGACACACCTACTCATTCAAGGGTTTTTCTTTATTTTTTACTATTTTATACATAGTAGAATAATATTGAAGACATCAAAACTATGAAATAATCGCTACTGTTTATCAATCACGCCAATACAAATCGGGTAGAACACTGGACAGTTGAGATGCCGACACCCTGCGGTGTTAGAATTCCACGCACTCCAACAACAGTCCCACTGAGCTGTTTTTCATGGTGCCGAACCCCTGAACAGGTGGTAAAAAGGAAAACATGCCCAAATTCATTACCCTTCATTGGATTGTCTCTCTGATGAAAAATTATGTTACTAATGCACATATGAAAAACCACTTCAACATCATGCTTAAATCAGACATACAACTTTGCAAAACATCAATATTCTATTAATAAATGCAGTTGCACTGAAATGTAAAATCTCTGTTCATCAATTTTTAGTTTACAGTAGTTTAACCTACATTATTTTTATTTATTTATTTATTTCACCTTCATTTAACCAGGTAGGCAAGTTGAGAACAAGTTCTCATTTACAATTGCGACCTGGCCAAGATAAAGCAAAGCAGTTCGACAGATACAACGACACAGAGTTACACATGGAGTAAAAACAAACATACAGTCAATAATACATTATAAACAAGTCTATATACGATGTGAGCAAATGAGGTGAGAAGGGAGGTAAAGGCAAAAAAAGGCCATGGTGGCAAAGTAAATACAATATAGCAAGTTAAACACTGGAATGGTAGATTTGCAATGGAAGAATGTGCAAAGTAGAAATAAAAATAATGGGGTGCAAAGGAGCAAAATAAATCTATAAATTAAATACAGTAGGGAAAGAGGTAGTTGTTTGGGCTAAATTATAGGTGGGCTATGTACAGGTGCAGTAATCTGTGAGCTGCTCTGACAGTTGGTGCTTAAAGCTAGTGAGGGAGATAAGTGTTTCCAGTTTCAGAGATTTTTGTAGTTCGTTCCAGTCATTGGCAGCAGAGAACTGGAAGGAGAGGCGGCCAAAGAAAGAATTGGTTTTGGGGGTGACTAGAGAGATATACCTGCTGGAGGTGGGAGATGCTATGGTGACCAGCGAGCTGAGATAAGGGGGGACTTTACCTAGCAGGGTCTTGTAGATGACGTGGAGCCAGTGGGTTTGGCCAGCCAACGAGAGCGTACAGGTCGCAATGGTGGGTAGTATATGGGGCTTTGGTGACAAAACGGATTGCACTGTGATAGACTGCATCCAATTTGTTGAGTAGGGTATTGGAGGCTATTTTGTAAATGACATCGCCAAAGTCGAGGATTGGTAGGATGGTCAGTTTTGCAAGGGTATGTTTGGCAGCATGAGTGAAGGATGCTTTGTTGCGAAATAGGAAGCCAATTCTAGATTTAACTTTGGATTGGAGATGTTTGATATGGGTCTGGAAGGAGAGTTTACAGTCTAACCAGACACCTAAGTATTTGTAGTTGTCCACGTATTCTAAGTCAGAGCCGTCCAGAGTAGTGATGTTGGACAGGCGGGTAGGTGCAGGTAGCGATCGGTTGAAGAGCATGCATTTAGTTTTACTTGTATTTAAGGGCAATTGGAGGCCACGGAAGGAGAGTTGTATGGCATTGAAGCTTGCCTGGAGGGTTGTTAACACAGTGTCCAAAGAAGGGCCAGAAGTATACAGAATGGTGTCGTCTGCGTAGAGGTGGATCAGAGACTCACCAGCAGCAAGAGCGACCTCATTGATGTATACAGAGAAGAGAGTCGGTCCAAGAATTGAACCCTGTGGCACCCCCATAGAGACTGCCAGAGGTCCGGACAGCAGACCCTCCGAGTTGACACACTGAACTCTATCAGAGAAGTAGTTGGTGAACCAGGCGAGGCAATCATTTGAGAAACCAAGGCTGTCGAGTCTGCCGATGAGGATGTGGTGATTGACAGAGTCGAAAGCCTTGGCCAGATCAATGAATACAGCTGCACAGTAATGTTTCTTATCGATGGCGGTTAAGATATCGTTTAGGACCTTGAGCGTGGCTGAGGTGCACCCATGACCAGCTCTGAAACCAGATTGCATAGCAGAGAAGGTATGGTGAGATTCGAAATGGTCGGTAATCTGTTTGTTGACTTGGCTTTCGAAGACCTTAGAAAGGCATGGTAGGATAGATATAGGTCTGTAGCAGTTTGGGTCAAGAGTGTCCCCCCCTTTGAAGAGGGGGATGACCGCAGCTGCTTTCCAATCTTTGGGAATCTCAAACGACACGAAAGAGAGGTTGAACAGGCTAGTCATAGGGGTGGCAACAATTTCGGCAGATAATTTTAGAAAGAAAGGGTCCAGATTGTCTAGCCCGGCTGATTTGTAGGGGTCCAGATTTTGCAGCTGTTTCAGAAGATCAGCTGAACGGATTTGGGAGAAGGAGAAATGGGGAAGGCTTGGGCGAGTTGCTGTTGGGGGTGCAGTGCTGTTGACCGGGGTAGGAGTAGCCAGGTGGAAAGCATGGCCAGCTGTAGAAAAATGCTTATTGAAATTCTCAATTATGGTGGATTTATCAGTGGTGACAGTGTTTCCTATCTTCAGTGCAGTGGGCAGCTGGGAGGAGGTGTTCTTATTCTCCATGGACTTTACAGTGTCCCAGAACTTTTTTGAGTTAGTGTTGCAGGAAGCAAATTTCTGCTTGAAAAAGCTAGCCTTGGCTTTTCTAACTGCCTGTGTATAATGGTTTCTAGCTTCCCTGAACAGCTGCATATCACGGGGGTTGTTTGATGCTAATGCAGAACGCCATAGGATGTTTTTGTGTTGGTTAAGGGCAGTCAGGTCTGGGGAGAACCAAGGGCTATATCTGTTCCTGGTTCTAAATTTATTGAATGGGGCATGTTTATTTAAGATGGTTAGGAAGGCATTTAAAAAAAATATCCAGGCATCCTCTACTGACGGGATGAGATCAATATCCTTCCAGGATACCCCGGCTAGGTCGATTAGAAAGGCCTGCTCGCTGAAGTGTTTCAGGGAGCGTTTTACAGTGATGAGTGGAGGTCGTTTGACCGCTGACCCATTACGGATGCAGGCAATGAGGCAGTGATCTCTGAGATCTTGGTTGAAGACAGCAGAGGTGTATTTAGAGGGCAAGTTGGTTAGGATGATATCTATGAGGGTGCCCGTGTTTAAGGCTTTGGGGAGGTACCTGGTAGGTTCATTGATAATTTGTGTGAGATTGAGGGCATCAAGTTTAGATTGTAGGATGGCTGGGGTGTTAAGCATGTTCCAGTTTAGGTCGCCTAGCAGCACGAGCTTTGAAGATAGATGGGGGGCAATCAGTTCACATATGGTGTCTAGAGCACAGCTGGGGGCAGAGGGTGGTCTATAGCAGGCGGCAACGGTGAGAGACTTGTTTTTAGAGAGGTGGATTTTTAAAAGTAGAAGTTCAAATTGTTTGGGTACAGACCTGGATAGTAGGACAGAACTCTGCAGGCTATCTTTGCAGTAGATTGCAACACCGCCCCCTTTGGCAGTTTTATCTTCTCTGAAAATGTTGTAGTTTGGAATTAAAATTTCAGAATTTTTGGTGGTCTTCCTAAGCCAGGATTCAGACACAGCTAGAACATCCGGGTTGGCAGAGTGTGCTAAAGCAGTGAATAGAACAAACTTAGGGAGGAGGCTTTTAATGTTAACATGCATGAAACCAAGGCTATTACGGTTACAGAAGTCGTCAAAAGACAGCGCCTGGGGAATAGGAGTGGAGCTAGGCACTGCAGGGCCTGGATTCACCTCTACATCGCCAGAGGAACATAGGAGGAGTAGAATAAGGGTGCGGCTAAAAGCAATAAGAATTGGTCGTCTAGAACGTCTGGAACAGAGAGTAAAAGGAGGTTTCTGGGGGCGATAAAATAGCATCAAGGTATAATGTACAGACAAAGGTATGGTAGGATGTGAATACAGTGGAGGTAAACCTAGGTATTGAGTGATGAAGAGAGAGATATTGATAGGTGACTGCAGCCCAGGAGTGATTGATGGAACTCAGGAGTGATTGACGGAGCTGGCTAGCTCCGGAATAATTGATGTTTGCTCCGGAATCGACGAAAGCCGATAGTCACACGGATAGCAGCTAGCTAGCTGTGAGATCCAGGTATGAATGTCCAGAGAGCGGTTGAAATCCAGGGACATGGAGAGAAAAATTGGTCCGGTATGTTCTGTTCCGAGCCGCGCTGCGCCGTACAAAACCTGCGATAGATTTTCGAGCTAAAGGATAGCTGATGACCACAAACCGTGGTTAGCTGAATACTAACGATTTGCCAGTAAAGAAGCTAACTAGCTTCTGATTAGCTTCTGGATTAGCTTCTGGGCTAGCTTCTGGCTAGCTCCTGGCTAGCTTCTGGCTATTTTCTGGCTAGCTTCTTGGAGGATTACAGATTTGAGGTAAATAATACTTTTTTATAAATATAAATTGGTGAGGCAGGTTGCAGGAGAGTGTTTTGAAGATGAGTTGATGGAAAATTAAAAAAATGTATGTGAAAAAAGTTGTAAATATATATATATACGGGACACGACAAGAAGAGGACAAAAGACGTCTGAACTGCTATGCCATCTTGGAAACAAACATTATAACCTACTTAGCTCTGGTTCCCAGTTTTGAAACGGTGGCCATTGTCTCAAGAAGCTCCATTTGTCTTCCACAACTGGCTAAAAATATATTCACATAAATCATCCCTTATCGTTCAAGCAGCATGGACCCAAATACCCATTCCTGGAGCTGAAGCCACAACATGACATACAGCTGCAGGCAATGGTTCCTCCTTAAAAAAAACATGAGCTTGAGCAACACTATTCTGGTATTAAGATGCAGCTCCCACTGATAAGTTGTGAGTCTTTCAGCTGAAGCAATAGGAATCTTCACTGGACAGAAGCACTGAGGAGAGGCATGCTGGCGCATCAATCTATAGTGAACAGTTTGCTGGTTCTGTCAAAATGCGAGCACTCACAGATTTATAACTCTAGATGAAGACTGAAGAAACCCTCCCTGAATAACAACTCACCACATGTCCCGTCTTCTGTCGCAATTGAGTCATTAATAACATTAAGCAAAATATTTCCTCAAGGATAGTCTATCAAAATGATTGAGACAAACTGGTAAATAATGTGTGATGCTATAAAGAGGTATACTTCACCCCAATACAAACCAGGAGAAATGTTGCTATGTAGCTAAGACTTGTGCGACAGACAGCCCCGTCATCCATTTGTGGACAGAATGATTAGCATGACACTCAATCCTATTAATGTATGCACCCATGATGTGCCTCTCTGCTGTGCTTACTCATTGCTGTCACCCTTTCGTTCTGCTTATCACACGAATACCCATCTTTTAGCCACCATGGCTTCATTAACACAACATCTCTCTTCTCTCTGACAGTAGAAAGTGGTTTTTATCCGAAAACATTAAATGGGCCTCAAAAGAGCATTATCCACCATTAATAACCTCAAGCATCAGACTATATCAGAAAACACAAATGGACAGTCCAAAATGTGATTGTGTAATAGGTACTGAAAACTGAGCCGGTGAGCTGAATGTGAAAGAAGCGGCCATTAGCACCTGTGGCTCAACGCTACTGGCAGTAGACGAGAGATATAAATAAATCAGGGACACATCCTTATAATGTACACATCCTTAATGCTCCAATTTACTGGCTCTGAGAGTTGAGGTAAGGGAAATAGCAGAATAGTGAGAAATCCCTTCCCGTAATGTAGTTCTTTAGTACATATGCATTATGAATGCAGCAAAATGCCTTGGCTTTGTGAAAATGGTCATAGAAATTGTTTGGGTGTGAGAAGCCTTTGGAGCAGTGATTTTTTATGCTATGAATCATTTACTTCCCAACATGTTACACTAGAATGAGTGTGCCGTCTTGAATATGTGCTGCCATATATTCTGGAACAGTCGATGGTGTAAGACAGTGCCAGGTTTTACGTTCTGTGAATCAGCACACCTTCTATGTTAGGTTTTAGTGTTTATCTAGTAGTAGAGCATTTTCCATTCATGTTAATCTCACAAGCTGTCATTGTCTGTGTTTCCATGTACAACAAATAAGCTAAAGCAAAGGTGCCTGAAATAAACCTACACATATTTCCATCGTAATAGTCTTGCAAGTTGTCTAATAGAGTCTGCGGGGAGCATTATTGAAATAAAAAGAGCTAAATGTTGCACAGTTGAATGGTTATGGACAGCTGAGCTTTTGCATTTAATGAGTAGGAGTAATAGCATCGAGAATGGAAGCCATCGAGAATGGAAGCCATCGAGAATGGAAGCCATTGCTTTCCTTCATAATCAAGGGTGGTCGAGAGCTGCTTCAAAGTGGGAAATCAATGCAGTCTAATATCCCCACCACCATATATGTCTCCTACCCCTGCCATTAAATATATTTTCACGGCATCTCTAAACCTCTTCAATTAATATCTTTACCAATACCTCCCTCATTTTAAATGAGAGAGTTGCTGTTCCCCCTAGCGACCAGGCTTCTTCCTCTTGTGTTTTGCCATTTGAAAGGGTTTTGGCTACGGTCTCGACTGTTTATTACAACCTCCTGGGATGAGTGTCGACCCCAATGTCTGAGCCTTTGAGAGCACCACTTGTTTCCTTAAGTGTTGCCAAGGCGATGGTCTGCACGAGCAAAACTCGAGACGGAGGGGCTACCAGTACCACCACTGAGGCATTGAGGACAGAGGGAGTTAGAGTCAGTAAAGTCAACTACTGGATTCTTGGAAGCAGCAGGAAACTTAAAACTTACAGAAGTGATGCTAAATTTCCTTAGTATACTTTTAATCCATTGTGTCGACAGGTATAATTGAATTTGTGCACAAAACACGTGCATGGACTCTTTAGAAGTATTAAGAGGACGAGAAAGGTTGTTTTAGTCTTTCTTCCACACTTCAATTGACTGCACCTGTGCATTATGCATTCTGCCATCTGTATTTTAGTTATTATGTAATACCAAATACGATGTGATGATTGTATCTTCATGATAGATTACCCTGGTTCAATGAACAGGTAAAAACCTAATGTGAACCTGTTTTAATTTCACAAAGTTGCAATGCCACAGATGTTCTTTGATATTCATGAGCAACTGCCTGGGTTGGATGCTAGCGATATCTCTCACTTTCATCTGTCCCCCGTGGGTCTTCCTCAAGTGTCTCTTTGCGTACAGCGTGAACAACACATCTGAGACATGTTGCTCTCGCTGACGATCGTGAATAATTAGATAATAGATGAAGTTATCAAACTTCCCAACACGTAGGCTTTTTACAATGTTATTAGAATGCCTACTATCATAATTCATTATAGTAATGTAATGTATGTAAAAAATGAGATAAAAGAATGACAGCATTAATGCCAAGTAGGCTATGACTTAATTGACCAACTTCTATTTCTCAGATGTTCTTCTAAAAACCAAATTTATATTGAACATGTCAGTAAGGACATCTACTGTAATCTACTGACCCAAGTACAAGGTATTTTCCACAACTAGACAATCTTTTTTTTTGTCTCCCATCCTGTCTGTGACACGATGGCCATTAGCAATGAGAGGTGCTTTGATGTCATACTTCAGATGCATGGAGCGCTCAGGAGGTCGCAACAGCTGTTTCCCCCTTAGACAACATCTGTATGTGAGCCTGGCACTCCTACGATACAGTGAAAAACTTAAGAGACTACCTGAGTCAAACGTATTGGAGAACGGTTAAGCTGCTTAAGTTTGGTAGATCTGTAATCAACATTTAAGTGCACAGGGACATAAAGATCACTTACTGTAATCAAAAATCACAGCAAAAGTTGTGTTGTCTACCTACATGTTAACATACAAGGACACGTAATGTAAGACATGTGAATGAGGTGGCGACCCACTGGGCACACACTGTTTAACGGAAGTTGTTTCCATGCCATTTCAATTAAATCATGTTGAACCAATGTGGAATGGACATTGAATTGATGTCTGTGCCCAGTGGGAAGGGACCGTCAAGGGAAGCAAATGAGTATGTACTTCCATCTCTTTGACAGGGTATCAAACACATGAGAACCAGAACAACCTATTGTCCATAATGGTGCAACACTAGGACACTGAGATCAGAATGAAGATGTTGCCTACTGGCCCAGTAACACAACTTCCTGCATCAACACTCTTCCTGCGTCCCAATTATGTCTCTCTCCTCCTTGTTCACTTGACTTCACAGATTTTAAAGGAAATAATTGCTCTAAGAAATAGGGTGGAAACTCCCTCAGAGCTCAATGCTTTGAGCTCTGTGGGAAGTAGTGAATGAGTGTGTGAATGAGTGTACACTTTAGAAGAAAGGAGATCATTATTGGGACGCACCAATGTTTGTTTTTTTGCATAGTCCCTTAAAGCAGCTGGATGCGCAACATTAACAGAGACGTATGAGAAAAAGGTTAACTTCTCAGCTTGATTCAGATATAAGTGGCCTTTACAAGGGCTGACAATTGCCCTCTTACAGACGCCAGAAAATGAGTAACATTTATTTTTGTTACAAGACCGTGTAAATGTAGCCTAGACTATGAAACACAATGAAACAATTAAGACACCTAAACCCATGTTGAGGCCCATGAAAAAATCTACCGACCCAAGCACTTCTCAATGGTGTCACACCCTGATCTGTTTCACCTGTGTGCTTGTCTCCACCCCTCTCCAGGTGTAGCCCATCTTCCCTATTATCCCTTGTGTATTTATACCTGTATTCTCTGTTTGTCTGTTGCCAGTTCGTTTTGTTCTTTAATACCTACCAGCGTTTTTCCCTGCTCCTGCCTGTTTTCCTGCTCCTGTTTTCTAGTCCTTCCCAGGTTTTGACCGTTCTGCCTGCCCTGACCCTGAGACTGCCTGCCGTTCTGGACCATTTATACCTTCTCTGGATTATTGACCCCTGCCTACCTTGACCTGTTGATTGCCTGCCCCTGTTGTCAGGAATAAACTTTTGTTTCTTCAACGCTGTCTGTATCTGGGGCTTACCTCCAACGTGATAAATGGAGCCATGACAAAATGTGTTTCAAATGTACAGTCAAGTACCACTTTACATTTTTACAGTGCTACTCTAAAACGGGGGGAATTGAAATGTGGTAATCTTATGGTAATAGAGGGACTGAAGCTGGCCTTGATTCATTTTAAAACCACAACACTACAAAGCTCTTATTGCCTGAATGAGCGCATAGATTTGTTTGGATCTTTGATATACATGGACACCACATACAGTATGCCATATTTTTCCTAGTGCAGGTCCTTGTGCCTCTTCTCTGCAGATTCTTACCTCTGAAAATGGGAACCCACCAAAACCTGACTTTGGGGCAAACATTGAGTTGTTCAAATCTCAGCACCAAGGTACTTGTACTAACTTTAGCATTCCAAGACATCTCTTGAGAAAGAGAGAGCTCTACTGCTGAAGAGACAGGATGCACATGTATGCAAAAATAGCTATTGAAAAAATATCACTATCAATTAAATATATTTCAGAAAACAATACAGTACTAATATTAAATGGTGGTATTTCACAAGTGAAGATGACAAAGGTATTACTGTTTGTTGGTATCAGTTTTTGTGTGTTTGCAGCAATAGAGTAAATATGAAGATATTTAATTTCATGTTGACTGCATTTCCCTTGTTTGTGGTACGGCATCGCTTTAAGTGGCCGAGATATGTTCGAGATGCATATCACCAGTCATCATTATTTTTTGCTGAAGGAGGCAACGTTGCTGACATTGCCATGTTGCATTAGAGTCACGCCATGAAAAACAAGGGGACACAATCTAGGACATGCTGTCTAAAATCATCTGAAACTATTTCAGATAATCCACAGTGAGCCAGAGAGGCAATCCTATAAGATGCAAGTGCAATGCTTTCAAATCAGAAGCTTCTCACCCTAACCCAGGATTCCCAAATCTTGATTCGCCTTTTATTTACACCAGCAAATTGTGGCAACTTACCAGGAGCATCTGTTCACGTTGGAAAAAAATAGGGCTGGGTAATAAAAGAGGCATTCACACTTACACACGATCATACTAATTAATAGCACTGCAACAAACTATGATAAGGCATGATTTTTCTGGCCAATCATGTATGATTTCCCAAAGACAAACACTCAAATTCAAATGGTAAATGAAATGGCTCAGTGCTGCATGTGTGCATGCTGTGTGTTCCGTATTAAGGTAACGTAAGTGTTTTGAGACAAGCATGATCACTCACCGGTCTTACAGATGGGGCAGCACTGATCAGGCTCATACTCTGGATCGACACACTCTGTTTGAGGGCATGCTGACACAGAGCACAACACCTCTCCACTCCCCTCACAGCGACACTTCTCACACGGAGACACCTGGGGGCAGAGGGAGAAAGACTATTTGTAAATCTCTTTCATGTAAGCACTCACTCGCACACAGACACAGACACACACACACACACACACACACACACACACACACACACACACACACACACACACACACACACACACACACACACACACACACACACACACACACACACAGGCACACACACATGTCCGTCCCACCAGCCAACACAATGACATTAAACATCGAACATTCAGCCGCAAAGCTTAGAACACAGGAAGTTCCGATCTTACAGAACGTTATTGGAAATAAATACTTTATTTGAAGGAGAGGAGAAATTAACTTCAGTGCGCAATCAACCGAAAATGGGGAAATCAATGTGCTGATTGTGTGCTCAGTGGGTAACAGATAGAAGCTTCCAAGTGTATTGCTTTGTGAACAAGAGAGAACAGTTTGTTTGTTTAATGGAGCTTTCCATTTCTGAAAGTATTGGAGAAAAACAGGTCCGAAAGACTGTCTGATGCAGCTTGTGCCGACGATACGCCTTCAACCAAGTCACCCCCCTCGACTGGAGATGTTACCGCTGTAGGTTTTAGTCTGAAGGCACTCGTGGCCATGTGAGGCTTTCCTTTTAATCAGAGACCATAGGTTAATCCTAACAGCATGGATCAAGTTGATTGCAGAGCGTCTCGAGCTTCGGCCTGGCACTCCACTGTGAAAAACGGCAAGAGAGACGCCACTTACTGTACCACCGCAGAACACAGCAATCAACCAGAAGGCTCTGCCTGTTGCTTTGTTTGAAATCCCATAGGCAGGCACCCACGGAGGATAGTGCTATTTACTTCAATGGAAGTCGGTATCTCTCTCTCTTTCTCTTTCTCTTCTCTTATCTCTCTGTCTGTCTCTCTCTCTCTCTCTCTGCAGACTTATCCCAGGAGAGCAACAAGCTGTGCCTGTCCATACAGAGCTGCTTGTATCACTCTGCGTTAGCAGAAATAAATCCCATATTAGACCTAACCTCTTGGTGTGACCCTCCAGTGCTAGCACAAAGGGACGCATTATACAGCCACATATAATACATTTTTGATCAAATATAGAATAGAAAGTTGATGGTATAGTAAATCAAGAGATAAGGCCTTTTGAGGTCTCCTGAGCTTGGCTTAAAATAGATAACTTCACAAAAACTAGCAAGTGCATCAAGATAGGAATATCAAGGAAAAAAATACTCTTAAGCTTAAACCGTACTATTCAATTCAGCAGCGCCAAGTAAAATTCAAGCTTTGTGTGAATAAAATAAATGCTAACTTTTAAATGTGCTTGGCTGCTTTTTTGCTTGCTGCACTGAAAATGATTGTTGTCTTGGTATAGTGCTCACGATGAACCCAGCATACAACTGGCAGGCTAAGGTCTACTGAGACTGAAACGTTGGTAACAAGATGCATTCAATCTGTGGCGCATGTAGATCACCAGTGTGCTGGAGTTTCTTTTCAACTCAGAGGTTGATCTCGTGAAGCACAGACTGTCGAAGAGACATTCATGTAGCCAAATATTTTGCAACGGATAACAAACACAAATGTTTCTTATTGGACATGTTGAGGCAATCCCTTCCCTTTTTGGCTTGTTTGCTTTTGTTTGGTTCCTAGAGAATACGACCCTGTAAATCTTTAAAGACCTAATTTCCAGACTCACCTTAAACTCTTGTAGCGTTGCGTAGACTTTTCCCCTGAACTCACAGTAGTTCTTCTTCTCCTTGCACTCTGGACAGCACTGGCTGGTGTCCACCCGGATGCAGCGAGGGTGAACTTTGGGACATTCAGGCTTGGCACACAGGGGTCCCTCGTCCGTGCAGAGGCAAGGGCACGTGGAGGGCCCCGGAGTAAATTTCTCCCCGATGGCAAACACAAAGCCACTCTCATCAATGCAGCCCTTCCCCCTGTAATCTGGATATGCGTACTCGTCGATAGCGTCGAGAGAGAGGTTTGTTTCACTTGTAGGGCCCTCGTCTACTCGACTCAGGCCCCCCTCTTGCTCTTCCCACAACTCCTGTGATGCCTTCCCACCCTTGGATCCACCACGTTTCTGGGAGCTGGAGTTCGTCCTGGATCTGTTGACAGAAGTTCTATTGCTGACCCCTCTGTTGGCCTCCAGGCCCATGAAGCTGATCTCCTTCAGCTGTTGTTGGGTGCTGTAACTGAGCACCCCCTCCGAGGCCTGCTGCTTGTCATACTTGTCCTCTCTGGCCTGGGTCAGGACACGCTCAAAGCGTTCCCGGCTCACCAACAAGTCTGCCACGGGATTACACTGAGTACTGGTCATGAGAAACCACATAACAAACAGGACTTCCGCTGTCATGGCAACAGAGTGCAGCATCTCTCCCCACCACCTGTAAGGTGGGATGACACCTTGGCTTCACATAACACACTTCACATCTCCGGTGTGAGCCAGTCCATCTGGAAAAAGAAAATTAAACCGTTATTAATTATTTGTCAGGATTGTCACATTTAGTATAGACATTTATATTGTCTCCTAACGTGGTCCAGAATCAGTTGGATAGATGCGGTGTAGAGGTCAATGGAATGCAGACCGTGGGGGATAGAAGAAGGATGCCAGATGATGCACATTTCAACAAATCTGATCTTACAAAGTGAATATTCTTCAAATGCATCATGATAGATGTATTAGGACAGGCCCACAGTGTGGTTACTAAAGTCCGATTTGGATATACAGGGTATTTGGCAGATTTCACAGCACAACATTTAGAAGTTGTCCCTTTTCAGGTATAGAAGAAGTGACTGCTAAACGCTAACTCCTGGTTTGTATATGCTAACTCCTGTTTTGTATATAGCATAGCTAGCATAAAATAAATTAGAGGTGGTAGTCAAAGTCGTTTTTAACTGTAATACAGTTTATTGCTGACGATGACATGAACATGTATTGGGGTTGACATCCATACAGCATTATACTCTGATGTTTACCTTAACATAGTGTGAAATACACATACAAATAATAGACTAAAGCTGTGTCCGAATACTCATACTAACCGCACTAACCGTACTATTTGTGACGTGAATGAAGTACATAGTATGCTTATTGGTCATAGTATGGATATAGTTAGTATGCCAAAAGTTCCCATATGTCGTACTAAATTCTCCAAAATATAAAGTATACATGCAGAGGACACTATTTCTGTACTTTAGGGCCCATAATGCAATTCTTCAGGAAATGGGCGTGGCTTCACATCGTTTTCAGATTTGAAGAAAATTTCGAAAAATATACAGCCCGAAGTACGAGAGCGGATACAAATGAATTGCTTTAACCTATTATGACAAATGTTAAGAAAATGTTGATCAATGTAATAAAGTAACGACTTTTCAAATAAGTTACCTTACACATTCTGTTGGCTGACAATTTGCTAGCTACGCTGTCCTTACGAACCACATAGTATATCATTACAGCAGTATGTACCGGTATTTTAGCTAGCTACCTAACGTTAATTGGCTACTTATACATCAAACTTGCCAGTATATTAACTATAGGCTATCTAACTAACTACTAATGGTATATAGTATGTAGTATATACTCATTAAGCATGTAGTAAGTATGGGTATTCGAACCCAGCCTAAATGTAGGCTAATTTTGCAGGGGGGCAATAAGAAGATTCAGGAACTTTCCCCCACGCGAATCCATGACATTTACATTGTTTGGTCGAGTTCCATTGACCTCTTTATGCATCTAGCTGGCTATACAGCATAAACAGATATGACTAATTGTCTCCATGTTAGCCCCAATAACGGTAAGAATTCTGTTTTTTGATTGCAATGTCTGATCCTATCAAAGAAACACCTCACATGACATAAAGAAAAGCCTATTTACTGGGACTGTATTGATTTGGCCTGTCAGGAAATCAATAGGCTTTCTTACATGAACGCTTCCTTGCATCAAATACTTCCAGCAGAGATAGACTGAGGAGAAAATGGCTCAAAAATAACTTGAATCTAACACTCTCACTCCCAACTCAGAACAAAGGAAAAATAATCAATGGATACCAGTTCAAATAAACCAGAGAACTGTATACAGGGAGAAATTGATTAGAAAAGAGATCATGATTCTCTTCAGGAAGAATGAATTTACTGTAGCTTGAAGAAATGACCAGACCAACTTAGATCAGTGAACAGTGTTATAAAGAACAATAAAATGAAGTGTGTCCTTATACAGTATATTCTATAACTTTGGCTCCTGTTTTGTGCAGTGGTCTCAAACTCCAGACAGGGCCACCAAACTGCGGCTTACGGATCTGATGTGCCCCACTGGCCAGGAGTTTGAGACCACTAATGAAAAGGGAATAAAAATTACGCCTTTGGATTCAATATTTATATTTGTCAAACAATGGCCATATCTACCAAATTCAGTAATCATAATCTACCAAATTCAGTAATCAAACAATGGTTGTGTCATGACAGTGTTTGGTTGTCATAACAGACACCAACTGTCATGACTATTTGCTGTATTACATTTTCTATGACAGTATCATGACACCACCACCCTAGGTAAGTACAGTGCCTTCAGAAAGTATTCATACCCTTTGACTTATTATTTTTGTTATGTTACAGCCTGAATTCAAAATGGATTATATATTTTTGGAAATTCACTCATCTACACACAATATCCCATAATGACAAAGGGAAATAATCAGAAATGTTTGCAAATTTATTGAATATATTATTTACATAAATATTCACACTCCTGAGTCAATACTTTGTAGAAGCACCTTTGGCAGCGATTACAGCTGTGAGTCTTTCTAGGTAAGACTCTAAGAGCTTTCCATACCTGGACTGTGCAACATTTGCCCATTATTCTTTTCTAACTTCTTCAAGCCCTATAAATTGGTAGTTGATCATTGCTAGACAACCATTTCCAGGTCTTGCCATAGATTTTCAAATAGATTGAAGTCAAAACTGTAACTCAGCCACTCAGGAAGATTCACTATCTTCTTGGTAAGCAACTCCAGTGTAGATTTAGGCTTTTGTTTTAGGTTATTGTCCTGCTGAAAGGTGAAATCATCTCCCAGTGCCTGGTAGAAATCAGACTGAACCAAGTTTTTCTCTAGGATTTTGCCTGTGCTTAGTACCATTACATGTATTTTTTTATCCTCAAATACTCCCCAGTAGATAACAATTACAAGCATACTCATAACATGATGCAGCCACCACTAAGCTTGAAAATATGGAGAGTGCTACTCATGAATGTGTTGTATTGGATTTGCCCCAAACATAACCCTTAGTATTCAGGACAAAAAGTGAATTGCTTTGCCACATTTTCTTGCAGTATTACTTTATTGCCTTGTCGCAAACAGGATGCATGTTTCTGAATATTTTTTATTCTGTACAGGCTTCCTTCTTTTCCCTCTGTCAGTTAGGTTAGTATTGTGGAGCAATTCAAATGTTGTTGATCCATCCTCAGTTTTCTCCTATCACAGCCATTTAACTCTGCAACTGTTTTAAACTCACCATTGGCCTCATGGTGAAAGTTTTGAGTGGTTTCTTACGGAGTTAGGAAGGATGTCTGTATCTTTGTAGTGACTGGGTGTATTGATACACCATCCAATGTGTAATTAATAACTTCACCATGCTCAAATGGATATTCAATATCTGTTTTTTTCCATTTGTATCCATCTACCAATAAGTGCCCTTTGCGAGGCATTGGAAAACCATGTTCTTTGTAGTTGAATCTGTGTTTGTAATTCACTGCTCGACTGAGGGACCTAACAGATAATTATATATGTGGGGTAAAGAGAGGAAGTAGTCCTTCTAAAATCATGTGAATCAATATTATTGCACACAGAGTGAGTCCATGCAACTTATTAGGCCATTTTTTACTCCTGAATGTATTTAGGCTTGCCAAAACAAAGGGGTTGAATAGTTATTGACTTTAAACATTTCAGCATTTCGTTTTTAATTCGTTTGTAAACATTTTCAAAAACATAATTCCACTTTGACATTATGGGGTATTGGAAAAAAGTCAAGGCGTGTGAATACTATCAGCTTGTGCGAGATGGAACAGCCCATAGAAGCAGGCGCCTATCTCCTGTTTCTGCGGTATTCAAGTGCACCTCCTAGACAGGACTGTTAGTCTGTCACAGGTCCTTACCGCCATCGGGTCCCATTTTTATAGTCCTTGGTATGACTCATCCAGGGATGTATCTCCCAACCTTCCAATATCAGGGTGAACACTCTATCCACAATGCCACAGAGTTGGTCCTAGGTAAGTAGGACGGACGTCAATTACTGCAATGAGTTGACGAGGTCATGTTGATGACACCCGTATGCAATGTCTTGTGACAGAGACGAAGACACGTTTTGTTTCATTACTAATCAATCTATTTGAGTCACTAAACTATCATAATATGTCATTTATTTTTGTGATTGAATGCCTTTCTGTGATTTGTTCGACACTGCAGCGGAATGGATGTGTCTATCTCTGTGTAAAAAGGTAAGATTTCTCTGTATTGACTTTGACCTAACAATGAGCTGTAGACATGTATCGGGACCCATTTAAAAAGAGTCCATGCAGTATTGATTCAAATGTCAACTCCACTGGCACTGAATTAGCTTTCAACAGAGTAGCTGCAACTACCGTTTCCTAATTAGGATTCTCATGAAAGAATAGAAGCTGTATAAATATTTTAAGCTTTCTCTGAGCAAGTCAGTCTTTAAAAAAAATGCTGTATAGTAATATAAAGGGAACAAGAAACATATGTTATCAGTAACAACGTAAAAAAAAAAAAAAATTCTTAGGATATGCCACACTAATAAATGGATGGGCCTGTCCTGGCACCTCGGGGAAGTATATATTGAGATAAGGGCTGCGGGAATTCAAACTCAATTCCAAACATAAATTGGAAGTCACTTCATGTGTAGTCTCAACACCACGGCCCTAGACTTCCAGCCCGGGGACGAGGTTACTTCAACATCTGCATTTAAGACAATGATAATTTTGCAATACCCGAAAACAATTCCTATCCATTCACAGAACAGACTTAAATTGAAAATGAGTGGTGTGGGATGCCAGTAGCGTTTGGTATTTGTGAGGTGATTCTGTTCTGTTAAATTGTTGTGTATGAGCCAAGAGGCAAAATCAAAGAAGCAAGGCTGAGACTGGGCTCTGAGAGGTGGCAGAACAAGGTGCATACCGATAGTGCCGCAGCAGACAGAGCCAGTGGTTCATTAGTAAAAGGACATCATTTGGCTCTATTTGCCGTAACCTAAAAGCTGCTAGTGCCTGGCTGCGACAGTCCCGCTGCTACTGCTGCTGCATGCTAGCTGTCCTCTTTCCCTGGACTCTGCATTGTCCTCAGGCTAACCATCAACCAGAATCTGGGTTCATAGTGGCTCTCGTCAACTGTGTGTTCGTCTTTCTTTTTCTCATATTGTTTTTCTCTTATTGCCTTTTATCTGTTAGTTCATGTGGAAGTCAATTGCATATGTGGAAATAATCCCAATGATTATCTAACAGTGGTAATGAGTTATTTCTGTATAATTCAGTACAGCAATAGTGGTTGCATGAGCACAGAATGAATGGTTTATTGATGCCTGTCTGGCTGACAGAAGACTATCAATGTTTCCAGTGACATTTAAAGGTGTACTGCCCTACTGGTTTAGAATGAATGAACAGGTTTTGTCTTTTGATGAGAGCAGGTTTAGGCTAGTCGTTACTGTTGACACAGTTGTAATTCAGTCGAGGTTCAGTCGAAGTTGTCTTCACATCTCAAAATGCCTATCTGACTGAACAATGCAATGTCTGACTGAACAATGCAATGTCTCAGCAACATTTAATCGGGCTTGGCAAAATTTCATCTGGCTATGCTATTTAAGAGTGTGAAACTGCCAGGTTCAATAACATTTAACGAGACACTGAAATTGTGGCATATGTTATATTATAGTCTTATTCATCAGCCAGCCTGGCAAGGAAGGCTACATCAAATCTTAACTAGACTACTGGTCAAAAGTTTGGACAGACCTACTCATTGAAGGGCTTTTCTTTATTTGTACTATTTTCTACATTGTAGAATAATAGCGAAGACATCAAAACTATGAAATAACACATATGGAGTCATGTAGTAACCAAAAAAGTGTTAAACAAATCAAATATATTTTATGGTTGAGACCAGTCAGTTGTGTTGTGACAACGTAGTGGGGGTGGTATACAGAAGATAGCCCTATTTGGCAAGAGACCAAGTCCATATTATGGCAAGAACAGCTCAAATAAGAAAAAAAGAAATGATAGTCCATCATTATTTTAACACATGAAGGTCAGTCAATACTGAACATTTCAAGAAAGTTTAAAGATTCTTCAAGAGCAGTTGCAAAAACCATCAAGCGCTATGATGAAACTGGCTCTCATGAGGACTGCCACAGGAATGGGATACCCAGAGTTACCTCTGCTGCAGAGGATACGTTCATTACAGTTACCAGCCTCAAAAATTACAGCCCAAATAAATGCTTCACAGAGTTCAAGTAACAGACACATCTCAACATCAACTGTCCAGAGGATGTCAACATCAACTGTTCATGGTCGAATTGCTGCAAAGAAACCACTACTAAAGGACACCAATAATAATAAGAGACTTGCTTGGGCCAAGAAACAAGAGCAATGGACATTAGACCAGTGAAAATCTGTAATTTGGTCTGGAGTCCAAATTGGAGATATTTGGTTCCAACCGCCATGTCTTTGTGAGACCCGGTGTGGGTGAACGGATGATCTCCGCATGTGTATTTCCCACCGTAAAGCATGAAGGAGGAGGTGCAATAATGTGGGGGTGCTTTGCTGGTGACACAGTCTGTGATTTATTTAGAATTCAAGGCACACTTTAACCAGCATGGCTACCACAGCATTCTGCAGCAATAAGCCACCCCATCTAGTTTGGGCTTAGCGGGACTATCAATTGTTTTTCAACAGGACAATGACACAACACACATCCAGGCTGTGTAAGGGCTATTTTACCATGGAGAGTGATGGAGTGCTGCATCAGTTGACCGGGCCTCCACAATCCCCGACCTCAACCAAATTAAAATGGTTTGGGATGAGTTGGACCGCAGAGTGAAGGAAATCAGCCAACAAGTGCTCAGCATATGTGGGATCTCCTTCAAGACTGTTGGAAAAGCATTCCAGGTGAAGCTGGTTGAGAGAATGTCAAGAGTGTGCAAAGCTGTCATCAAGGCAAAGGGTGGTTATGTGAAGAATTTCAAATATAAAATGTATTTTGATATATATTTTGATATAAATATATATATATATATATGTTTTTTTTTACATGATTCCATATGTGATATTTCATAGTTTCGATGTCTTCACTATTATTGTACAATGTGGAAAATGGAAAAAAAACACACAAAAAAACATGAATGAGTAGGTGTTCTAAAACTTTTGACAGACAGTGTCTAATAAAATGCCAGTTTTACATTAAGTGAAGACTGTATAGTTGTTGCTGATAGACTCATGTATAATATTTGAATTGGACTGGTTTGGCAAGGGCTGGCCAATACAAATGATTTAGATGAGCACTTTTGGGGACCTGATCTTCCTCATCCTTCCTTCTTTGTTGAGAGCCTAGAGTTGTTCCATGGCTGAATGCTCTAAATGCTCTTGTTGGTCCAACACACATCTATGAAGGGTCAATCTCTTATTCTTGAGTGGAGTTCTCACTTCATGCCAAAATCTTCTGGGGGAAACCAGCAAATAACGGCCACCATTGTTTATTCACGATTATCATCTCTACGCTATGCTGCTCGGCCTCCTTTGTTAGGGTGGGTCTACTAAATGATCTTATGTAGTCTTATGCAAATGGAAATGTAGTGGAGTCTGCCCTTAACTCCGAGGTTGGATAGCATCAGCAGTTTATAACAGACCGTAGCAGAGTAAGCTGGGAAAAGAATAACTGGCTGAAGCATTTCCTATTTTATGGCTCCTCACACAGTCATGTTGTACAACTGATGTACGGCAACACATTTGCCTCAATGGTTGTGATGCTATTGATATTGTTGTGATACAACAGAGAGCTTGACTGAAAAAAAATAATTATATATATATATCCACAATGCTTGTGAATTTATTTTTGTGCAGAAAAACTGTCAACTGTATCACAGTCGTATCAGCGGTACAATTTGAGCGTGTACAGGGCCATTGACTCTTAAATAAGGTAGCAACTGTGTGCTGGAGGTCACCTATCACATCAGCAATGAAACCCCATTCACACGACTAACCTCAAGACCAGTTCAACTCCCACACTGGGCTTACACTGGTTGAATCAACGTTGTTTCCACGTCATTTAATGACGTTGAACCAATGTGGAATAGACTTTGAATTGATGACTATGCCCAGTGGGCCATCGTGTAGTCGACAACCAAAATCCCCCAATTAAAGCTAAGCTGCAGTTATTAAAGGGAAAGGCAGTGTTCTCTTAAGGCTTATACTAAACTCCATTGCAACTATAACACAGACACACTCAAACGGATTGTTTGAGAGATGTTTACTAAGCACACTGACCTATTGGTTGTTAAATGATTATATGAGGTTTCTATGGTTCAACCCTTTCAACATGACATGATGACAAATTATGCATGTGATAGGAGAATTCAATGTTTTATATTGTAATTGCTTATTTCAAGAAGTTCATTTGCAGTATGATCAAATAGATTGTGCTTAGTCTTGACATCCCCACCTAAACATGTTTATTCAGTTTCCAGCACCTGTTACAGCGCTATAGCCTCGGTTACTAAATGGATTTTGGACATTGCCAGACATCTCAAAACAGGAGGTACGAATGTTATTTCGCAGCGAATTCACATTGTTGTCCAATTCAACATAAAATAAAACCTTTCATTATTCTGATTATAGCGACATACACATTTAGTTTATTCGATTGGTCGTTCAGATTAGAGCGCAACAGTCTTATACGCAGGTAGACCGTCTTCGAATGGTTTTATTATGTTATTACTACCTCGCCGGTTTACAATCTGTCCAGATATGCATGCACATTAAAATCCATTCTGTATACTATAGATGTCAGGGGCGTGATGCTATGAATCATCAGATATTTACACAACTATCTCCTATTGAACAAAGTCAATTGGTATGAATGAAGCCATATTATTTCATATTGGATTAATTGGTGGGGTATACACCTGCATAAATTGCGAACCAATTGAAAGTGGCAGATAATATAAATGCATGTTACCTGTAAGCTTCTGCATGTGTCCTTTATCCGTTGGCTGACGGTTGGGTTGAGGAAGAAGTCGAAGCTTTCTTATTGCAGGCTATAAGCTGCCCACGGTAACAACATATCACTATAGAGACAGAGAAACGGTCGTATATAGCCTACAACAAACCAATAATACAAACACTATTGCAAACACTGATCTAGTAGCGTAGTTCCCAATAAGGATGCTTGATTGTCTAGACGTGTCTTGCACAACTTACGGTCTTCCTTTCTACGTACAGTATAACAACTGTTCTGTCGTTCGTTCGATACACCGTGAGACGAGTGTGGCGCCAATGCTCTCCCTGGTCTACATTGGCACTTTTTTTGTTATGGGTGACCAAAAAAACATTAGGGTACTTGCGTCACATATTCATGGGGTCAATGAAATAGGAGCGTGGACTTGACCACTAGAAGGGCTGTGTATGGCTTCTTTATGGAGAATTCAACCAATAAAGCACGAGTGGAGTCTGTGAAGACCCTCGGGTTAACGAACCAACCAAGATATTGTTTTTAGTAGGTTATCCTGTTCTTTGAGGGTCCTTAAATGTAATGTTTCACTACAGTAATTTCATTTGGCGGATATGAGAAAAGCATTGTGAACTGAGACTGTGCCCAGACAAATCAATGCTCAAGTCAAAGAACACACACACACACACACACACACACACACACACACACACACACACACACACACACACACACACACACACACACACACACACACACACACACACACACACACACACACACACACACACACACACACACACACACACACACACACCTTACCTTTTTTACCACAATAAAAAATGATATAATTCATAACACATTCCAGTACCATAATTAAGCTATTTGGTCAATGTCTTACTCAATGCTCACTCTAGGCATTTATCAGAGTATGGCAACATGCATACTGTACATGTCATAGAGTAGCACTGCAGAGTGATTAAGCTCAAATCTTTCTCATTCCCAACACTGTGGGTACTGCATTAATATAATTGATTATTTTGAGTAATTCCATGCCCCTTTACTCTCCCCTGTGACAGGGCCAGAAGGGAAATCATTACTCTTACATTAAACAAAAGTCTGTGAACTCCTAACTGCCCAGGGCACACAGCCCAGCACCACTGTTGGCTGTTACTGCAGTTACCCTTCACCTAAGGTTGAAATGTCTTTACTTGCTGTCATTACATTCCCATTCCCTAACTATTGATTACATTCAACAGCATTTTAGACCTGAATGGAATAATCCACTATTTGGAAATGTAAGACCATGGTATGTATTTCTTGGGTTCTTAGGGGGTTGGATTGTGAGCACAGGGAAATTATGAATCTTTCAATTTATATAAAAAAGGTTTAATACAGTGCCTTCAGAAAGTATTTATACCCCTTGACTTATTCCACATTGTGTTGTGTGACACCCTGAATTCAAAATGGATAAATATACAGTACCCGTCAAACGTTTTGCCACACCGACTCATTCAAGGGTCTTTTTTACAATTTTCTACATTGTAGATTCTTCAAAGTAGTATTCTCTCAACCAGCTTCATGAGGTGGTCACCTGGAATGCATTTCAATTAACAGGTGTGCCTTGTTAAAAGTACATTTGTGCAATTTCTTTCCTTCGTAATGCATTTGAGCCAATCAGTTGTGTTGTGACAAGGTAGGGTTGGCATACAGAAGATAGGCCTATTTGGTAAAAGACCAAGTCCATATTATGGCAAGAACAAATCAAATCATATTATGGCAAGAGCAAATCATCAAGCGCTATGATGAAACTGTCTCTCATGAGGACTGCCACAGGAAAGGAAGACCCAGAGTTACTTCTCCTACAGAGGATACGTTTATTAGATTTACCAGCCTCAAAAATTACAGCCCAAATAAATGCTTCACAGAGTTCAAGTAACAGACACATCTCAACTGTTCAGAGGAGACTGCATGAATCAGGCCTTCATGGTCGAATTGCTGCAAAGAAACCACTACACCAATAATAAGAAGAGACTTGCTTGGGCCAAGAAACACAATCAATGGACATTAGACAGTTGGAAATCTGTCCCTTGGACTGATGAGTCCAAATTTGAGATTTTTGGTTCCAATCGCCGTGTCTTTGTGAGACGCAGAGTAGGTGAACGGATTATCTCCACATGTCAGATGACCTGGCCTCCACAATCACCCAACCTCAACCCAAATGAGATGGTTTGGGATGAGTTGGACTGCAGAGTGAAGGAAAAGCAGCCAACAAGTGCTCAGCATATGTGGGGAAATCCTTCAAGAGTGTTGGAAAAGCACTCCAGGTGAAGAGGTGAGAGAATGCCAAGAGTGTGCAAAGCTGTCATCATGGCAAAGGGTGGCTACTTTGAAGAATCTAAAATATACATATTTTTTTATTTGTTTAACACTTTTTTGGTTACTACATGATACCATATGTGTTATTTCATAGTTTTGATGTCTTCACTATTATTCAACAATGTAGAAAATAGTAAAAAAATTAAGAAAACCATTGAATGAGTAGGTGTGTCCAAACTTTTGACTGGTACGGTATATTTTTTTCTCTCACCCATCTACACACAATAACCCATAATGACAAAGTAAAAACATATTTATAAATGTTTGCAAATTTATTGAAAATTAAATATAGAATGATCTAATTTACCTAAGTACTTACAACCCTGAGTCAATACATGTTAGATTCACCTTTGGCAGTGATTACAGCTGTGAGTCTTCTGGGTACATCTCTAAGAGCTTTCCACACCTGGATTGTACAATATTTTCCCTTTGTTCTTTTCAAAATTCTTCAAGCTCTGTCAAATTGGTTGTTGATCATTGCAAGACAACCATTTTCAAGTCTTGCCATAGATTTTCAAGCAGACTTAAGTCAAAACTGTAACTTGGCCACTCAGGAACATTCACTGTCTTTTTGGTAAGCAACTCCAGTGTAGATTCGGCCTTGTGTTTTCGGTTATTGTCCTGCTGAAAGGTGAATTCACCTCCCAGTGTCTGGTGTACAGCTGACTGAACCAGGTTTCCTCTAGGATTGTACCTGTGCTTACCTCCACCAGTAGCAGTGCGTGGGTAAAATCACTGAGGAAGCCAAGCCAGTAAAAAAAAGGCATTTTGCAACCTATGTTGTGAGGGTGTTGTTTGCGCTATAACCCATTCGTTCATACACCGCCGTGATATACAATTAGGCTGTGACAACAAAAAGACAACAGTCACACAGTGACAGAACAAATTCAACTACATACACATTTGTTCATCACAAAACAGGAGAGCAATGTCTGTCTGGTGAAGTCCACAAAGCAAACATTGTATGTGACCAACAGTTATATCATCTGCAGCATGGTCAAGCAAGTTTTTTCCCCGTCAGTTTACTAAACAACTACTGATTTAGAACCACGGCGTTAGCCGCAAGTCAGCACAAAGACAACAGGAGCACGGCCTCCGCTATTCCAGCACCATTTCAACTTAAACATCATCAAATCAACAAGACTATATATGCTTAGTTTAATACACTGAAAACAAACATAAAGATACCAACACAATTGAGTCCAATTAATGTTACTAAATATCATGTGGCTGTCCATGGTACTAGATTATGTCTGTGTGTGTGTGTGTGTGTGTGTGTGTGTGTGTGTGTGTGTGTGTGTGTGTGTGTGTGTGTGTGTGTGTGTGTGTGTGTGTGTGTGTGTGTGTGTGTGTGTGTGTGTGTGTGTGCGTGCGTGCGTGCGTGCGTGCGTGCGTGTGTGCATGCGTGCGTGTGCACAAACAAGTAAAACAAAGGATGTTGACTCACCCTACTTGTAGACTAGTTGAACACCAGTGACATCCTCCTCTCTTTCATGTTGGCAAAACGGTCTATGGCTCTGTACACTTTTAGTTTTTGTTGTCATAGGCTACCTAGCTAAAATGGTTGCTAGCCTAACTTCCTCGCATGGACAACAATGAACCACAGAACCAGATAAGTTAGCTAGCTAGTTAGCGGGAGCCTACTGGGCTACATCTAGACTACATATTGAAATGTAAGCATCTCAGGCCAGTGGTACTAAATATGGATTTATGTTTAGATTAGAATTGAGGTAAATCATTGGCCTGTAAACAGAATTAAGTCAAAACCACAAGTCCAAATCCCCATCTCTGATTTAGCAGGCTAGCTACTGAAGGACATCAACACAAGCAGACCAGAAACAGACATGTTTTTCTGAAAATGACATTTTCCTTAGGAAGTGATCTGATTGGTCTGAAGCCAAATCCAAACTGCACTCCCTTGGGGGATGTTTTGTTGCACCGGGACAACACACAGTTGAGCTCAGCTTGGCAAATAAAGGCCAAATGATTGCTGGCATCAATCAATCAAATGCTACAGCACCAAAATGTTATACGCTTTGGTTCAGACAGCAATCATAACAACAGCTATACATACTGAGACAGATGGGGGCACTGTTCGCTCGCTCTGGTGATTTCTCAGGTGAGATTCAGCCCCTTGAGAAATGACGGAATATTATGGAAACACAGAGAGAGATGAAAGAGAAATTATTTTATAATTTATCTTCTTTTATTGGTAACATTTTTGGTGAAGCCTAGTTTCCCCTGGTATCCATGAATACAGGTCACTGAGCTCCATTCCATTTTAAAGTCACCATTTGTGAAATCTCTGAGCAGATTCCTTCCCCTCCAGGTTAGGAAGAATGCTTGTATCTTTGCAGTGACTGAGTGTATCGATACACCATCCAAAGTGTAATTAATAATCTCACCATGCTTCAAGGGATATTCAATGTCTGCTTTTTTGTTTGCGAGACTTTGGAAAACCTCTCTGGTCTTTGTGGTTGAATCAGTGTTTGAAATAAATTCACTGCTCGACTGAGGGACCTTACAGATGAGGTACAGATGGGGTACAGAGATGAGGCAGTAATTAAAATGAAAATCATTTTAAACCCTATTATTGCACACAGAGTGAGCCCATGTAACTTATTTTGTGACTTGCTAAGCACATTTTCACTCCTGAACTTATTTAGGCTTGGCATTAAAAAAAGGGGTTGAATGCATATTGAATGAAGAAATGTAACCTTTTTATTTTGTATGATTTGTAAAAATGTTGAAAACAACTCCTCTTTGACATTATGGGCTATTGTGTGTAGGCCACTGACAAATTATTCAATTTAATATATTTGAAATTCATTCTTTATCACAACAAAATGTGAAACAAGTCAAGAGGTGTGAATACTTTCTGAAGTCAGTGTATACAGTGCATTCGGAAAGTATTCAGACCCCTTACTTTTTCCAAATTTTGTTACGTTACAGCCTTATTCTGAAATGGATCAAATAAAGAAAATTTACACACACAATACCTCAGAATGACAAAGCAAAAGTTTTTGCAAATGTATTAAAAATTAAAAAACAGAAATAGCTTATTTACATACAGTTGAAGTCGGAGGTTTACATACACCTTAGCCAAATACATTTAAACTCCGTTTTTCACAATTCCTGACATTTAATCAGAGTAAAAATCCCCTGTCTTAGGTCAGTTAGGATCACCACTTTATTTTAAGAATGTGAAATCTCAGAATAATAGTAAAGAGAATGATTTATTTCAGCTTTTATTTATTTCATCACATTCCCAGTGTGTCAGAAGTTTTCATACACTCAATTAGTATTTGGAAGCATTGCCTTTAAATTGTTTAACTTGGGTCAAACGTTTCGGGTAGCCTTCCACAAGCTTCCCACAATAATTTGGGTGAATTTTTGCCCATTCCTCCTGACAGAGCTGGTGTAATGTAGTCAGGTTTGTAGGACTCCTTGCTCCGCACACACTTTTTCAGTTCTGTCCACAAATTTTCTATGTGATTGAGGTCAGAGCTTTGTGATGGCCACTCCAATACCTTGACTTTGTTGTCCTTAAGCCATTTTGCCACAACTTTGGAAGTATGCGTGGGGTCATTGTCCATTGGGAAGACCCATTTGCGACCAAGCTTTCACTTCCTGACTGATGTCTTGGGGTGTTGCTTCAATATATCCACATATTTTTTTTATATCCACACATCCCAACTTCACGGTTGGGGTGGTGTGTTTCTGCTGGCAAGCCTCCTCCTTTTTCCTGCAAACGAAACGATGGTCATTATGGCCGAACAGTCCTATTTTTGTTTCATCAGACCACCAGAGGACATTTCTCCAAAAAGTACAATCTTTGTCCCCATGTGCATTTGCAAACTGTTTTCCGGCTTTTTTATGGGGGTTTTGGAGCAGTGGCTTCTTCCAAGCTGAGCGGCCTTTCAGGTTATGTCGATATAGGACTCGTTTTAATGTGGATATAGATACTTTTGTACCTGTTTCCTCCAGCATCTTCACAAGGTCCTTTGCTGTTGTTCTGGGATTGATTTGCACTTTTCACACCAAAGTATGTTCATCTCTAGGAGACAAAATAAGTCTCCTTCCTGAGCGGTATGACGGCTGTGTGGTCCTCTGGTGTTTATACTTGCATACTATTGTTTGTATAGATGAAGGTGGTACCTTCAGGCGTTTGGAAATTGCTCCCAATGATGAGGTCTTGGCTGATTTCTTTTGATTTTCCCATGATGTCAAGCAAAGAGGCACTGAGTTTGAAGGTAGGACTTGAAATACATCCACAGGTACACCTCCAATTGACACAAATGATGTCAATTAGCCTATCAGAAGCTTCTAAAGCCATGACATCATTTTCTGGAATTTTCAAAGCTGTTTAAAGGCACAGTCAACTTAGTGTTTGTAAACTTCTGACCCACTGGAATTGTGATACAGTGAATCATAGGTGAAATAATCTGTCTGTTAACAATTGTTGGAAAAATGACTTGTGTCATGCACAAAGTAGATGTCCTAACCAACTTGCCAAAACTATAGTTTGTTAACAAGAAATTTGTAGTGGTTGAAAAACAAGTTTTAATGACTCCAACCTAAGTGCATGAAAACTTCCGACTTCAACTGTAAGCATTCAGACACTTTGCTATAAGACTAGAAATTGAGTTCAGGTGCACCTTGTTTCCATTGATCATCCTTGAGATGTTTCTACAACTTGACTAGAGTCCATCTATGATAAATTAAATTGATTGGACGTGATTTGGAAAGGCACACACATGTCTATATAAGGTCCCACATTTGATAGTGCATGTCAGAGAAAAAACCAAGGCGTGAGGTCGAAGGGATTGTGTCGAGGCACAGATCTGGGGAAGAGTAGCAAAAACATTCCTCAGCATTGAAGGTCCCCTAGAACACAGTGGCCTCCATCCTTCTTAAATGGAAGAAGTTTGGAACAACCAAGACACTTCCTAGAGCTGGCAGCCCGGCCAAACTGAGCAATTGGGGGAGAAAAGCCTTGGTCAGAGAGTTGACCAAGAACCCAATGGTCACTCTGACAGGGCTCCAGAGTTCCTCTGTAGAGATGGGAGAAACTTCCTGAAGGACAACCAACTCTGCAGCACTCCACCAGTCAGGCCTTTATGGTAGAGTGGCCAGACGGGAAGCTACTGCTCAGTAAAATGCACATGACAGCCAAAAGGTTTCTAACATACTCTCAGACCATGAGAAAAAAGATTCCCTAGTCTGATGAAACCAAGATTGAACTATTTGGCCTGGAGGAAACCTGACACTGCTCATCACCTGGCCAATACCATCTCTATTGTGAAGCATGGTGGTGGCATCATCATGCTGTGGGGATACTTTTCAGCAGCAGGGACTGGGAGACGAGTCAGGGTCGAGGCAAAGATGAACGGAGCAAAGTACACAGACCCTAAGCACACAGCCAACTCAATGCAGGAGTGGCTTCGGTACAAGTCTCTGAATGTCCTTGAGTGGCTCAGCCAGAGCCAGACTTGAACCCAATCTAAAATCTCTGGAGAGACCTGAAAATAGCTATGCAGTGACGCTCCCCATCCAACCTGATAGAGCTTGAGAGGATCTGCAGAGAAGAATGGGAGAAACTCCCCAAATACAGGTGTGCCAAGCTTGTAGCGTCATACCCAAGAAGCCTCAAGGCTGTAATCGCTGCCAAAGGTGCTTCAACAAAGTGCTGAGTAAAAGGTCTGAATACTTATGTAAATTTAAAAATATATATAAATTAGCAAACATTGCTACAAACTGTTTTTGCTTTGTCATTATGGGATATTGTGTGTAAATTAATGAGGGGGGAAAAACAATTTAATAAATTTTAGAATAAGGCTGTAACGTAACAAAATGTGGAAAAAGTCAAGGGGTCTGAATATTTTCTGAGTGCACTGTATGCAGTGGCACAAGGGTTCATTCTTGAAAGGAAGAGGGCAGAGAACTACAGTATACCTGGCCATTGAAAGCAGCATGCTTGAATAGGCCAGACAAGAGAAAGCTGTTCCTGTAGCACCCGAGAGGACATTTTTATGTGTTGAATATTCATTTGATGTTTTGGGTTAAGCCCAGATCATAAAGACAAATATAGTATTGAAAAAAGTTTGCCTACTGTTTGTAGCTTACAGGTACAGAACATATACTTTGACAGTAAGCAATATTATTTAATGATACATGTTTGATGATCCCAACACCTTTTGATTAGGGTATTGACAGATAGGCTATTTGTGACCAACCAAAAATGCAAATACATAGTACACAAGAGTCAGCCAGAGATATTCAGTACCAGTCAAAAGTTTGGACACACCTACTCATTCAAGGGTTTTTATTTAATTTGACTATTTTCTACATTGTGTGCAAAGCTGTCATCAGGGCAAAGGGTGGCTACTTTGAAGAATCTCAAATATAAAATATATTTTGATTTGTTTAACACTTTTTTTGGTTACTACATGATTCCAGGTGTATTATTTCATAGTTTTGATGACTTCACTTATTATTCTACAATGTAGAAAAAGGTAAAAAATAAAAAATACAATTAAAATAAATAAACTTGAAATGAGTACTGTAGGTGTGTCCAAACTTTTGACTGGTACTGTAAATCGATCAACAGAGATTTCACCAGTGAGACTACAGAGTACTCTATTAGCAAAACAATGTGTATAGTATCTTTAAAAGGTTTGCGTATCCAATCATGCGCCAACCTGAACTACAAGTAACTGACTAAATAAAGTAAACACCAACATAAAGGGTTTTAACAGGGGCACCACGAGCCAAAACAGCTTTAATGCACCTTGGCATAGATTCTACAAGTGTCTGGAGGAATGGCATCATTTGGTTGTTGATGGTGGTGGAAAACGCTGTCTCAGCCACCGCTCCAGAATCTCCCATAAAGTGTTCACTTCACATGTGGTGACTGAGACGGCCAAGGCATATGGTTTACATCGTTTTCATGCTCATCGAACTATTCAGTGACCAGTCGTGCCCTCTGGATGGGGGCATTGTCAGCCTATGGGGACATAGCCATGGTAGCCAAAAGAATGGCCTGCCCATCATTTAATACAGTGCATGAACCTAAGCATGATGGGATGTTAATTGCTTAATTAACTCAGGACCCAACCTGTGTGGAAGCACCTGCTTTCAATATACTTTGCATCCCTGATTTACTCAAATGTTTCCATTATTTTGGCAGTTAGCTGTATACCTACAGTATATTAGACTTTGTATGGTATTGTTAGGTTCTTAGTTTTTCAGAGTAAATAACTCACAGACACTAGAGAAGCTTAACAAAGTTGAATTATTCCCAAAGGGTCGTTACAGCTGTAATTCAGACAAAAAAGCATTTCACACAAGCACTGATATTTAACCCTTTCTCCTAGGCTGAGTCTCCTCCTCCACAACTGAACAGCCAATGCATCCCTGCTGCTAGACAGAGCCTTAGTGATATCTGTTCTGTTCTTCCTCACTTCATCTGTCCTGACCTCTACCCCAAAGTGCTCACTCCTTCTCAACTCAAGGCTGTCATGGTTATTGATACCAGACTGTGTCTCTTCTCCTCCCAGATGATCCTTGGTGGCTAACAATAACATATCCTGACATAATGTAAACGTTATACATTACCCTCTCTCCCCCAGTGACATTTGTTTGTTTCTAAGATCGCCACCCGTCTCGCCTTATCAATGCATGCCACATGTAATCGCTTCCCTGCACTCAACACATTCCAAGCTTAGTTAGAACACACTATATGCCTTCCTCCTATAACCCTTGACTTCTGTTTTAGACCCTCAACCTTATCACTCCATCAGTGCAATTAATAAGTAACATTTCATATTCCCAGAACCCAACAGTATGTTCAGAAAGTCTTATGACAAACTCTAGCCAAGATATAACAGTCTTGAAACTCCATATCTTGAATACTGTGTCATGCAACTCTGTACAATTTTCCCCCATAGGAATGCTACAGTATATATCAATGTGGCTTAGTTCCTAAAGAAAAGTTATTTTGACAAATATAACCCAGACGTTAATATACAATGAATTATTGAAAAATAGTCTAGCAAAGTGGAAAGGCATGTCGACTAAATTACCATACCATATCTCAGGCAGACAGGCATGTGCACAGATAGGGCTCTACCTGTGCAGAGCACATGCCCCTTAGGCCTTCCAGTCTCCAAAGTGCCCTTTTGGTTAGTGGTATATTTCCACCACACAAAAAAAATGTTGCATATAGATTTTTTAACGTTGTTGTTCAGAACCCACTGTTCGCAAGTCGTCGTGATGTCATCATGTTCGCCCTGCCCCACCCAGTCTGTTGTTTGCTCCTGTTGATCTGCCCTGTACAGAGCTCGAGTGCGCCCGGTTGTGCCTGTTTCCCAGTCTGCCCTGTAGGAGATTGCGGGTGCCCAGTATTCAAACATGCATGGCTTGAGACATGTGGTCACCTGTCGAGTGTGTGTAGCTAGCTACCTAGTTTAAAATATCAACAGTACTGTCACAGCAGCAGAACAGTTGATTAACACCTGGGCTTTTTCTTTTTGAGCACCTGTCCTCTGAAAGGTCTTTGCACAGCAAAGGAGAAAGATACTGTATATGAAAACAACAATTACTAATATTGAGGGGTAGTCTAATCTCAAGTGTGTAAATTGTTTGATTTTGCTGTGCAATAAAAAAGGAGAAATTACTCATTTGTATTCGTAAAAAGCTTGATTTATTTCAAAGTAATTTCATGTCTGGGACAAATATAACAAATCATAAGAGCTCATCAACAAAGCTAAGAGTAGAACCTAATTAAAAACACGAGCATAAACATAACGTGGTTACAATAGTGTTCTGCATCAACCACAGATATTGAGAGCAGAGTGGAATATGAATTGGACTGTAGAGGTTTGTTCATTTTGACTTCAGTTCTGAGAAAACCAAGCGGCAAAAACAGAACTATAGGAATTAGTTAGGCCAGTCCCACTCTACAGGATTTTTGTGTAGATTCAAAGCCACAAGAATCCAACGTGGCTTTAGAGTAATCCCTTCAGCACTGCATGTGCAACAATACTACAGAGCACCCAAGTCTGTAACCACTGACGAGAGCCTATTGGAGGAGGAGGAAAAAACATGACCAAGCGGAAAAACCATTGTTACAGTAAACTTCACTGTAATAACTTTACTTGACAACCAACGTCATAAATGTTCACGTTCGCGGTCATAAACATGTCATAAACATGTCATAACAGCTGACATAACTTGTCATAACCTGTTATAATAGATTTAGACCCGTTGTGACATATATTGCGTTATTTTATGGCTGGTTATGACACCTACATAAGAGTGTCAAAACCCTCAAAAGCTACCACACAAGGCAAAACATTCCATTACATCCTAGCCTACGTGTCAACAGTATGTTTATGTATGTGATATTAAAAATAAATAAAAAATGGACCATGTTCAATTAGAATTTGAATTGCGCACACATTGATGTCGGACGTGCACCTACCCCAATGCTCTGTTGCTGATGACTGGGATGAATGCACGATCAGATTGCAGGAGCAGGACAAGACACCCTCTTTTTGATTGATGACTGATATAAGGGCATGCACGTGATAGGCCGGATGCTTCGTGACAGTTTCATAAATTGCATTTTCTTAGTCCACGTAAAGTGTCACAGGGAGGTCATCATGCTTCACGGCAGTGCAATAAACTTCATTTTCTACGAGATCATTTTTGAAAAATGACGATAAAAAAGAAGCATGACTGTAACAAAAATATATTACCACAACAACAAAGGATTTAAGAAAGAAACATTCAAACAAAAGGAAACGTCTTTGTAGTGAAAAAATACATTTGAATAAATGTGGGTTTAGACACTCTGATGTAGGTGTCATAACCTGCCATAAAATAACGCAATATATGTCACAAGAGGTGTAAATATATGGGTCATGACAGTGTTATGACCATATTATAATAGGTTATGACACATTATGTCAGCTGTTATGACATATTATGACATGGTTATGGCCATGTCATAATACTTGACACTTGGGTGTTACCCTACCGATAGAATGCAGCTGGTACAACGTCAATTCTGGTTTGGAACTGGCTTTTTCCTAACCACATCATTGGCCAACTGTTTACAGCGATTCAAAACAAAATACAATACATCATATCTGAGAAAACTGTTCTGCTGGAAGGTTCCGCTGTTTCTGTGCATCACATACTGTAAGCTTGAGAAATGCTTGAGTTCTGATACACAAGTAGGTATTTCGCTTTAGTTACAGTTGCAAACAATACTATTACACTACTGTGTGTGTGTGTGTGTGTGTGTGTGTGTGTGTGTGTGTGTGTGTGTGTGTGTGTGTGTGTGTGTGTGTGTGTGTGTGTGTGTGTGTGTGTGTGTGTCAAACAGCTGAAAGCTTTATCCTGCAATCTAGAGAATAATCATTATGCTTAATTATATGCCCAAAATATGTTTATTTTTTTCTGCATATCTCAGCATACCTCTTATATGCTTTTCTGCTGCTCTGCTAAAGTCTGGGTAAAATATATAAATTCATGTGAGTTTTATTCAGTACATTTAGCAACTGCTTGCTTTTCTAAAGTGTAGCAATCTTGCCAGCAGGAAACCTTGCCAACGAGCTACTCTAACTTGATTTATATCCTGAAATGGCTTCTTGGTAGCTAGTAATGAGGGTAGGAGATTGGGAACCTATCTGTGCTACCTAAAGCCAACTTCATAAAATTGCTAGGTGGCTAGTAGTATCACAGAGAAACAACAACAACATATTTTTCAACAAGACAAATCTGAGGGGGAACACGCCCCTGTCCCCCCTACGGGCATGAGGCCTCTGCATACAGTCAATATATCTTAATCAAGCTTTGCAACAGGGAACAAGTGTTATGCAGTACTGACCCCAAACGTGTTTTTGGAAGAGGAATTCAATTCTTATCCCATATGTCAATATGGGGCAAACTTCTGGCGCTCAGGTTTTTTCATGCCAGCAGTAGGAATCTTAGTGGTGTAAGGGGATAGACCTTGCAGGAGCCCTGAGGCAGCTGCTGGGTGCATAGCCAGCATAGGGAGCGTTTTCATGCCAAGCAGACTGGAAACGGGGACGGCATAGTGCTGGGTGGGGATGGACTGTAAGGTGGAGGGGGAGTGCATGTTAATGGTGCCAGGGACTTGGGTGGTGGCGGCCATGACAGCCATAGAGGTGGGTGTGGAGACAGTGGGAGCAGACTGAGAGAAGCTCATATTGTTGAGGTCAACAGATGACGCAGAGGAAGCAGCCTGCATGGTGTATTTAGCCATCTCTAAGCTGTAAACAGATACAGGGAAGGTAGCCATTTTTGGAAAGGATGGGGTTGGGAGAAGATGGGAAGGTAGGGTTCAGCAAAGGAGTTAAGGGGAGGCATATCCAAAGAAAGGCAGGAAGAGAATGGGTAAAGCATGGGAGGAGAGTGAGAGAAAGGGGAAAAAAAGAATCAAATGAGGAATGTTATGTGTTAAAAGCAGTAAGACAAAAAAGTGTTCATGCTTTTGTGAGTTTGGATCACTAGATTGTGTGTAGACCCCAAGGCACTTAGATAATATGTAATGCTTTTCCCTAAAACAAAACAATTCCATCCTTCCTTCCTGTCAACACTGTTACATTGACTATATTGTCTGTTGTTTGACTGTCGTGTCTGTTGTTAGACTGTTTTACGTTGTTTGACCATCTTGTCTGTTTTGTTCTCTATTTTCAGTTGGGTCTTGTCAGTTGACTGTCATGTACTGTAGTGCCTCATGGGTCACAACTCACAACTGACCTGTTAGAGGTAGTGAGGCAGTCTTACCTGACATTGATGAGGTAGTGTGCCACACTGATGCTGGTAGGAGAGCCTATGATTGTGACTTGGCGCATGGGCGATCCGTCCGTGGCACTGGCTATCTTGATGTGAGCTCCTGACACCTGGCGAATCTCATTGATCTTGCTGCCTTGTCTGCCAATTATGCTGCCAATAAACTGAGGAGGAAAAGATAGGAAAGTGACAAATTGAAGTCAAAAGATGTGTCACATGTTTCTCGTGGATTATCAGTCCAATTGAAACATCTGCACCCTCCATAATGTTATCTCCACAATTTGAAACTCTGAAATATATTCTCGCCAGCTTGGACATGTGACAATTGGAGATCTGTCCTAAAGATAAGGATAGAACATCATGTAAAGAGACAGCGTTCAGTTGGCTTACGTATCACAACAACAACAACAACAACAACAACAATCCATTCCAGCTGTCCTTCTCTGTTTGAGAGCAGCGGAACCGGTACCTAAATGACTGCGATCTGTAGTCTGTACCTTGTATGATGCTGATAAGACTAAGCAAGACTTACGTCGTTGGGTATCGCCAGCTCCTGAGAACTTGTGGCGACAGAGGCATCCATTCCTGCAGAGTAGGACATAGTACTGTTTCCGTATGCACTGAAAGTCGTGGCATTGCATGTCACTGTATATGAATGATCCCTGAGACAGGACATTCATCAATTGTTTGGTCACCTTTAATTAAAGACTTCAAATCACATTGCATGTACATCTAACATGAAAGCCAAAGCGACTTAACAGCTGTGATTATAAAATGCATACAATTATACATAATGATTGATTAATAATATACCTTAGCATTTCAATCTGTGAATGTATCTTTTGGAATGCATACATGTTCAGCAATACCCTGTCTTTTTTTAATTTATCAAACAATTGGAATAATTCAATAATTCTCACTGTTTGAATATTGTGTTTCTTTTTTTGGTTGGCTGCTTCTTTGTTGTGGGATAGAATACATGGGGTGGTATAGGTCAGGGATGGTAGGGAGGATGTTAGAGACAGAGGAGAATCGTTGCCAAGGTTAAGGAGAGGGGTCTGTGAGATGAGGGTTCTGTAAGATGTAGGCTACCACCTCGTAAAAAAATGCTCTATCTTTACAGACATACAGTAAAACCTAAACATGTAAAAGAAGACGTGGTCTTTCCAGAAGCAGAAGAGGGTTTTTGATTGGTGTGATGAGCACAGAAGAAGAAAGAGGAGCACAGAGAGAGAGAGAGAGAGAGGGATAAGATGGACTTTCCCAGGGAGCCTTGGGTACGTACCAGGGAAGGTAGGGTTGCTTTGCCCAAGGGAAGGGAGGGGGATATGCTGCATAGCCAACTGGTGAAGCTTGGTCAACTGCAGGGTAGGAAGGAAGTTAGAACTAACCAATCAAACTGGATTATTTCAGCGGAGCTGACAGCTATAGCTACAATACAGAGCCAATCTTAAATTCAAACACAGAGTTCAGAATGTGTGTTAGTTTGGTGAAGAATTCGACGTTTGACATCAGAATCAGAATTATGCTGGCTTGTCATGGAAGTGATGAGATTCTTCAATATTAGATGTGGTATTTCTATGAGCAAGAGGTGCCAAGTTACCGTTAGCTTATTTTTGTCATGGTCCCTTTCTTTTCTCACACTCTTCTGAAACAAAGCAAGCTGCTATGCTAGTGTTAATAAACACCACAGTACAGGATAGTGTTAGTGTTTCCTCCTTGCTAATGAGTGCACTGAGGGCATAGTGGTGGCTTGGAAGTTGGTGGTGGTTGTGGGCAGGAGTGGGTCATTGGGGTGGGTGTTATTGGATCAGACAAATGCACTTACATCTTGATGTGGATACGCATACTGTCCTTGAATTGTGAAGGCCTGCAAAAATGGGATACAGGAGTGGGGTATTATAACTGTTTGACCATTTCTCCTCTTGTCCCGTTATGATTATTTTCTAAATGGTTTAACACATGAGGATTTGATGTAGATCCCATGCTGCTTTGGTCACATTCCCAAAATCTGTAGCTATTACTACGTCTATGTTTCGATCCACCTAATTTAATCGAAAGATTATCCATTTCATTTTTTGGGTTTCGCTTTGCCTAGGATGTCCAATCGGATACACACATTTGTGAAAGGTCATAATGGATTTGTCTGTATGTAAAATTGGAGCCATAACGGATAATGCCACATGGCAAAGCGAGGGGTTTAAGTGCCGTATTTTGTCCAGCGTTGATGCCCATCTGTACACTGCCCTCATTTGTAACGTGGCGATGTGCTTACTAACTGCTGTGTAATTATATGACAGCTCTGACCGGAGACTATAGATGTTTAAAGTCAACTGGCTGTAGCAGCAATTTCTCATCTGGCCACTCACATACTACAAATAGCGAAGAGACGTCAATATATGCGGATGCTTCCCTCTAGTGGTGAAAAGATGCACTGGATGTTTTTTGGGCTAAATGAGCATTGCGTGACATCTCCGAATGTTTTTGTAGCCTAAACTCCAATTACATTTCTTAACTTGATTACTCGGAATCAAAAAAGGCCAGGAAGATGCAGAATCTACCTTTTAATTGGATTAACAGGAAATACAATTAATTTCCATGAAATTCCTAGAATGAGCGGAATGAGTGCCTAGTTTGCATTTTTCCCAGAGCTCATTTTAATTACGTCTTTAATTACAAGCAGGTATGGTAATGAATATACAACAACAACGTTATGTGTCTAGTAGCTGTCCTTCCAGCCTTCTATCGTCATGAAACAGGTTCTTGTCTATCATTTTCAAGGAATTAATTGGAATATGCAGACACATAAACAATTCTAATGGACATGCAAGTTTTTTAAAACAAGGTTATCGTACATTTCCTGAACATAACATCATCAGCCTTAGAAGGCTATTTGATCACCTGCCATCACTTGCCAATCATCAGCGCCAAGGGGCTGATGTGTATATATATATTTTTTATCTTACTGTATTGTATTCAAGTGTAACTTTTGTACAGACAACAACAACAAAAAAACTCACTTGTGAAGCATGTTGTTGTTGTTGTTGTTGTTGTTGTTGTTGTTGAAATAGTGGATGGCCGGCTCCTGGCATGGTCTTGGGGCGATATGGGATAGTTGCTCCTTTGGGTGGTGACTGAAGACACAGCCAACCAACAAACAGCAATGACTGATCAGACAAACACATCACTACCAACTGCGACTAGTTAGATCCCATTGTTTCTTAGGCCCTGATATGGCTGTAGTCTCAATTATTATGGTGTAGTTAGATACCATAATTATCAAGCCTTGAGTCATTTCAAGTCTGGATATAAATTTGAACAATTGGATGCTATAATAATACTGTATGTTAATTGTATTGGCTTGCTTACTTCCAGAATGACAGAGCAGATGTGTCTGACACACTGTGTGATGGCCTGAGGAGTGCCTGAGATAGTGACAGCTCTCTCAGTGGATTCTGGCAGCATGTCCCCTGCAACCTGCACCTGAGCACCTGTGGTCTGAACATCACATACAATGGGAGTCAATTACAAAGAGAGGCCATCATTTGTCAAAAGATTCCTTTTGATCATGTATTATTCATATATAACTGTACAATGTCTGAATTTGTATTTATTTTTGTTGACATGCACAATGTATATGTTGTACAAATTAGTCTCTTGTGACACTGCTAGCCAGTGCACACACAAGATTTGGTTTCTGTGTTCCGAGATTATGTCAACATAAATATTTGACACCCAATTACTTGGAGTGCAATCCTCCTTCATAGTTAATGTACTATGTTTACTATGAGGATTTAGCACCCAATTCCATGGATGAATGTGAATGTTTGCGTGACCACATTGTTTGGTACTCCAGGCTTATCAGTCTCCCTGAATAGTGTCGCGTGGGGCTGGTGCTTCATTGTAATTAATTTACTTGAGGCTGTTTCATTGGGTGATTGAAAGGTTAGGATGGGATCATCAAATGTAGCCTGATCCCAGATATATGCTGTATAAACAACTCCTACAGTCATTAGTTGGCTATACAGCACAAACAGATCTGGGACCAGGCTAAATCAAATGAGCTCCCGCTAGGACAAAATTGTTGTCAAGAGAGACAGAAAGTAATTGAGAGAAGCTTCGGGCCTAGCTTCTTCTACCTCTCTGATCTCCTTGATCTTGGAGCCTCCTTTGCCTATCAAGGAGCCACACTGACTCCCTGGGAACACAAGGCGGAGTGTCACTGGAGGATGGCTTGTTACCGTGCTGTTTGTCATTGCAGCTGTAATGTCCTGAAATAGAGGTTAAGACCGTTTTCAGGTTATCAAAATATAGGGGGTGAAATCTCCGAAATTCTAACACGTTCCTGATAAAATCTTTTGTATTGTATCATTCATTGAAGTCAAAGGAAGTTTTGTGTGAAATGTGGCCCAAAGTGAGGAAATTCGGTACATTTTTACTTGTAAGATAATAACATAAGGACACACCAGATTACATGGTAGCAGAGTCTTTTGTTACCTCCTCAAACTTCTCAGCGATCATAGAGAAAGCTTTGAAGATGCCCTCTGTTGGTCCTGTGATGGTAACAATCCTCTCTGGAGAAGATCCCTCCGAAATGTTGATGCGAGCGCCACTCTAGAAACACAGTTGACATTTTAGGTGAGTCATGTAAAAAAAATACCCTTTTTCCCGAAAGCATATTCCAATTCTATTGAAATTAGCATTTTATTGCATTTGTTTTGTCAGAAAATATATGTTTTTTTTACATACAGTTGTAAGGACACGACTTACCTCCTCTCTCATCTTTTTGACGGTTTCCCCTTTCTTTCCAATTATGCTGCCCACTTCCTGTTAACAATGAGACACCAAACAAATATATAAATCAATAAAATGATGACATTCAAACATTTTTAACGTGATCCGACAATCGGAATCATGTAAAAGAATAGAGATATGTTGCAATGATGCGACGTGTTTACCTTCCCATGCATCAGAAGCCGTAACGTGAGGGTAACATTCAGACCCCCTTCTGAGGCCCCACCTTCCTTGTCAGACATATTCACACTTATCAACGGTCTAGACACTCAGCTTCATACAACACTCTGTAGACATAAAGAGGGACCCAATTCACATGAAACTGGCATAGTCAATTGATTTTTGTTCAGTCAGTCATAAAATGATATTAGAAAGCCCTTCACAACCCTTGAAATGCATCCAGTGTAACATGCAATCAATACAACTATATGTGGAGGCTTTCCCAGAATGAATGAGACAGTGAATTTGTCATTTTACGATTAGAGAGTTGTCCCTACAGTGAATGCAATTGTCTTTGATTTTGACTTCAGGTTTTTGCCACATCACTTAAAAGTGAAATCCAAGCCTCCAGAGTTAATTGTGCCCACGTACCGGTAAGCATACATAGTTACATATTTCTTTATCATTATCCCTATGATGCAAGGCTTATCATTATGATCCTGTTTTAGTGGTTGATATCTGTGACTGGGTCAAATTTGCTTTGCCGCTGGTGTGATGCTCACATTGGACTCCCTCATTAGTTCCAGCTAAACAGAACTTGTGAGACTGTTCTTTGATTAGATAGAAATACAAAAGGAGCTGTTTGTGTCCTACAGGGCTGGAGATCAAGTGATGTCTGTGTGACCGTCTCTAATAATACCCTAGTAATATCACACTGTGGGGAACACAATGTCCCACTGTTCCCATGTACCCTTCATCCTATACCCAGAACCACAGAGGAATGTCTCTGAATGTAAGACAGACAGGAGTGGGACACTCAAATATGAACATATGACTTTACTCTGTCGGTGAGTGTGAAGGGACAGAATCCTTCTTTCCACAATCCAAAATTCTATCAGAACTTGCCCTAATCTAATCAGATGTAGGATAATTTTTATCACTATTTTGTTGCTGAGAATTTTAACTTGTATTGTACTTGAGGTTTAAAAAGGCTTCTAAAGTTTTTAATTTCCATTTAAAAAAATCTGATTTGATTTACCCTAATGATAAATGTATCAATCCCTACACCCCCCCCCCCCCATAAACTACAATCCATTACAACGCCAACGCTTTAAACATAACTGTATTTGTCTTTTTTGTATCTTATCAAGTGTGTCATGCATGACCTTTGACCAGGAGCGGACTGGCCATCTGGCATTTCGGGCAAATGCCAAATGGGCTGGTCAATTTTTAGCCCAGTGGTCCTGTCTAACTTGGGTTTTTCGCACAAAATGATCATTATCTGGCTAATAATGTGGGCCTCAAGAAAATAAATGGGCCGGTGTTGGGACTCGAGGAAAATAAATGGTCTGGTTTGTTAGAAATGCCATGGCCGATTTCTGGTCCAATTCCACCCTTTGCCCCAAAGATACTTACCTACACCAATAGATGAAGACAACGCTTTGCCGGCATGCCACACCTAAGAAAGACATGGAAGCAACAAAGATTACACACAATGGTGATGGGTAAAATAATGTTTGAGTTTGACAATAACATGTCATTTACATTCAAACAGTACTGTATATGATTCTTTAATTATAATTGCTTCAACATCCATTGCTAAGTCAAGCCTGGGTCAATTCCCAGCAAGCAATGCAAACATCTTCACTCCATATAGAAAATAATAATATTTCTGCAGACAATAATATTAGGAATTCAAAGAGTTGTTGAGCAGCAGGGTATATATAGCCTAACAAGAGTGATTCCCTTCTCTGTGTCATTATAATTACACTAAATGCATCCAACAAACAGCAACATCCCAGCCTAATCCTATAGGCCCGGATTTGTTTGGTTAATGCTTAAGACCCTTTTGACCCATTTCAGTCACCTCTAGCATGTCAGCACCCCCTCAAGACGACAGAACAAAAACGCTCCACAGGAGCAGCCATGAGCATGATTTAACAATTGAACATGTACAGTGACAAAAAATGTGTTGATAAAAATCTAATCTTTGTAACCAAACTGGAATTACACTTCAGGGAACACATGTACTCTTGACTAACTGATTTTCAGGACAATATGAGGATTTTGAATTTGATCTTGTCGAAGAAATGGAACGACATTAATATTGAAATTGAAAGCTTATCATGAGACAAGTGACTTTGCTCGGAGGCTATGTTGTGCGCTTTAAAACTCCCCCTCCCCCCCATAATTGTGTGTGATAGGGCCTACATAGCATTGTATTACAATCGGAGCATTTTAAAACCTTCCTCTCACATCATGAAATGAGATTAGGCCCATCTTAATGTGTGGATAAAAGTTCCTCCTCGTATACAAGGGCATAGAACATTGGCAAATATATGTATACTCAAACCCACAATATTTGACCAAAAGCCTTGTTTGAGTTTCATCAATGAAATCCAGTACTGTAGATTCAACGGAATTGCATTGCATCTAACAATAAGGGTTAAGAAATTCAATGACATGGGTAGCTAAGTTTGTGTCAACTCAGGGCAACCGGCTATTGGGCAATTTATTTGTAAGTTGTTAAAAGAACAGGGGATTAAGGTTTACGGTTGAATAAGACTTCTGTAGTTTTCTTATTTGCAATATTATTACCAAGGGAAACATGAATAGCTGCAAAGCCTAATCCTCTATTAGCTACATTGGTTGAGGAGCCTGTAATGTAAAAAAATAAAAAATATAACTATTAGTATAAAACACTAACCTGCTGTTTTAGTATAAATATTTGTTCCTCTTCCTCTCTTCTTTGTCACTCCAGAATGAATAGTCCCCTAGTTTTACAGTCCTCGTTAAATGTTTGACCCCCTTTGTTGTCAATTATTGCACAGAGAAGGGACAGATGGCTTTCTGTGCCCTTAGCCCGGCTGGCTGGATTGAGGCTGGCTTTGCTATTTGTCCGTCCCCCTAGCTTAGCCCTAGATAAGCCCCTACGCAGGGCAAGTGAACCTGCATCTCTCCATGTCAGTGACACAAGGGAGGCATCGCTCTGTGGAGTGAGGGCAGAGAAAAGTGGCTCTTCTGCAGGACACTGTCCTGAGAGAGGTATAATTACAGTGACTGCATGGAGGACATTGTAGAAGTCTAACAATTTACGGTCAACAAAAGAATTAACGAGACAATCCCGTAGAAACTCTTTGTAAACTACATCATTAAATTGTTGGTTGTTTAGATTCTCTGACAGATTAGCAAGCTGCTCCCTACTTCAATAAAGTTAAACACATCACATCAGAAAAATGGAGACAGAACTGACAATGGAGAGTGTAGTTATGTTTGGAGAGACAACCATAATGTCTTCATGGGGTGCTTTACCCTCACTCTGTCCCCTCCCCCACGCCAAGCCCTTACAACCAGTAATGAGGCAATAATGGATACAATATAGCCCTTCTGCCCATAAAGCTGCATTCAGCTGAGCCACCAAATTGTGAAGGGAAATTAATCAGTGAAGCATAAGTGGCATATTTAATTACTGCTGCATCGCTGCATGATAGGAAGACAATAATGGCCTCTGTGAACTTCTCACATCACATGCTTCCAGACCATGTGCTTTGGTCTCCCTACTTAAAAAAAAAACACAATTTGTCTCCAACAATGTCCCATGAGTTGGTGTAAATGTGTGTGTGTTTACAGTTTTTTTTAAATGTTAGTGGTATATTTTCACAACTCTAAGTACAAATCTTTAAACTGATAACACTTGACGTGTACCATTTTTTAAATAATTTGTATCCAATGGCAGGTTGTGAGCATGTTGAGAAATATGTCAGTCTTACAGTTTCATTATACTGATACAGTACATGCAGGACCATGACCCAGAACACACCTCCAGCCTTAGTAAGGGCTATTTGACCAAGAAGGAGAGTCATGGAGTGCTGCATCAGATGACCTGGCCTCCAAAGTCACCTGACCTCAACCCAATTGAGATGGTTTGGGATGAGTTGGACCACAGAGTGAAGGAAATGCAGCCAACAAGTGCTCAGCATATGTGGGAACTCCTTCAAGAGTGTTGGAAAAGCATTCTAGGTGAAGCTGGTTGAGAGAACGCCAAGCATGTGCAAAGCTGTCATCAAGGCAAAGGGTGGCTACTTCGAAGATTCTCAAGTATATTTTGATTTGTTTATATATAATACATGATTCCATATCTGTTATTTCATAGTTTTGATGTCTCCACTATTATTCCACAATGTAGAAAATAGTCAAAATAAAGAAAAATCCTGGAATGAGTAGGTGTGTCCACACTTTTGACTGGTACTGTACGTAGTGCAAATCATCAGAAATAGGGGTATTGTAAAGCAGTTGGCTGCTGTAAAAACATAGCACGGTGTTGTATGTCATTTCTGCCACATGCACCATTGTACAAGATCACCTTTTCTACATAACTTGTCAACTGATACAGCATCGCCTGTATCTCTGCTTGAAATTCATCAGCTTACAGTGTAATTTTTTTTAAATATTGTTATACACAACCCAGGTACTTCAGCAGTGCATTGTACACTACACAATAATTCCAAATGGTAGCCCATACTGTACAGTGACTACACTTTGTCCTTTTGAAGCACACTGGCTGATGGGAATGGTGATGTAGTATTTACATTCACATCCTTATAGGATTTGGTTTTACCTTCTAACATAAATTGATGTCAAATTGATACATTTAAATATAGAAATTGTTCAGCAGTTAAACTATACACATTACAGTTTTATTTTTTTATCACCTGGAATTTTCAATTCTCTTCGTACAAAACACATGTAACGCAGCAAGTGTCATATTCCAAACGTTTTATTGTGCATTCATTTTACTTGAAGACATCTTTCACCACCATTGATCATCCAAAATACCGGGAGAACATTGATTTAATCACCAAAACACAACATAATGAACATCAAATTAGTTATTTTAACAGCCAGTTAATTCAATAGAATAAAATGCAACAATGCTGTACATGTTTCAAAATTGGCCTTTGAATGTAATATGCAACAATACAGAGCTGGCGTTATGGGTGGATCATCGTAGGGGGCTGGCCTGCCCTACTTTCGAGTGGGCCAAATCTGACGTAACAAGCCACAGACAGAAAACTCGACGAGTGGTTGCTGAAACGACTGTCACCAAAACAGTTATGGACATGGGGATCATGTACGACCCACTTGAACTTGCCCTACTGTCCGAGTGCTTAGCTTACAGAAACGTAACGCCTCTATTCATAGGCACCTGAGCAATGGAACAAACAGAGCAGCTGCACCCCCACTTTCAAAGTAGCGGCGCAAACTCATGATCCATTGGGTAATTTGTCATTTTCAATGATTAGTAATGTTTTGAGCAGGTCTGTATTCAAATAGATAAATCTGTAGCCTAGGATATGTCGCCTATTCAATGTGTGGTGTTGTTAACCCTTGTGTGGTGTTCATGTTTTGGTTATTCACCAAATGTTCGCAGGTCTGATGGACCCACATTATTGGGTTTTTAAAATGATACAGCTATAACAATTTACGTAAAAATACTTAGCAGTATAGACAGCATACATGGTTAACATTTGCCATTTACCTCTGCCAGATCACATTTAAATCAATAAAAGCGCAATTATCAAGACATGGATAGAAAGAAAATCATGTTTATCTTGAACATGTTTTTCTAGAACTGAACAAATTGGAATGACACATTTTAGATACAGTATTTTATGGAAATGATAAATGAGTCCCACCGAACACAAAAGAAGGCCAGTCTACACACCACATGAGGGACAGAGTTTTATTGTGTGTGTGTGTTGCAAATGTATTTCTTGCCCTTGATGCATGTGTACTGTGTTTCCCAGTCCTTCTTGGGTCCACACACATCGCAGCCCTTCTTCGTTACGTTACCGGCTAGAATGATGAAAATCCTTAGTTCAGGAATTTTACTAACATCTCACTCTCACACATATATAGTTACAGCAGGCCAAGGTAGGAGATTCAGACACACACACACACAAATGCAACATCACTAAGTTCTTGGTTCTGTGGGTCAGGCGGATGGGGCACCAACATCCTCCTCATGATGGCTTCAGAAGCTGAGGTCCTTGGGATATGTTGCCTCCTCTGGATTTGAGGTCTTACCAATGCCTTGCCCAGCTCCTCAAGAAAGAACCATCTCCTCTGGAGCTTACCTCTGTTCCAGTCTGGGTTGAACGCCATCCAGATGACAAACGCGTTGTACACTGGGATGTCCAAGATGTTGAAGAATATCAGCGTAGGGTTCTTCTTTTGCAGCTGTAGCCAGTCACCAGCTAGTCTAAATTGTTCACCCCTCCTTTTGTGGCTTTGTAATTAATTATGATTTCTGGTTTTTGATGTTCCTGTTCACAGATTCTCTCATCCCTATGCAGCGTACTCATGAGCACCACATTTTTGCCTTTCTTTGGCACGTAGGACACTAGTGACGAGTTGGCCGTGAACACAAACTTAAAGGAATTAATAGGCCTGTTCCGTTTACTCAACAGCTGAGGTGGGAGTTCTGGCTTGTTTTTTTGTACTGTTCCTGACATCGTCAGCTTCCTCTTGAGGAGCTCCTGTCCCAGCTTGTGCAAAGTAAAATAAGTTATCACGTGATGTTGTGGCCACGGAGTCCCTGTGTCACGTCCAGGACAACCCGCATCCCTTGGTTCTTCTCAGGGGCTCCTCCATCTGGCTTCCCCGTATACACTTGCAAGTTCACCACATATGAAGCAGCAGCATCACAGGCAGCCCAGATCTTGATTCCAGATTTTAGACGATGGCATAATCTGCTCATAAACAGTAACGTTGGGCCCAGGGTTGTAAAACAGGGGAAGGCGGTCCACCCACTTATCTCACACGGACCTGATTGCAGGTAGCTTGTCCCTCTGCCGCCGAGCTGGTCTGGTGTCTCGATTATCGAAGAGGATAATCCTGGAAATAATGTGGAAGTTTTCCAGAGACATTGTTGCACAGAAAAGTTATCTTCCTGTTTCTGCATCCCACAGGGATTCTGTGGATTCCCCATTGCATCTGAAAATCTGAAAACACCAGCAAGGATAAGAACCCCAAAGTATGAATGTAAATGAGTTTAGTCCATCTCCTTCCATCTCTCTCCATAAACATACAGTGCCTTGCGAAAGTATTCGGCCCCCTTGAACTTTGCGACCTTTTGCCACATTTCAGGCTTCAAACATAAAGATATAAAACTGTATTTTTTTTGCACGCCCAATTTTTCAGTTTTTGATTTGTTAAAAAAGTTTGAAATATCCAATAAATGTCGTTCCACTTCATGATTGTGTCCCACTTGTTGTTGATTCTTCACCAAAAAATACAGTTTTATATCTTTATGTTTGAAGCCTGAAATGTGGCAAAAGGTCGCAAAGTTCAAGGGGGCCGAATACTTTCGCAAGGCACTGTACCTTTCTTCCAAATTAGTGCAGTCCAGGATGATTTTGTGGATGGTGTCTGGGATGAACAGTTCAAAATGTATGTCCTGCACAGGAGTAACTGCCATCCAAATCGGCCCTGGTTGCATCCTTATCACATAGGCAGCCATGCGGGGTGGCTCATTCCTTGGGCAAGAAGACCATTCAATTCCACCATTTTTTTTACATCCATATTTCACCTCCTGCAGGCTGCTGATGAGCTGGTTGCTGAAGGGATGGTCCTGGGGCTGGTTGCTGACGGACTGGTCCTAGGGCTGGCTGAGGGTCAATCTCATCCTCTTCTTCCAACTCACTGTCAGACTCAGAATTGTCAGAGACAAGATCCTCATATTCTGAAAATTCTTCATTTTCCAAAGTGGAAGACGCTCCTTCCACACTAGCTTCTCACTCTGCAAAAATAATTTGTAAGGCCCTCTAAGCAGACATTCTTTTTGCCATACTGATTGATTGTGGTAAGGAGCCACACATGCAAAGCTATTTATTTGTTGTGCCCCTCCCACAATTTGCACCTGGCTGTGGTAGTGTGGGAAAATACTGCATTTTTTTACAATGTATCAAAAAAACGTATTGTAATAACATTGTGCAAGTTCCCGCAAGACATTGTGTAGTTTCACATACTACAAAGGGCAAAGAGTGATAGAAATGTGGGAGACAGACAGGTTCTTGGTGCTATGTTGAAACAGCACGCCAAGGGAAGAGGAAGACAGAGTGAAGGCACAAAGCAAACCTTTTTGCAATTTTTAACTTGTTTTCACCTAAACACACACACACACTTTTCCAGTGGACCCGAACACCACATATGTAATGAAAATGTGTTATTTTACATGTTCTTAACAGAAAATGAGCAAAGGCCAATGAGTCTCAGGTATCATTTTTCTTTTAGTAAACATTGAAAATGGGTCCCACAAACCCAAACACGGGTTAAAAGGCCACTATTAAACAGAATGACAATTTAAAATATAACTGGAAAATAATTGATAGTAGCTTAGTCCTGTAATTGAAAGCTACAGATTAAAACGTAAAATCATCTCAAGGGAAAATTATTTTTGTTCAAAATGTGTGGTTTTAAAAAACTTCTTAGGGCTGAGATCCCGTTAACGGGATCGATATGACAACAGCCAGTGAAAGTGCAGGGCGCCAAATTCAAAACAACAGAAATCTCATAATTAAAATTCCTCAAACATACAAATACCTTATACAATTTTAAAGGTAATCTTGTTGTTAATCCCACCAGTGTCCAATTTCAAATAGGCTTTACAGCGAAAGCACCACAAACAATTATGTTAGGTCAGAGCCATATCACAGAAAAACACAGCCATTTTTCCAGAGTAAAGTCACAAAAATCAGAAATAGAGATAGAATTAATCACTAACCTTTGATGATCTTCATCAGATGACACTCATAGGACTTCATGTTACACAATACATGTATGTTTTGTTTGATAAAATTCATATTTATATCAAAAAATCTCAGTATACATTGGCGCGTTGTTCAGTAGTTCCAAAAACATCCAGTGATTTTGCAGAGAGCCACATCAATTTACAGAAATACCCATTATAAAATGTTGATGAAAATAAGTGTTATACATGGAAATACAGATAAACTTCTCCTTAATGCAACCGCTGTGTCAGATTTCAAAAATGCTTTACGGAAAAAGCAAACCATGCAATAATCTGAGTACGGCGCTCAGAGACCCAACAAGCCAAAAAAATATCCGCCAGTCAACAGAAGTCAGAAATAACATATTCACTTACCTTTGATGATCTTCATCAGAATGCACTCCCAGGAATCCCAGTTCCACAATAAATGGTTGATTTGTTCGATAATGTCCATCATTGATGTCCAAATAGCTACTTTTGTTAGCGCGTTTGGTAAACAAAATCGTGTTCACTAGTTGCAGACGAAATGTCAAAAAGTTCCGTTACAGTCCGTATAAACATGTCAAACGATGTATAGAATCAATCTTTAGGATGTTTTTCACATAAAACTTCAATAATGTTCCAACTGGAGAATTTCTTTGTCTTCAGAAAAGCAAATGTGACGGGAGCTACCTCTCATGTGAATGCGCGTGACCAGCTCGTGGCTGCTGGCAGACCTCTGACTCATTCCCCTCTCATTCAGCCCCCCTTCACAGTAGAAGCCTCAAACAAGTTTCTATAGACGGTTGACATCTAGTGGAAGCCTTAGGAAGTGCAAGATGACCAATATCCCACTGTATCTTCAATAGGGGCTGAGTTGAAAATCGACCAACCTCAGATTTCCCACTCCCTAGTTGGATTTTTTCTCAGGTTTTTGCCTGCCATATGAGTTCTGTTATACTCACAGACATCATTCAAAAAGTTTTAGAAACTTCAGAGTGTTTTCTATCCAAATGTCCTAATGATATGAATATATTAGCAACTGGGACTGAGGAGCAGGCAGTTTACTCTGGGCACCTTATTCATCCAAGCTACTCAATACTGCCCCTAGCCATAAGAAGTTTTAAGAACCAAAACGCAATTACATTATGTATGCAGACAGTGCTGTTCTATGTTCTTATGAGAGAAAAGGTTGGAGACCCCTGCTCGTCTTGCCCAAACCGTTCAAATTTGACCCATATTAAAGGAGATACATGTTATTATTTTTATAGCAGAGGGGCAATTTCAGGATATACTGTATATAGCGGCCCCAAAAAAATCACATTGGATAATGCTAATTATTAATTCATAAGTATGCAATATTGTTTTTATGTGAACATAATCAATTACCAAACTTAAATGCAAAAATCCAGTTTGCATTTTCAAGTTGACAGTTCTTGTTCAACGCCCTATCAGATAACACTGCAATACTGAGAAAGTAAATTGTTAAAAGTGTAAGGTTCTGTATTTATTTGCTTAGTGAACCTTGTGTTCTGTTTCATTGTGTTCTTGAACGTAGCCCTGTTTTTTTGTGTTCTTGAACATAGCCCTGTCTTTCATTTTTGTTAATTGATTTCACCAGTGTTAGTTACTCACCTGGTCTCATCAGCTCCTTATTTAGTTCAGTTCATTCTGTTTGTACCTCTGTGAGGTATTGTTTGTTTTGACTCTACCAAGCCTTTCCTAGCTCATTTGTGAGAACCAGTTATACCCTTCAGTCCTGGTTTTGATTCACTTGCCTGTTTGCCTACCTGCTATGACCATTGCCTGCCTGTGACTACGATTCCGGCCTTCTGGGAAGGCGAAATAAACACCTGCCGTGCTCTGCGCGTGAATCTACACCTTTTTCTCCCTGAGTATTCAATAAAAAAAGAAATCAAAACTCTAATTTGTAATTGTACTACATGAGTATCATTTGTGACAAAAATAAAATGTAAATCTTAATTAATTTACCAGGTACAAAATTGTAATTCTTAATGGGTAAAACATTATTCCTGGTTGTAAGCAAACCACAATATCCAGAATTCATGTAGATTGTTCAAGACGTTAACGACCGCCCCGTGGCAAATATCAAAATGTCTGTTTGTAGCCAGAACTTTCAGCCAGAGGATTTCGAAAAGGAACGGAAGTCTTAACTATGTTAACTTAACTATGTTGTCGGACATTGAAAAGTGATGCTATTCTATTGATTTTCCCCTTCACTTCAAAGAGGGAGCTGTCCGATCAATCAACATCAGAGCAACAGAAAATAAGTCAAGCGGAGGTAATGCAGATAACTAGCTAGTTAGCGAACTACAATTGTTTACCTAAAGCTAAATCTAGCAAGCTAGCTTTCATAATAAGCTGGCTAGACATTCCAAAGCATATCAATGTACAGTAATTAGGCAGCTGCTACCCGAGACGATACCGGGGAGTCGGTGTCTGGTGGTGGTCCGCTTGTTGTCAATACCTGGAGGTGGTCTTGAGAAGAGCCGACCGGGCTTCATTCCAGGTACAGCGAGAGCTGCCGACCTCTTGCTCTAGGAACAGCGGGGGCTAATACCCCAGGGAACACTTGAAAGGCGAAAGCCCAGTGGCAGAGCAGGGGAGGGTATTGCGTGTGTATTCAACCCACTCAAGTTGCTGGCTCCAGGTGGTGGGGTTGGCAGAGACAAGGCAGCGAAGAGTTGTCTCCAGATCTTGATTGGCTTGCTCCGACTGGCCTTTGGACCTCGGGTGAAACCCGGAGGACAGGCTGGCCAACGACCCAATGAGCGTGCAGAACAGCATGATGCATCATGAGCTGGACCATCTTAGGCAGAGGGTAGCTTGGAGAGAGGAATGAAGTGGGCGGCTTTGGAAAACCGGTCCACTACTGTCAGGATGGCGGTGTTGCAATCAGATGGAGCAAGACCTGTGATGAAGTCCAGGGATATGTGAGAGCAAAAACGGTGAGGGACAGGCAGTGGTAGAAGACCAGCCAGAAGAAGACCATTCCAGGTTATTGTGGTCCATCCACACAATGAAGGATGTTCCGCCCCCTCCAACTAGTGTCTCCACTCCTCCAATGCCATCTTCACATCGAGAAGCTAACGATTCCCCACATCGTAGTTCCTCTCTGTGGCATTGAGGCGATGGGAGAAGAAGGCGCAGGGCTGTAACTTGAGGTCCAGGGCAGAACACTGGGACAGGACAGCTCTCACTCCGACATCAGAAGCATCGGCCTCCATCACAAACTGACGGGAAGGGATAGGATGAACCAATATGGGAGCAGTGGTGAAGTGGTGCTTGAGGTCCCAGAACGCACAGTCAGCAGCTGGGGACCATGTGAACGGAACCTTGGGAGAGGTGAGTGCAGACAGGGGTGAAGCCAGGGTGCTGTAACCCCGGAAAAAAGCAGTGATAGAAATTGGCAAACCCCAGGAAATGTTGCAGCTGCACTCTGGATGTAGGCTGGGGCCTATCCACCACCACTCTCACCTTCCTGGGATCCATCTGTACATTCCCTGCAGTGATGATGTAACCAAGGAAGGGGATGTTGGAGCGATGGAATTTGCATTTCTCCGCTTTCACAAAAGGCTGGTTTTCCAGGAGGCATGGGAGGACCTGTCGGACGAGGAGCACATGTTGTTTGGCTGAGTGGGAGAAAACAAACTGGTTCAACATGTCGCGGAGAACCTCATTAACTTCTTCGGGCTAGGGGGCAGTATTCGGAAGTTTGGATGAATGAGGTGCCCAAAGAAAACTGCCTGTTACTCAGGCCCAGAAGCTAGGATATGCATACAATAGAAAACACTCTAAATTTATAACAGAACTGATATGGCAGGCAAAAACCAGAGGACAGTCCATCCAGAATGTTTTTTTTAAAGCTCTTCACTGATTACAATGGCTGGGAATGGGAATATAAAAGGAATACCTCACAGATTGCAGTTACTAGGGCTTCCACTAGATGCCAACAGTCTTTAGAAAGAGTTTCAGGCTTGTTTTTTGAAAAATTTGCAAAAATGTGTAGTTTTTCTAAGTGGCTCCCATTTTGGCTGTGTGTTTGTTGCGCGTCCCGGTGAGGGCGCACACTTCGTCATTTATCTCCGGTAATGGTCTCCGGTATTCTCCGTCTTAAATCTTATCGTTTATTTACATATTAGGGTACATGAGGATTGATTAGTAACGTTGTTTGATATGTTTGGAAGAAGTTTTGGTAATTTACGGGATTCATTTGTATGCATTTTGAACGAGGGAAACCGGTGGATTACTGAGTAAAGTGCGCCAATGAAACAGACTTTTTAGGGATATAAAAGGACCTAATCGAACAGAAGGACAATTTGTTATGTATCTGGGACCCTTTTGATTGCAACCAGATGAAGATCTTCAAAGGTAAGTGATTTATTTCATCGCTATTTCTGACTTTCGTGATGCCTCTGCTTGGTTGGAAATGTAATGCTTTTGTGTGTGGGGTGCTGTCCTCAGATAATTGCATGGTGTGCTTTTGCCGTAAAGCCTTTTTGAAATCTGACAAAGCATCTGGAATAACAAGAAGTTAAGCTTTTAACTGATGTACAGTGTGGCAAAAAAGTATTTAGTCAGCCACCAATTGTGACGGTTCTCCCACTTAAAAAGATGAGAGAGGCCTGTAATTTCCATCATAGGTACACAAAAAAAAATCCAGAAAATCACATTGTAGGATTTTTAATTTATTTATTTGCAAATTTTGTTTTGGGGCTGTTGCTGGGCAACATGGACTTTCAACTCCCTCCAAAGATTTTCTATGGGGTTGAGATCTGGGACTGGCTAGGCCACTCCAGGACCTTGAAATACTTCTTACGAAGCCACTCCTTCATTACCTGGGCAGTGTGTTTGGGATCATTGTCATGCTGAAAGACCCAGCCACGTTTCATCTTCAATGCCCTTGCTGATGGAAGGAGGTTTTCACTCAAAATCTCACGATACATGGCCCCATTCATTCTTTCCTTTACACAGATCAGTCGTCCTGGTCCCTTTGCAGAAAAACAGCCCCAAAGCATGATGTTTCCACCCCCATGCTTCACAGTAGGTATGGTGTTCTTTGGATGCAACTCAGCATTCTTTGTCCTCCAAACACGATGAGTTGAGTTTTTATCAAAATTCTATTTTGGTTTCATCTGACCATATGACATTCTCCCAATCTTCTTCTAAATCATCCAAATGCTCTCTAGCAAACTTCAGACGGGCCTGGACATGTACTGGCTTAAGCAGGGGGACACCTCTGACACTGCAGGATTTGAGTCCCTGGCGGCATAGTGTGTTACTGATGGTAGGCTTTGTTACTTTGGTCCCAGCTCTCTGCAGGTTATTCACTAGGTCCCCCCGTGTGGTTCTGGGATTTTTGCTCACCGTTCTTGTGATCATTTTGACCCCATGGGGTGAGAGCTTGCGTGGAGCCCCAGATCGAGGGAGATTATCAGTGGCCTTGTATGTCTTCCATTTCCTAATAATTGCTCCCACAGTTGATTTCTTCAAACTAAGCTGTTTACCTATTGCAGATTCAGTCTTCCCAGCCTGGTGCAGGTCTACAATTTTGTTTCTGGTGTCCATTGATAGCTCTTTGGTCTTGGCCATAGTGGAGTTTGGAGTGTGACTGTTTGAGGTTGTGGACAGGTGTCTTTTATACTGATAGCAAGTTCGAACAGGTGCCATTGATACAGGTAACGAGTGGAGGACAGAGGAGCCTCTTAAAGAAGAAGTTACAGGTCTGTGAGAGCCAGAAATCTTGCTTGTTTGTAGATGACCAAATACTTATTTTCCACCATAATTTGAAAATAAATTCATAAAAAATCCTACAATGTGATTTTCTGGATTTCTTTCCCTCATTTTGTCTGTCATAGTTGTTGAAGTGTACCTATGGTAAAAATTACAGGCCTCTCTCATCTTTTTAAGTGGGAGAACTTGCACAATTGGTGGCTGACTAAATACTTTTTTGCCCCACTGTATAACACTTGTATTTTCATGAATGTTTAATGTTACGATTTTTGTCATTTGAATTTCTCGCTCTGCAATTTCACAGTATGTTGGCCAGGTGGGATGGTAGCGCCCCAATGATCCGCAATAAGTTAACCACGGCCTGGAACACAGCAGGAGCGTTGGTAAGTCCAAAATGGCATGACCAGGTATTCTTAGTGGCCGATGGCCGTGTTGAAGGCAGTCTTCCACTCGTTCCCTTCCCGTATCCGCACCAGATGGTAGGCGTTCCGCAGGTACAACTTGGAGAAAACGGTGGCTCCCTGGGTTGGCACGAAGGCCGAGCTTATGAGTGGTAGCGGGTAGCAGTTCTTCACTATGATATCATTATGGCTACGGTAGTCGATGCACGGACCTGACAGAGTGTACAATCATCCACGGGGCAGTATGGTGCCTGGGAGAAGCTCAATCCAGCAGTAATAGGGTAGGTGCGGAGGAAGTGAAGGGGCCCGCGCCTTGCTGAAAATCTCCCATAGGTCCTGGTACTCTGCAGGAATGGCGGAGTGGTCCGGGGCAACTTACGAGCCCACAGGAAGACTTCCCGGGGCAGGTTGCGCTGACTTCAGAAAATGGGCATGGCAGAATGGGCTCCAGCCCATAATGACTTCAGCAGTCTATGATGGGATTGTGTCTCTGGAGCCAGGAGAATCCCAATACCACGGAACCTGAGGAGACTTAATCAGCATAAATTGGATTGCCTCACTGTGGTTCCCTCACACTCGTAGGTTGATGGGAGTGGTATTGTGAGTGACCAGGCCTATAGAGCACCCGCCCAGCGTCCTAACGTCCATGGGAATGGAGAGGGGCTGAGTGGGGATGCCCAGCTTGGACGCCAAGGTAGCATCCAAAAATACTCTCATCGGCCCCAGAGTCGATGAGTACCCGGAGAGATTGCTACTGGTTCCACCACAGCAGGATGGCATGGAAAGGGGTGTGAGTAAGGGGAGAGGAAAATGTATCCATATGGCCCACCAGAGTACTCGCACCTTCTTGATAAGCCTGGGTTGTTAATGGGCATGTAGCTACGAAATGTCCAGTAGCTCCACAATATACAGTTGAAGTCGGAAGTTTACATACTGTACATCTTAGCCAAATACATTTAAACTCAGTTTTTCACCATTCCTGACATTTAATCCTAATAAATATTCCCTGTCTTAGGTCAGTTAGGATCACCACGTTATTTTAATAATGTGAAATCTCAGAATAATAGTAGAGAGAATTATTTATTTCAGCTTTTATTTCATCACATTCACAGTGGGTCAGAAGTTTACATACACTCAATGAGTATTTGGAAGCATTGCCTTTAAATTGTTTAAACAGTTCTATTGTTGTTTCATCAGACCAGAAGACATTTCTCCAAAAAGTACGATCTTTGTCCCCATGTGCAGTTGCAAACCGTAGTCTGGCTTTTTTATGGCGGTTTTGGAGCAGTGGCATCTTCCTTGCTGAGCGGCCTTTCAGGTTATGTCGATATAGGACTCGTTTTACTGTGGATATAGATACTTTTGTACCTGTTTCCACCAGCATCTTCATAAGGTCCTTTGCTGTTGTACTGGGATTGATTTGCACTTTTCGCACCAAAGTACATTCATCTCTAGGAGAGGGAACGCGTCTCCTTACTGAGCGGTATGACGGCTGCGTGGTCCAATGCTGTTCATACTATTGTTTACTATTGTTTATACAGATGAACGTGGTACCTTCAGGCGTTTGGAAATTGCTCCCAAGAATGAACCAGACTTGTTGAGGTCTACAATTTTTTTTCAGAGGTCCTGGCTGATTTCTTTAGATTTTTCCATGATGTCAAGCAAAGAGGCACTGAGTTTGAAAGTAGGCCTTGAAATACATCCACAGGTACACCTCCAATTGACTCAAATGTCAATTACCCTACCAGAAGCTTCTAAAGCCATGACATCACTTTCTGGAATTTTACAAGCTGTTTACAGGCACAGTCAACTTAGTGTATGTAAACTGCTGATCCACTGGAATTGTGATACAGTGAATTATAAGTGAAATTATCTGTCTGTAAACAATTGTTGGAAAGATTACTTGCATCATGCACAAAGTGGATGTCCTAACCGACTTGCCAAAGCTATAGTTTGTTAATAAGACATTTGTGGAGTGGTTGAAAAACTAGTTTTAATGACTCCAACTTAAGTTGATGTAAACTTCCGGCTTCAACTGTAGATAGCTCTTTGTGTGGAGTCTCCGTAAGCGCTCAGCCAGAGTCATTCTAGCCCCGCCCAGGTGCATGGACTCCAAAGGAGACAAGTCGGCAGCCGTCTGTGATTTCCTAGAGAACTCGGGTGACGTCGGGTTCTCCGGCATTCTTCGGGGCGAGTTGGGAACCGAGGGCGAATGAGGGCAGCAGGGCACAGATTATCCCTCCTACATTCTCGAAGCCGCCCATCGATCCAGATAGTCAAGGCTATGAGGGAGTCAAGGTCCATGGGCAGCTCCCGGGCTGCGAGCTCCTCTTTGATCACCTCCAATAATCTGTGAAGGAACATGTCGAACAATGCTTCCTGGTTCCAGGCACTCTCAGCTGCCAATGTGCGAAAATCCACCACGTAGTATGCCACATTACGGGAGTCTTGAAATAGCTGGAGTAGCTTACGAGCAGCCCCTCTCCCAAACAACGGAGAATGAAACACCTTCCGAAATTCCGCCACATACTCCTCCAGACTGAGGCAGACGGCGGACTGTTACTCCCACACCGCCGTGGCCCAGGCAAGTTCCCTCCCGGACATCAGATTTATGATTACGCTATCCTCAAGCGGTCCGAGGGGAACGAAGAAGGCTGCAGCACGAAAATGAGGGAGCACTGGGAGACTAAAACCCGGCAGGTTCCGCAATCTCCTGTGATGCACTCTGGAGGAGGTAAGCGGGGTTCTCGGGACACTGGGGTAGGCTGGGAGATGACAGGTGTGACCCGCTGCCCAGTGGGGAATCTGCGGAATTGCTCCAGTAGGGTATCGAACGCCTGGTCATGGCGCTCTGCCAGGTTATGGAGTCCCTCCATAAGACATTGCAGTAACTCCTCGTGTCATCCAATGGTGACGCCTTGCAGGGAGACAGCATTGTGGAGCTGGTCTGAGAAAACTAGGAAAAATTATTTGAGAAAGCAGAGAGAAGGGAAAACACGCTGTTAAGACCGGAACGAACTGGCAAACGACAAACCGAGAACACAGGTATAAATACACTGTGGATAATGAGGAAGATGGGTGACAGCTGGAGGGGGGTGGAGACAAGCGCAAAGACCGGTGAAACAGATCAGGGTGTGACAGAGACAGCCTACAGGGAGGAGGAGAGGGCTCTGGGAGTGTGGTGCCAGGAAAATAACTTCTCACTCAAAATCAACAAAACAAAGGAGACTTTCATGGACTTCAGGAAACAGCAGAGGGAGCACCCTCTATGCACATCAACGGGACCGCAGTTGAGATGGGGAAAACTTCAAGTTCCTCGGCGTACACATCACTGACAAACTGAAATCGTCCACCCACACAGACAGTGTGGTGAAGAAGGTGCAATAGCGCCTCTTCAACCTTAGGAGGCTGAAGAAACCAAAAACCCTCACAAACATTTACAAAATTGACAATTGAGAGCATCTTGTCGGGCTGTATCACCGCCTGGTACGGTAACTGCACCACCCGCAACTGCAGGGCTCTCCAGAGGGTGTTGCCCAAAATATCATCAAGGACAACAACCACCCGAGCCAATACCTGTTCACCCCGCTATTATCCAGAATGTGAGGTAAGTACAGTTGCATCAAAGCTGGGACCGAGAGACTGGAAAACCGCTTCTATCAGACTGTTAAATAGCCATCACTAACACATTAGAGGCTGTTACCTATATACATAGACTTGAAATCACTGGACACTTTTATAAATGGAACACTATTCACTTTAATAATGTTTGCATATCTTGCATTACTCATCTCATATGTATATACTGTATTCTATACTATTCTAATGTATCTTAGTCTATGCCGCTCTGACATTGCTCATCCATATATTTATATATTCTTAATTCCATTCCTCTACTTGGATTTGTGTGTAGTGGGTATATGGTGTGAAATTGTTAGATATTACTTGTTAGATATTACTGCACTGTCGGAGCTAGAAACGCAAGCATTTCGCTAGACCCGCAATAACATCTGCTGAAGACGTGTATGTGACCAATAAAAATGTATTTTATTTGAACATTTTCTGTATCTTATTGGTGTGTAACTTCTACTGTAGTCCTCTCTGTATTATGGAGGCTTAGAAGATTGTTCCAATTGAAGAAAAGTAGGTATTTGTAAAGAGGAGATGGTGTGGGTGACTGACTGGTGTCTTTTGAGAGTGGGTAGTGTGTGTGTGAAGGTTAGTTTGCATGATCTATTGACATGAGGGGGGTTGGTGGATATAGTACTTTGGATGAGTGTGTATTGATGGGGATTAAGTAGTAAAATGTTGGTTAATCACAGACCACTGTGTGTCCTACAGACTCACCCTACTGACAATGACGATGACCTGGACAACAGCTTTAGTAGTACAGAGCCTGTAGACACATTGGATAAAAGCTTTCAGCATGGAATTACCTCAAACGCAACACCATCTGACTTTGAAACAAGGACTGCCAAAAGGTATTTATAAAAGCACAATACGCTCTTGAGAAAACAAAACCACCGATACACTAAACTGTCTTCAAGACAAGTACTCCTCAAATGTTTCACACCCTTGTAGTCAGTTCTTTGGCATGGAGCACCAAAAGGGTTCTTCGACTGTCCCCATAGAATAACCCTTTTTGGTTCACGTTGAACCATTTTGGGTTCAGAATCCTCTGTGGAAAGGTTCCTACATGGTAACCAAAAGGGTTCTTCAAAGGGTTCTCCTATGGGGAGAGTCGAAGAACCATTTTAGGTTCTAGATAGCACTTTTTTTCAAAGAGTGTAGTATTTTATTCTAGCCTACTCACCATTGTTGGCCGTGCTTGTCTGCTGTAGGCGCTCATACACAACAACACACAACTAGACTCTCTACAAGTCAAGCCCCCCTCAAACTTTTCACATCTTTGCCAACAGGCCATCTCAGTGCCTCATCAAATCAAATTTTATTGGTCAGATACACATGGCTAGCAGTGTAGCGAAATGCTTATGCTTCTAGATCCGACAGTGCAGCAGTATCTAACAGGTAATATCTAACAAATTCCACAACAAAACCTAATACACAAAATCTAGTAAAGGAATTGCATAAGAATATATACAGTACGCATAAAATATATGGATGAGCAGTGACAGAGCAGCTAAGATGCAATAGTGAATGATACAGTATATACATGAGATGAGTAATGCGAGATATGTAAACATTCTTAAAGTGGCATTATTTAAGTGACTCGTGTTCCATTTATTAAAGTGACCAATGATATCAAGTCTGTAGGTAGGCAGCCGTCTCTCTGTGCTAGTGGTAGCTGTTTAACAATCTGATGGCCTTGCGATAGAAGCTGTTTTCAATATCTCTGTTACAGCTTTGATGCACCTGTACTGACCTCGCCTTCTGGTTGGAAGTGGGGTGAACAGGCAGTGGCTCGGGTGGTTATTGTCCTTGATGATCTTTTTTGCCTTCCTGTGATGTCAGGTGCTGTAGGTGTCCTGGAGAGTGGGTAGTTTTCCCTCTGATGCGTTGTGCAGACCACACCACCCTCTGGAGAGCCCTGCGGTTGTGGGCGGTGCAGTTGCCGTACCAGGTGGTGACACAGCCCGACAGGGCGCTCTCAATTGTTCACCTGTAAAAGTTAGTGAGGGTTTTCGGTGACAAGCCACATTTTTTCAGCCTCCTGAGGTTGAAGATGCGCTGTTGCCTCTATTGATTGAGTGTAACAAAACACATACCAGTCTACTGTACCCAGATGAACATGGTTTATTGCATGGTTACACATCTTCAGTATCAGTCTTCATGTTTAGCCACGTCCTCATGATCAGTCTTCATGTCTTTCCAGGGGACTTGCAGCACAAAGAAATTTTTAAGAAAGCACAAAGCACAAATTTTAAAGAAAGCACAAAGAAAGCAGTAGATGGTGATTCTTCACCTCTGGCAGAAGATTTCTTTGTGCTGCAAGTCCCCTGGAAAGACATGAAGACTGATGTACTGATGTACGTGAGGCATGTCCACCTGGCTGTGCAGTGCAGAAAGGACCAACACGGTTGTCTACAAGGAGCCAGAGTCACAACCCCCCAAACCCAACATCCCTGCCAACATCGCCTTTCCCCAACACAAGAGGTTCACCAGCTGAAGAACATACTGGAACCTGCCTGGAGCATTCAACCAACACAACATCCATATTCAGTTAGACTGATGTTGTAGTATAATATAGAATGCCTAGGATGTTCACAACTGCATTGTGGTACAGATATTGCTTGCTGTGGTACATATAGTATTCAGACCCCTTGACTTTTTCCACATTTTGTTACCTTACAGACTTATTCTAAAATGGATAAAATATTATTTATTTGTCAGCAATCTACACACAATACCACAATTACAAAGCAAAACAGGTTTTTCGAAATGCTAGCAAATGTCAAAAAAATAAAAATACCCTATTTGCATAAGTATTCAGACACTTTGCCATGAGACTCAAAATTGAGCTCCAGTGCATCCTGTTTCCATTGATCATTCTTGAGATGTTTCTAATACTTGGAGTCCACCTGTGGTAAAATGAATTGGACATGATTTGGAAAGACACACACCTGTCTATATAAGGTCCAACAGTTGACAGTGCATTTCAGAGCAAAAACCAAGCCCTGAGGTCGAAGGGATTGAATCGAGGCACAGATCTGGAGAAGGATACCAAAATAATTTTGCAGCAGAGAAGGTCCCAAAGAATCAGGCCTTTATGGTATTGGCCAGACGGAAGCCACTCCTCAGTAAAATGAGAAGCTGGTCTGATGAAACCAAGATTGAACTCTTTGGCCTGAATGCCAAGCATCACATCTGGAGGAAACCTGGCACCATCCCTACAGTGAAGCATGGTGGTGGCAGCATCATGGTGTGGGGATGTTTTTCAGTAGCAGGGACTGGGAGACAAGTCAGTTGTGAGGCAAAGATGAACAGAACAAAGTACAGAGATATCCTTGATGGACACCTGCTCCAGACCGCTCAGGACCTCAGACTGGTGCGAAGGTTCACCTTCCAACAGGACAAAGACCCCAAAACAACGCAGGAGTGTCTTCGGGACAAGTCTCTGAATGTCCTCGAGTGGCCCAGCCAGAACTTGGACTTGAACCCAACCGAACATCTCTGGAGAGACCTGAAAATAGGTGTGCACCGACACTCCCCGTCCAACCTGACAGAGCTTGAGGATCTGCAGAAAAGAATGGGAGAAACTCCCCAGATATGTGTAGCGCCATACCTACGAAGACTTGAGGCTGTAATCGCTGTCAAAGGTGCTTCAACAAAGTACTTAGTAAAGGGTCTAAATACTTACGTAAATGTGATCTGTTTTTTTTATGTATTTGCAATCTGTTTTTGCTTTGTCATTATGGGGTATTGTGTATAGATTGAGGGGGAAAAATATTTTATCAATTTTAGAATGAAGCTGTAACGAAACAAAATGTGGAAAAAGTCAAAGGGTCTGAATATTTTCCTTTATGTACTGTATGTCCACCCACGCTCTGACACTGGAAAAAACACAGTTCAGGCCTGGCTAATAATTATACACTTGAGAGAGTATGCAACGGACTAAACTGGCCAGCGATGGGCTAGTTAGGAGCATCTGACCAATCACAGGATGCATGATCCCTTACCAAAAAGTCACAGCATTCCTGCACAAAAATAGGAAGTCCTGCAGGATATCCCAAATTGTTTTCAGGGCCACTTCCTGTAGGACAATTCTAACAGGAATCCTGCAGGATCCTGTAGGAATCATGCAGGTAGTCTTTCAGGAAAACAATCCTGCAGGAATCCTCCAGAATATATATCCTGCAGGAATAGGAAGTCCTGCAGGATATCCCACAGGATTTTCAGGGCCACTTTCCTATAGGAAAATTCATGCAAGAATCCTTTAGGATCCTGTAGGAATCATGCAGGTAGTCTTTCAGGAAAACAATCCTGCAGGACTCCTGCAGAAATTTCTCAAATAAATCCTGCAGGTTTGTTTCCTGAAGAATGATTGTCTGACATGCAGGAATTGTCCTACACCAAAAGGGACCCAAAATCCTGCAGGTAATTCCACAAGATTTCCAGGGTAATTTTCCTGTCGGAAAACCTGCTGGATTCCTTTCTCATCCTTCAGAGAATTTCATGTTGGACAATCATTCTTTGAACAGAATGGACAGATTGCACAAGATAAGATTGCATGGCAATTATATTATCCAATGAAGCCAACAGCTGACGTGTTTGATTGTCCATTTCACCCGCACTGCATAAAATATTATTTGGAATAAATATGGTAAAAGCATATTTTGTAACAAGAGTGAGAGTAATGGTGACATCACATGAACAGCTTATGTGTATTAGTGTGAAGGGAAACAGATGACTGCAATGGTAAACTTGGTGGTAGTTAGTTTTAATGTGGCTGGTACACCAACAACATCTGTGAGTATCCATGTGTGTTTAGCTATGTTTTTTAAGGGAGAAATGAGAGGCTTAAACTGTGTGTGGTGTTACTTTTGCCTGCAGTCGCACTGTTTACCGGCTCTGTCTTAACTGGGAAGGACAGGAGAGAGATGAGGCAGAGTTCAGAATATAACTGCAGAACATCTTGTGTGTTACATGAAAAACAGCAACAAAATTGTGTACATGATATATTGTAAAACACAACCTACACACCTTTATCTAGTAGACTACTGGACTAATTTATCTCCAAATGAGACAATCGGAAACAGATTACTTTGTAAATTTACTATTTTCTTATGCACGTAGCAACTCTAATGTTCTGTGGTGGCCTTCTGCTAAACTGTTAGAAATACAAGGTAAAGAATTACAGTGAAATACTAGGTGTGTGTGTGTGTGTTTTCTGTGCTCCCTGTATTATAAGTTGTAAGCGAAAAGAAGAGAACTCACATGGTGGTGGTGAAACTGTTCAAGCAAAAAGAAAGAAAGAGAAAGTAATGTTAAAATTATCCATTCCTATTTAAATCAAACTATTTGTATATTCAATTGACTTAATATATTTCATTGAAAATAATGTGATACTTCATAAACATTGTCTCTGTTCCACATTGCATACTATCTAGAGCATATAGCTAGTACTAAAGTCAACTGTCATTTTTCAACTGCGATTGCAAACATAAGAATGCGAAATGGCAAGTATGTACAAGGTTTGCGGGAAGTTCTATAAGCATACTTGGGAGGTCTGGAAAATAAAGCCTGCATATGACCATACATTTCCGTTCCATTCGCCAGGGACGCTATCCCATAACCCCTTGCAACACAACGAATATTCCCCCAACTGCTGAATTAATGGCAGACTGAAGTAGGGTTGCCAACTTTCTCACTACCATATAAGGGACAAAAGGTCACGTGCCAGTGCACGGTGCCACGGCGGTATGGGTATGGTGTTGTGTGAATGAATACACAGTGCATATTCATACTCTTATTCAATTGGAAAGGCAAAACATTTGTATATTCCATTTAGTTTATAGCTTTACTAAAACTGTATCATTATGTAAACTTGTGAATAAACCTCAAAATAAATTATCAAAGAAATCACAATTTGGACCTTTACAGCAAAAAAAAAAAAAAAATCCAAATGCAAAAGAGGAAAAGAGGGGCATGAGTCACTCACCAAGTCTACTTATTTTTTGCTGCTCTTGACTGATTCAAGCAGTCCTTTCTCATCTTGCATAGCCAGGGAGAAGTCATTACATGACAAGTCACAGTTCACAGATATTTGATGTTCTTTTTTGATCAGCTCTGTGCTACATCTGTTTCTTGAGTCTGACCACTTAATACCTCTCTAGGGTAGGGGGCAGCATTCGAAATTTTGGATGAAAAGCATGCCCAAATTAAACTGCCTGCTACTCGGGCCCAGAAGATATGATATGCATTTAACTGGTAGATTTGGATACAAACCACTCTAAAGTTTCCAAACCTGTTAAAATAGTGTCTGTGAGTAGAACAGAACTCATTTGGCAGGCGAAAACCTGAGACAAATCCATTCAGGAAGTATTTTTTTGGGGGGGGGATTGTAGTTTTCTATTCAATGCCATTACAGTATCCATTGACTTAGGACTCAATTTGCAGTTCATATACCTTCCACTAGATGTCAACAGTCTTTATAAATTGTTTCAGGCTTGTATTCTCATAAATGAGGGAGTAAGACCAGTCTGAATGAGTGGACCCTGACGTGTCACAGAGTTTTTTTACCTTTTATATTGACAACGTTATTGTCCGGTTGAAATATTATAGAACATTTAGGCAAAAAACACCCTGAGGATTGAACATAAACATCGTTTGACATGTTTCTATGAACTTTACAGATACAATTTGGATTTTTTTGTCTGCCTGTTTTGACTGCGTTTGAGCTTGTGGATTACTGAAGAAAACGTGCAAGGTTTTTGGATATAAAGAGACTTTATCGAACAAAAGGAACATTTATTAAGTAAATTAATGTCTTCCGAGTGCAACCATATGAAGATCATCAAAGGTAAGGGATAATTTTATCTCTAGTTTTGTAACACTTCTGCTTGGCTGGTTACTTTTTGTAATAATTTGTCAACTGGGCTATTTTCTCAAATAATCGTAAGGTATGCTTTCGCCGTAAAGCATTTTTTAAATCTGACACCGTGGTTGGATTCACAAGAAGTTCATCTTTAAACCTATGTAAAATAAGTTTTGTTTTCTGAATTTTTATAATGAGTATTTCCGTATTTGAATTTGGCGCTCTGCAATCTCACTGGATGTTGGCCAGATGGGACACTAGCGTCCCACATACCCTAGAGAGGTGTTAATGGTCATCAGACAGAAAATCCTCTCTACAAAGGCATTTGAGCTTGGCACACTGAGGACAAATGAGACAATCCTGAACATGTTTATCAAATTGGCTTTCCCTAGGTTTTGGAAAACTGCCATCCACTTCTCACTGGTGGATTTTGGTGGATTTTGGATTTGGATTTTGTGGTATCCTGTCTGATTTTCTTTATTTCCTCCCGGCTAGCACAAAACTCTTCATAGAATTGGTCCATACTGACCGTCTCTGTCATTTTGAGGGCAACCACCACCTGCTCCAGGAGAGCAAGGAGAGCTCCTCATAGAGGTGAGAAATCAAACCACTTGTCAATGAATGTAATGACAGTGTCATAGAACTTCAAAGTCCTGTTGCTTCTTGGACCTTTCTGCTGACAATTGTTTGTCCATCAGCTGCTTGGTCTGGTATCGGATTTTTTTTTTTCCTGTTTCAGCTGAAGCATCTTAATTTTTTACTTTTGGACTTCCTCGTAAACATCTGTGATGCAGAGAGTTGTTTCCTCCAGCTTTTTTATGAGTTGGTCAAAAACACACTCACTTTGTGGGAAAAGCACAGATAAATCTCAGCAGCTTCCGTTTTTTCTTCATACTCAAAAATACTCTTCAGTGCCACAGGACAGGTCTCCCCAAGGGACCTGAAGTATGATGTAAGAGCTGGCCAACTTTGCAGGAGACAGTCGACAGCTGGATGAAGAGAGAGCCATCGTGTGTAAACATGTCGCAGAATTTCACGCCACTCAATGTCAACATCTGTGATGCAGAGAGTTGTTTCCTCCAGCTTTTTTATGAGTTGGTCAAAAACACACTCACTTTGTGGGAAAAGCACAGATAAATCTCAGCAGCTTCCGTTTTTTCTTCATACTCAAAAATACTCTTCAGTGCCACAGGACAGGTCTCCCCAAGGGACCTGAAGTATGATGTAAGAGCTGGCCAACTTTGCAGGAGACAGTCGACAGCTGGATGAAGAGAGAGCCATCGTGTGTAAACATGTCGCAGAATTTCACGCCACTCAATGTCAACAAAGGCAAAAAATGCACGCAGTCCCTCTCTTCGGGAAGCAGATACTGGTAAGTGGCGGTAGATCTGTAAAATAATTGTTTCAATATCCACTGACAGCTGATCGCAAGCATGCTTGCAGGCATTATGAGCTAGCTATGTGAGCTGGGCAATTAGCTTTCAGAATGCGATTGTTGGCACTGCTCAATAAGAGTAAACGGAGAGGTGTTTTCCAATTTTGTCAGTTTCCGCTGTAGACGTCACAAAGAATGCACCGATATTGCAAGCAACTTTAGCTTGCATGGCCTTGTGCATTTCTGTGGATGCATGTTGAGTTAGGGCATTCTCCCCTTCATGGCCAATTGAGAATTCCCGATGCATAAAGTACAGAACGCTTTCGTCGAGTCACCACTGACGGCTTAACCCACGTCTTTTTTGCTTCACATTGTTTGTTGTAGCTGCAGTCTTTTTTGCATGTTTATCCATATTTCCTTGATTTGCCAAACCGACCGAACAATAACAGATATAACTTTGCAGGAATTGGCACGTTTATGCTATACTGTGATTGGATGAATATAAGGGACAAGGAAGGTCCCATATGGGACAAACCAATTTAGCCCAATTTAATGGCTAATACGGGACAGTTGGCAACCCTAGTCCCTGCTTTGGAGGAAATGTTCCAGTGGAATAAGGAATAACTTTGTAAAATGCAAATGTTTATTTATTCAGCAAATTATGTTAAAATGTTCAACAAATTACTTTCATATGAATTTTGAAATGTAAATGTTAGGCCAAGCTATGTTAGCTCGTCGGACACAATGGCTAGCTAGCAGGGGATCTCATCCTGATTATCAGCTGTTTAGGGATGCCAAGTTATTTGTGCTTTTTTACATGATTAGTAAATACAATCATGCAGTGTCTGTTTACCTAACTTTCTTCTTGTCACTTCCCCTCTGTAACGATGTAGGCTGAGAGTCAGGAAGCAAGTTCAGGGAGTGAATACATTTAATAAACAAACATGAACAGCACACCGACATGAAACAATAACACCTGGGGAAGGAACCAAAGGGAGTGACATAAATAGAGCAGGCAATCAAGGAGGTGATGGAATCCAGGTGAGTGTCAATAAGCGCTGGTGCGCGTGACGATGGTGACAGGTGTGCATAATAATCAGCAGTCTGGTGACCTAGAGGCCAGAGTATACGTGACACCCTCCAGTCGTGTTCCACCATTGCATACAAAGAAAATATTTTAAATAATGAAATTATCAAATAAACTTAATCAAGCCTATGAATATGAAAAACTGTTTACAAAACCATTGCACATTAACAAAGGTAGTTGTCGGTCTCAGCAACTTGAACCAGCCCTGAAATTTGAGCAGTGAGGTTTAATTTCTCCCCCCTTGGCTTCATGTTTCTGCTCTGTTCACGCCATAACATGCGCGTTCTTCCTATTTTCACTCAGTGCTACAACAAGTGCGAATGGAAAGGAAAGTGTATCTATAGGCGTTGTTGTTATTATTAGCGGCTTGGGTCTTTTTTAATATCAAGGAATATTTCACTTTCTCTGTTCATAGGAGTAACGAGTTTCGACATCAGCTGGGAAGTCCCTTTTTGGTCAGTGGAGGAAAGGGAGAGCGGAGGGATGTTGAGAGACGGACCCTCAGTCTGCTGCTCTCTCCCTCCACTGAAACTGACCATCAGATGCAGGCACCATCAGCCCAGTAAAATAAAATGCAAATTATTGAAATGTATGCTCACTCAGCTGTGCCTCACAAGTAATGCAACAATGGATCTATTAGCGGTGTATAGCCTATATAGCCTACCTCAAATTTTGAAATATAATTGTTTTAAATGTCCCGAACAACAATGCATTGGCAGGTAAATTAAAGCAAAGCCAGTATGCGGAGATAATGGCCTATAGCTTACGGCACAAACCTCATTGCTACAGTACTGTTTTTAATTGGTTAATGTTGCATAGGCTTACATTTTGTAAGTCATGAAATCCGAGCGGTAGATCTCGGCATGCATTTTGACTCAGAAAGTGATGTTGACTCTGCTTTAGTTTATGCCAATAGATTTCAAATGGGCCTAACCCACCTTATTAATGAAACCCAAACTGGTTTCACGGAAGGTTGCTAAATCAGCTGTAACATTAGGTTAGTTTTAGACTTGATTGATTACGCTGATTCAGTTGATTTAGAGGCTATTATTTTAGTCTTCGACTTTTGTAAAGAATTTGATACAATTAAACACAAATTCCTAATACATTCGTTCTACACTTTTGGTTTCGTGACTAGCTTTGTCTCTGTTATCAATATGTCTTGTAAAGATATTAATAGTTCTATTATGATTACTAGTAAAACATTAAAATATTTCATATTCACCGTAGTGTACACCAGGGTTGCCCTATTTCAGCTATCTTTTTCCTTTAAGTTGTAGAATTACTATCTATTAGCATTTCAAACAACCTTGAATTAAAAGGTATTTAAATATTTGGAAGAGAAAAAATAGGGAAAAAATCTCAATTATGAGACGATTACAGCTCTGTTTCTAAAAGACCATGATCAAGTTGCTATTGCACTTAATATGATCAAATCACTCATCTGCTTCTGGTCTGGAACTTAACTTAAATAAATGCTAAATATTGTCCATATATAACTCAAATTACCAATCTGTTGAGAATATTCCAGTGAAAGATCATGTGAAATATTTAGGGGTGCACATGGCAAAAAAAAAACATATTGTCCATCAACATCTCAATTTCTCTCAGCGATGAAAGAAAACAAGATCCAGCTTTAATAACTGGCTCCAGTGTGACCTCTCTATTATTGAAAGGGTTTTATTGTCCAAAGCACAAGTCACATTTTGTCTACACTGCTCTATCCCTATATGTAGCTGATCAAACCAGCAAGGATATCAACAAAACTTTCCTTGATTTTATATGGAAAAATAAACATCACAAACTTAAGAAGTCTGTAATATCAAACCAAAGAGCTGATGGTGAGCTTGAAGTACTAGATTTCATTGATATCACCAATGCCTTTAAAGTAAACTGGATATAAAATATGTATGCTTACCTCTGAATCTATACGATACTTAATTCCCTGTCATATTTTTATGAAATTGTGTGATCTTCAATTGTTGTGGAAGTGCAACTATTCTCCAACAACAAGCCTTTTTAGCCTGGAAACTATGTTATGTCCACAACTTCTCTCCACACAAGGCACACATATATTGTTGTTAAAAACAAGTCTTTGTTCTTCCCAAAGTGGTTTGATTAGAAATATGATATTTGTGCTTGATTTATTTGATAAAGAAGGAATTATACTCTCTTATAGAAAGTTCTTACAAACATATAACTTCCCAATACATTATAAAGAATGTCATTCTATATGCAAAGCAATACCTTCAGGACTTACTCAATTAATTAAAGCTCATTTGTGTTTTGGACAACATGTCAATATAGATGCACAACTTATGTTAGAAGGTTTCCCCCTGCTGGATAAGAAATGTAATAATACATTCTTAAGATAACTCTTTAACTCCAAGAACAAGATCTCTCCTAGAGGGAAATTCTGCTGGAATGCATACATTACTGAAATTGAATGGAAGAAAGTTTGGTTGCTCCCTCACAAATTTTGTATATCAAATAATGTAAAATAAATTCACTTTTAAATCTTGCACAAAATATACCCTTGCAATAACTTGTTGTCTAAATTTATGAACTTAGAGGACATTGTCCCGGACCTGCTGTTTTGGACTCTCTCTCTACTGCACCTAATGTCTCTAACTCGGAATGATCGGCTATGAAAAAGCAACTGACATTTACTCCTGAAGTGCTGACCTGTTGCACCCTCTACAACCACTGTGATTGTTATTATCTGATCCTGCTGGTCATCTATGAACTTTTGAACATCTTGGCCATGTTCTGTTATAATCTCCACCCTGCACAGCCAGAAGAGGACTGGCCACCCCTCACAGCCTGGTTCCTCTCTAGGTTTCTTCCTAGCTTCCGGCCTTCCTAGGGAGTTTTTCCTAGCCACCGTACTTCTACATCTGCATTGCTTGCTGTTTGGGGTTTTAGGCTGGGTTTCTGTACAGCACTTTGTTACATCGGCTGATGTAAAAAGGGCTTTATGAATACATTTGATTGATTGATTGATATGCATTTTCTGTGATAAAGAAGGGGAAACTATTATACACGCTTTTTTGTGAGTGTGACTCTGTGAAGTTATTTTGGAGCGAGTTAAGTATCTACATTTTCTATTTTATTAATAAGACCCATGTATTTACAATGAAAGATGTAATATGTTATTATTCAAATGAAAACAAAGCTACTGAATTAGTCATTAATTTCTTAATTCTCTCTGATAAATTTTATACACAAAAACAAATATTTGAAATCTGTCCCCAAATGCAATATATTTGACTTGAAATCCAATATTTATCAAATCTCTAGAATTAATCAATATCATTCTTATAACTCTATCATAGGTTTGTACATTTGTAACCCCTGACCTAACTTTTGAAACTCAATGTGTAGTGGTTTTATTATTTCACTCTGTTATTTTATGTTTCTTCAGAGAAAATATATGTGTAGTGATGACCCATGTTTTGTTTATTATAATTTAAAAAAATAGCCTAGTCATTCAAAAAATATAATCTATCACCATCTGTTTGAAAACACTTCAAAAGTATAGCCTAACTTGTGACAACAGTACCAAAGAAACAGAGCAAGAGGGATATTAAACCTTATTTGTCACTTCCAAGTTTTTGTCAAAGCTAGTTAGCTAGCAGCCAGTCCAGTGGTAGAGAACATGCTAGCTAAACTAGCTAACTTACTCATAACTAATATTCTGAAAACACAACACATAAAAAAATTACTATGCTACCCCCTATCATGTTCATATAAACATTTGTTGTAATTTTATGTATGTTTCTCTGACTTCTTACCTGTAAAAAATGTGTCATATGATCAGTACTTGATCTAGCTAGCTAAACTGCCTGGCATTGTAACGGCTTTCTTCTATCTCCTCCTCGGACGAGGAGGTGTAGCAAGGATCGGACCAAAATGCAGCGTGTCTATTGCAATCCATGTTTATTAAATAATAAAGAAACACGAACTATACAAAAACAATAAACGTAATGTGAAAACCGAAACAGCCCTATCTGGTGCAAACACAAAGACAGGAACAATCACCCACGAAAACACTCACAGAATATGGCTGCCTAAATATGGTTCACAATCAGAGACAACGATAATCACCTGACTCTGATTGAGAACCGCCTCAGGCAGCCATAGACTACTTAGACACCCCACAAAACCCCTAAGACAAAAACACACCACAATAACCCATGTCACACCCTGGCCTGACCAAATAATTAAAGAAAACACAAAATACTAAGACCAAGGCGTGACAGGCATCCATTTCCTCAACTGTCAACTGTTGCTATGGTGACCAAGATGTCACATTACTATTTGTATTCTTGTTGTAAATTGTGTAGAAGAGTTGAAAAGATTTTTTGGAATCAAAAACTAGTTAGCTATATACAAAATAATGTGCCGTTATAAAGGCTTTATAAATGCATGCATAAGGACCCCTACAGTAAAGTGTTACAGTACCCAAAAATCAAAACAGATCATCAAAATGGCAAATGTTTCAAAACTCTAATTCCATTTTCAATTGACGGAGTACAACAAACAAATTCACAAAGTCGCTTGTTCACTGCACCGACTCAATCACCCATACCACGGCTGGGTCTGAGTTGCAGGACACGGAGCTGGATTTGGTCGTTGGTTTGGGTCGAATGTCTCCCGACTCCTGTGTGCTCTGTCGTCGGTTACGGGAGATTACTCAAAGAGAAAGGGGAACCAGGTTCTGTACTCAAAGAGAAAGGGGAACCAGGTTCTGTGGGTATTCCCCGCAGCCTGTGTCTGCCTTGGTTAAGCACAAATTTCCTCTCTTCCCAGAAGAGTTCGAGTCCCACCTCGGTGATCCGATCCTACGTGGACTTTCGAGATCAGGCTAGCTAACAAGCACAGCAAGCTAGCTACTGCTAGCTATTCCAGAATCCTAATGGTGGAATTGCTTGGGTAGCTCTTATGTTTAGTATACTGTACATGGCTAGCTAGCGTTGAGTCGCTTGGTTATTCTAGCATGCATAATTTCCGTCTAATGAAGCTTACTAGCTTTCCCTCCGCATTATGGTAACCACATTCCTATTGCCAATTCCAGAAGGTGGAGGAAGTGGGGCTTGCTGGCACCTCCAATAAGGAAGAAGCCTCCGGGTACTTGGCTCGGTTAACCCCTGGAGTGAGGGCCGAGTGACCGGTGAGCTACTCCACAAAAACATTACTGGGACATCAGTGGTTATGGCCAAAAGGGGTGCTATGTCAGCCTTTGCCGGAGGCCTCTGTGTCCATGAGGGGCTGGGGTTCACCCAGGCTATACCGTCTCATGGACGCACAACTTAGTTTGGAAGCTTTTCCAAACTAAGCCATCTCACAAGGATGAGTAATAAGTTGGCCGATTTGCTCTCTGTCCCCCCCACTTGTGTAAAACGAGCCTGTTGTGACAGAAGTACCCCCAAGGGGAACTGCCAATCGAGGTACGTCACTGATTACCAGAGCCACCGAACACAGAGTGGACCGGGCTTCGGCAAACCTTGGCACATAAACACAATTGTGTCAACCCAAAGTTCCACAGTGTTCACGGGTGTCAAAAGGGTTGTGTCTCGCACATGAAAAGTCCCAGCTAGCACAGTGGATCTGAGAGTCGGGGAACTCGGCTGAGAGTCAGACTCTGCCGACTTCATGTGAACTGAGTCTGGGCCACCTTCGGCAGTATTACTTATGGCTAGGATGCAGGGATTGAGCTCGGGACAATTCCAGTGTGAGGTATCTGGCCCAAATGTATAACTTGAGGCTCGGGACGATTGTAGCTACTCTCTGGCATATGATTACACAGGCTGCTTTAAATAATTAACATTTCATTATTAATTTATTTTTCCATATTTTCTCATTGTTTTTGTGATCAAAAAAATAACACTTAGATTTAAATTAAATTCTTTAAGAGTCCTGTTTAAGTAGTATTTTACTATTTTGATACTTTGTGCAAGGCAATTGATAAGCATTAAAAACTTTGGATGGGGCCTCCGAGTGGCGCAGCAGTCTAAGCCACTGCATCACAGTGCAAACTGCATTGCTACAGATGCTGGTTCGATACCCGTGCCGGCCACGACAAGGAGACCCATGAATCAATGCACGATTGGCCCAGCGTCATCCGGTTAAGGGGATGGTTTGGCCGGCCAGGATGTCCTTGTCCCATCTCGCTGCAGCGACTGTTGCGGGCCAGGCGCATGCATGCTGACACGGTCACCAGGTATACATTGGTGACACATTTGTGCTCTTGACCTTCACCTCTCCAGAGGCCGTAAGGGAGTTGCAGCAATGGGACAAGACAATTGTATATGACGAAAATGGGGTACAAAATAAATACTAAATAAAATTATTTAAAAAAAATACTTTGTATGTATAAAATGTATAATAGTTGTAACGATTCTCTTGTGGTGAAGGAGAGTCGGACCAAAATGCGGCGTGTAGATTGCGATCCATGTTTAAACAAACGTAAAACACGAATCAATACAAACACTACAAAAACAAAGAATGTAATGAACGTAACGAAAACCGAAACAGCCCTATCTGGTGCAAACACAGAGACAGGAACAATCACCCAAAAACACAGTGAAACCCAGGCTACCTAAATATGGTTCCCAATCAGAGACAATGACTAACACCTGCCTCTGATTGAGAACCATATCAGGCCAGACATAGAAATAGACAAACTAGACAATGAAACATAGAATGCCCACTCAGCTCACACCCTGACCAACCAAAACATAGAAATATACAAAGTAAACTATGGTCAGGGTGTGACAGTACCCCCCCGCCCCAAGGTGCGGACTCCGGCCGCAAAACCTGAACCTATAGGGGAGGGTCTGGGTGGGCATCTGTCCGCGGTGGCGGCTCTGGTGCTGGACGTGGCCCCCACTTCACCATAGTCTTCCCCCACCTTGTCCGCTTCCGTGACCTCCTAGCCACGGCAACCCTACTTAATAACACGGGACAGAGGGGCAGCTCGGGACAGAGGGGCTTTTCAGACTCCGGCAGCACAGGAGAGGAGGAAGGCTCTGGCAGATCCTGGCTGATCTGGAAGAGTCTGGCGGATCTGGAAGAATCTGGCAGACTGGCGGATCTGGAAGAGTCTGGCGGATCTGGAAGAGTCTGGCAGACTGGCGGATCTGGAAGAGTCTGGCAGACTGGCGGATCTGGAAGAGTCTGGCTGACTGGCGGATCTGGAAGAGTCTGGCTGACTGGCGGATCTGGAAGAGTCTGGCAGACTGGCGGATCTAGAAGAGTCTGGCAGACTGGCGGATCCTGGCTGACTGGCAGATCTGGAAGAGTCTGGCTGACTGGCGGATCTGGAAGAGTCTGGCTGACTGGCGGATCTGGAAGAGTCTGGCTGACTGGCGGATCTGGAAGAGTCTGGCAGACTGGCGGATCTGGAAGAGTCTGGCAGACTGGCGGATCTGGAAGAGTCTGGCAGACTGGCGGATCTGGAAGAGTCTGGCTGACTGGCGGATCTAGAAGAGTCTGGCTGACTGGCGGATCCTGGCTGACTGGCAGATCTGGAAGAGTCTGGCTGACTGGCGGATCTGGAAGAGTCTGGCTGACTGGCGGATCTGGAAGAGTCTGGCTGACTGGCGGATCTGGAAGAGTCTGGCTGACTGGCGGATCTGGAAGAGTCTGGCAGACTGGCGGATCTGGAAGAGTCTGGCAGACTGGCGGATCTGGAAGAGTCTGGCAGACTGGCGGATCTGGAAGAGTCTGGCAGACTGGCGGATCTGGAAGAGTCTGGCAGACTGGCGGATCTGGAAGAGTCTGGCAGACTGGCGGATCTGGAAGAGTCTGGCAGACTGGCGGATCTGGAAGAGTCTGGCTGACTGGCGGATCTAGAAGAGTCTGGCTGACTGGCGGATCCTGGCTGACTGGCAGATCTGGAAGAGTCTGGCTGACTGGCGGATCTGGAAGAGTCTGGCTGACTGGCGGATCTGGAAGAGTCTGGCTGACTGGCGGATCTGGAAGAGTCTGGCTGACTGGCGGATCTGGAAGAGTCTGGCTGACTGGCGGATCCTGGCAGACTGACGGCTCTGGCTGCTCCATGCTGACTGGCTGCTCCATGCTGACTGGCGGCTCCGGCTGCTCCATGCTGACTGGCGGCTCTGGCTGCTCCATGCTGACTGGCGGCTCTGGCGGCTTCTTGCAGACTGGCAGCTCTGGCTGCTCCATGCAGACTGGCAGCTCCTTGCAGACTGACAGCTCCTTGCAGACTGACAGCTCCGGCTGCTCCATGCAGACTGACAGCTCTGGCTGTGCTAAACAGGCAGGAGACTCCGGCAACGCTGTAGAGGCGGAAGGCTCTGGCAGCGCTAAACAGGCGGGAGACTCCGACAGCGCAGGAGAGGAGGAAGGCTCTGGTAGCGCTGAACATGCGGAAGACTCCGGCAGCGCAGGAGAGGCTAGGCGCACTGTAGGCCTGATGCGTGGTGCTGGCACTGGTGGTACTGGACCGAGAACACGCACAGGAAGCCTGGTGCGGGGAGCTGCTACCGGAGGGCTGGGGTGTGGAGGTAGTACTGGATAGACCGGACCGTGCAGGCGCACTGGAGCTCTTGAGCACCGAGCCTGCCCAACCTTACCTGGTTGAATGCTCTCGGTCACCCTGCCAGTGCGGCGAGGTGGAATAGCCCGCACTGGGCTATGCAGGCGAACCGGAGACACCGAGCGCAAGGCTGGGGCCATGTAAGCCGGCCCAAGGAGATGCACTGGGGACCAGATGCGTAGAGCCGGCTTCATGACATTTGGCTCGACGCTCAATCTAGCCCGGCCGATACGCGGAGCTGGAATATACCGCACCGGGCTATGCACCTGCACTGGGGACACCGTGCGCACCACTGCATAACACGTCTCTCTAGCCCCCCGGTAAGCACAGGGAGTTTGCGCAGGTCTCCTACCTGGCGTAGCCATACTCCCTGTGAGCCCCCCCCCAATAAGTTTTTGGGGCTGACTCCCGGGCTTCCTTGCCAACCGTGTTCCCTCATATCGCCGACTCCTCTCTCCGGCTGCCTCTGCTCTCCTCGCTGCCTCCACCTGTTCCCATGGAAGGCGATCCCTTCCCGCCAGGATCTCCTCCCATGTGTAGCAACCCTTGCCATCCAATATATCGTCCCATGTCCAATCCTCATTGCGCCGCTGTTGCTGTTGCCTGTTGTCACGCTGCTCCTGCTGCTGCTGTTGCCTGTTACCACGCCACTTGGTCCTGTTGTGGTGGGTGATTTTGTAACGATTCTCTTGTGGTGAAGGAGAGTCGGACCAAAATGCGGCGTGTAGATTGCGATCCATGTTTAATAAACAAACGTAAAACACGAATCAATACAAACACTACAAAAACAAAGAACGTAATGAACGTAACGAAAACCGAAACAGCCCTATCTGGTGCAAACACAGAGACAGGAACAATCACCCTAAAACACACAGTGAAACCCAGGCTACCTAAATATGGTTCCCAATCAGAGACAATGACTAACACCTGCCTCTGATTGAGAACCATATCAGGCCAGACATAGAAATTGACAAACTAGACAATGAAACATAGAATGCCCACTCAGCTCACACCCTGACCAACCAAAACATAGAAATATACAAAGTAAACTATGGTCAGGGTGTGACAATAGTAATATTTGAAATGACTAAATCTGGTAATTTTGTATACATTTATTTAAAATTGCATCGGGCCGCTTCTGGGGAGATTCTGGTAAAATTCTGGCAAAGTCGGCTGAACTTGCAAACTTTCGGTTACTAGTCCAATGCTCTAACCACTAGGCTACTGCCGCCCCAAGGGTAGTGCCTTAGACCATTGTGCCACTTGGGAGCCCGAGTGCTCATTGGCCATTGGACATAAACATTACACAAGTTGGAAATTGCAAATTCAACAATGAGTAGTTTGGAATGAATCAGTAGCTAGCTGCAAGCGTTGCAAAGCAATCACTAGCCTGCTATGTGGAGTAGGTATGTGGTCCAAGTCTGGGTTTAAGGGTCTCTTTTCCATGCTTAAAAGGATAAACATTAAACAACATGGGCCAGAAAAGGTTTAATACATTGGCCATGCTGTCAAACCAGCATGACTTCTGCCACGTTCAAAACAACTGGAAACTTGGAACTGGGAAATCTCAGACATCAGTGAGTTCAAGACAACTGGGAACCCAGGAAAAAACTAGCTCCGACTGGGTAAATACTTTTTGAACAGTCATCCAACTCGGAATTCCAAGTCGGGAACTCGGGGCTCATTCTAGAGCTCCGACCATAAAATCACTTGCGTCATGATTCAACCTGAGAGTTCCCAGTTGTCTTGAAAGCACCATAAATCCAAAGAATGGCAAACTTTGATGACAAAGTTTGATGACAAGGACCGCCGCGCCAACTTCCTGTTCAAGTGAGCACAGCACAACAAGGTGAGTCCAAAAATGTCTTGTGTGCTTCTGCAAAAATGATGTAATATGCTATGGTGATATGTATACTGTAGCTAATAAAGAAATATCAAGTGTATGTTGCCTAGTAAGCTGTTAGTAACCAATGTTGCCTAGTAAGCTGTTAGTAACCAATGTGTCTCACCCTCCACCTGATAACTTAGCCTACTATTCTGACTTGGTGGTGCACAGGCCTATAGCCTGTTTTAAAGAAATGTAATCATCGAATATTGTAAGAGCTGCTTATATGCCCCCTTTATTTATCCTGCAGTTCTGACTTGGTGTACAGGGAGAATACTGTAAGAACGGCCCTTGTTCTGAATTCTGGTGCTGTACATTTCAAAAGTGCTGAACAAATAGTTATATTGACTACATCTATCCTAGTTCGCTCATTAATGTCTTAATCGAAATTAAGGATGGCCTTTTATCCGCTCGTCATCCCCATAGTGTGTACATCTCAATTGTCAGTAGAAACAAAATTTGTTTAAGCAAGTCAGCCATATCAGCTATGTTTTTTTGAAAGGCAGTAAATGAGGCTGAATTAACTGTTTCGCTGCCAGAAAAGGCTCCGCTGATAGCCAGGTGTAGCAGTGGTAATCATTCACAGCCAGGTGCTTTCAGGTGAAGGCGAAGGACACTGTGTACCTTGTCCCCTAGCTAACTAGCAGCCTCCTTCTTCGTGGTGGGGTTTTTCAACGGTTGGCATCCACCGTTGGTGCATTACCGCCACCTACTGTGCTGGAGTGTTGGCCAGAGACAGCGCTAGCTGCCTCAATGGCTGTGGGCGCGGTATGTAGTAAGTGGTGCATAGTGGGCACAGCATCTAGTGGGTGCGGCATGTAGTAACCACAGTCTGCACATATACATTATTGTTATTTTCCAGACAGATTCAATTTGGAGCTCGAGGTGATTTAGCCCTCCAATCGCTAGAGGGCATCCGAAGTTTGGGGTTGTCCGAAGTTGGGCGACAATTAGATAAGTTACCTGGCACCACTATCTCTTGCTTGCTAGCTATGCATTGGTTTTTTTATCATTCAAGAATTGTATTTGTTTGATTCTGTTGCAGTCTCCTGTCCTTGACATAATGTGGCCTTGAAGGCAAATAAAAGTACAATCATACCATTGTAAGTAATGACTGATTTAGTTAAAGTCCATTCAGTTAATCCATCTTTCCACAGATGCTACCAAGTCTGGATGTTTGTAATAAAGGAGGGAAACCATTGTACACGACCCCTGCCATCAAACATTACATTGTACAAAAGGCCACCCTTTGCATCGCAAGTCATAACTTTTCAGGTAAATGCAGCAACATTACTTTAGACTTATGAATGCAATATGATCCTCAAAGTACACATTTCTTTGTAGAGATATACTTCTCAGGTAAACAAATACCCCTGACCATGTCAAGAGCACAGTCACGGTGCCAACCACACACCAGTGCAGGAGGGGCCAACCATTTTAGCTGCCTGTATGTAATGTGTCCATTAGGAACCCAAAATTGCAGGTTTCCAAAGAGCGATGGCAAGGTGTTGGGTTTAGGATGGGGCTTGTAGCCTATTCTCTCATTGATCATCTGTTCCCGTGTCTTCCCATCCCCTGTTCCACTACCGGCTCCCACCATGTCACTCGACATCGCCACGCCAACAACATCCACCTCATCTCGCTGTTTCTTCCGACTCTCAAGCTCTTTCTTGACACTCTCAAACTCCTCCGTGTCATCCAACTTCAGCTCCAGGCGGGTGGGCTTTCTGCGCACCATCTTCTACCACTAACGTTAGATTTTGTTGTTGTTTATTTTGGATAGTAGCTAGCCACGCTCTGTAGAATCCGCCATCCTAGCTATGCATAGTTGGGGGCACAGTGGGGGCAGCTCGTGCTCATGTCGTGCCACTACGGGTGTGAATGGCTAGCTAGTGGCAATACTATCTAACAAAACACCAAACATTGTTTGGACTGTGTAGAGCAGGGCTCTCAGACACTTCCTTGTTACCTAGTCAGTAACCTAACGTAGCAGGCGTATCTAGTCTGTTACCTACCCTTTTTTTTATAAACTGTCATTGTTATTGTAGCCTGCACATCTTACCTTTTTTTCACAGCTGTCACAAATCCTGTTGTGCCCCAGCAACGTTGATTTTTTTTGTACAATTCTATTTGCTTCCATTTCGTTTCAACATTTTTGTGTTATTTTTGGCAAGTTGTCGGTATTATTTGTCCTTTTTTAAATAAAAAAAACATTATAAGTACATCTGCGATCCAATTTGCCCATAATTCTTGGAGTTCCTTTGAATGGTACAGTTTTGTGATACTCTCAACTCATCCTGTAGTATAAGCACATTCATAACTGTTTTATAACACCTCAAATTTATGTCACTTTACTTAAGGTGTCTGTGCACACTCTATAAGGGCATATGACATGGTTATGATGCCCATCATTCCATTCAATGTAATAATGTGACACAGAGGTTGGTAAATTACATAACATCTGTTATGTAGACTTATGTAGCACGTAATAACATATGACATCAGTTGTCATGCAGACTGTATAACAGCAGTTGCTATTAACAGTTGGCTTTAGAGCATATGACAACAGGATGAAGAGTCATTTTTATCACCCATTATATCCAGTGACTCAACTATTTAAAACTGCTTATGATAGCTTATGACAAATGTTATAATGTGTTATATAGCTGTTATAAAAGCTTTATGAATGCATGCATAAGGACACCTATAGTAAAGTGTTACAGATTGTTTTGCTTAGTGTAAAAATGAAAATTGCACCCAAGGGATAAAAAAAGAACAGCTTTCATGCATGAGTAACATGAGTGACAATTAACAATATTGCATTTCTGTGTATAGACATGACAACATGAATGTGTCTGTGTGTGTGTGTGTGCGTGCGTCAGTTCTTTCGTAATCATATGTGAATGAAACTGAAGGCAAGAAGGTGCTAAGGAGCTGCTACAGAGGCAGCATGGTGAAGACATATTGACCCATAAATAGTTGTGATGTTATGAATGTATGACAAAACAGAATAAAGCCTGCATCTTCAAGACCCTCACATCTGACACTTCCAACAAAAAAACGATTTAATCTTGCAGATATAAGCACCAAGCTTCTTCACGTTTATCTGGTTATGACCTATTTTGATGGCATGACCTAGTGAAAGACCACTGACTGTTCAAAATAGCCAAACATGTTTTATTTATGGAGCTTTCAGGAAATAGAATTGCAAATGGCCTATTATTTTCTATTATGTTTATGCACATTCTTGACTTTCATTTAAATTCACTCCTTGTATTTGTATTTTATTATGATCCCCATTAGCCAACGTCAATGGCAACAGCTAGTCTTACTGGGCTCAGAATTATTGGGCTCAAATGTACTGTATGTAGTTCTGTCCTTGAGCTGTTCTTGTCTATTGATGTTCTGTATTATGTCATGTTTCATGTTTCGTGTGGACCCCAGGAAGAGTAGCTGCTGCTTTTGCAACAGCTAATGGCGATCCTAATAAAATAACAAATAACAAAAAAGACATTACCAAAGACAAGACAATATACATCCATTTAAAAACATTAGCATGTAGTGTACGTGTGTGTTTGCATCTATCAGTTACACATACACTACCAGTCAACAGTTTTAGAACACCTACTCATTCAAGAGTTTTCTTTATTTTTTACAATTTACATTGTAGAATAATAGTGAAGACATCAAAACTATTAAATAGCACATATGGTATAATATAGTAACCAGAAAAGTGTTAAACAAATCTAAATATATTTTATATTTGAGATTCTTCCAATAGCCACCCTTTGCCTTGATGACAGCTTTGCACACTCATGACATTCTCTCAACCAGCTTCATGAGGTAGTCACCTGGAATGCATTTCAATTAGCAGGTGTGCCTTCTTAAAAGTTAATTTGTGGAATTTCTTTCCTTCTTAATGCGTTTGAGCCAAATAGTTGTGTTGTGACAAGGTAGGGGGGTATATCAAAGATAGCCCTATTTAGTAAAAGACCAAGTCCATATTATGGCAAGAACAGCTCAAATAAGCAAAGAGAAATGACAGTCCATCATTAGTTTAAGACATAAAGGTTAGTCAATACGGAACATTTCAAGACCTTTGAAAGTTTATTCAATTGCAGTCGCAAAAACCATCAAGCGCTATGATGAAACTGGCTCTCATGAGGTCTTCCACAGGAATGGAAGACCCTGAGTTACCTCTGCTGCAGAGGATACGTTCATTAGAGTTACCAGCCTCAGAAATTGCAACCCAAATAAATGCTTCACAGAGTTCAAGTAACATACACATCTCAACATCAACTGTTCAGAGGAGACTGTGTGAATCAGGCCTTCATGGTCGAATTGCTGCAAAGAAACCACTACTAAGGGACACCAATAATAAGAAGAGACTTGCTTTGGCCAAGAAGCACAAACAAAGGACATTAAACTGGTGGAAATTTGTCCTTTGGTCTGGAGTCCAAATTTGAGATTTTTGGCTCCAACCGCTGTGTAAGACGCGGTGTGTGTGAAGGGATGATCTCTGCATGTAAAGCATGGAGGAGGAGGTGTTATGTTGTGGGGGTGCTTTGCTGGTGACACTGTATGTGATTTATTTAGAATTCAAGGCACACTTAACCAACATGGCTACCACAGCATTCTGCAGCGATACGCCATCCCATCTGGTTTTTCAACAGGACAATGACCAAACACATATCTAGGCTGTGCAAGGGTTATTTGACCAAGAAGGAGAGTGATGGAGTGCTACATCAGATGACCTGGCCTCCACAATCTCCTGACCTCAACCAAATTTAGATTTGGTTTGGGATGAGTCTGACCGCAGAGTGAATGAAAAGCAGCCAACAAGTGCTCAGCATATGTGGGAACTCCTTCAAGACTGTTGGATAAGCATTCCAGGTAATACTGGTTGAGAGAATGCCAATAGTGTGCAAAGATGTCATCAAGGTAAAGGGTGGCTATTTGAAGAATCTCAAATATAAAATATATTTAGATTTGTTTAACACTTTTCTGGTTACTACATGATTCCATATGTGTTATTTCATAGTTATGTCTTCACTATTAATCTACAATGTAGAAAATAGTAATAAATAAAAAAAACTTGAATGAGTAGGTGTTTTAAAACTTTTGACCGGTAGTGTACGTCAGTATAAACACATAGAAAGTAGGTCACATGGGGAAGAGGCGTTGTGCCGTGAGGTATTGCTTTAATAATTGTTTATTTTATCAGGTTTGCTGTTCACTTGCGCTTTATGGGATGGAAGGGAGTTCCATGCAATCATGGCTCTGTATAATACAGTATGTTTCCTTGAATTTGTTCTGGACCTGGGGACTGTGAAAAGACCCCTGGTGGTATGCCTGGTGGGGGTATTTGTGTTTGTCACTGCTGTGTTTAAGTTCACTGTACAAACAATAATAATGTTTCTTATAGAAACAAGAAGCAATGCAGTCAGTGTTTCCTGAACTCTTAGCCAAGAGAGACTTGCATGCATATTGATACCCCCGTGCTTTCAATAAAGAACTAAGTGTGCCGCTCTGTTCTGGGCCAGGTGCAGCTTAAGTAGGTCCTTCTTTGCAGCACTTGACCATATGACTGGACAACAATCAAGATAAGCTAAAAGTAGAGCCTGCGGGATCTGCTTTGTGGAGTGTGGTGTTTTGATCATGACAGTTTACAATCTAAGGTAACACCAAGTAATTTAGTCTCCTCAACTTCCTCAACAGCCAGACCATTCACTACCAGATTCAGCTGAGGTCTAGAACTTAGGGAATGATTTGTACAAAATATAATGCTCTTAGTTTTAGAGATGTCCAGGACCAGTTTATTACCGGCCACCCATTCTAAAACTGACTGCAACTCTTTGTTTAGTGTTGCAGTGATTTCACTAGCTGTGGTGTCTGACACATATAGGGTTGAATCATTGGCATGGACACATAGGATTCGCTTAATGCCAGTAGCAGGTCATTGGTAAAAAATAGAAAAGAGTAGAGGGCCAAGAGACCTGTCCTGTGATACACCATAATTCACATGTTTAACATCAGAGAAGCTTCCATTAAAGAAAACACTCTGTGTTGTATTTGATAGATAGCTCTGAATCCATGACATGGCAGAGGTTGAAAGGCCATAATACATAACTTTTTTTCAAAAACATGGTCAATAATATCAAAGGCTGCACTGAAATCTAACAGTACAGCTCCCACAATCTTCTCATCTGACATTTGTGTCAGTGCAGTACATGTTGAGTGCCCTTCTCTATAAGCATGCTGAAACTCTGTTGTTAATTTGTTCACAGAGAAATAGCATTGTATTTAGTCAAACACATTTATTTTCCAACAGTTTGCTAAGAGCTGGCAGCAAGATGATAGGTCAGCTTTAAGAACCAGTAAAGACCGCTTTACTATTCTTGGGTAGCGGAATGACTTTGGCTTCCCTCCATGCCAAATCTATGCATAGTCACTTTAATAACTCTACCTATATGCACATACTACCTCAACTAACCGGTGCCCCCGCACATTGACTCTGTATCGGTACCCCTCTGTATATAGTCTCGCTATTGTTATTTTACTGCTGCTCTTTAATTATTTGTTACTTTTATCTCTTATTCTTATCCATATTTTTTTTAATTGCATTGTTGGTTAGGGGTTCGTAAGTAAGCATTTCACTGTAAGGTCTACACTTGTTGTATTCGGCTGATGTGATGAATACAATTTGATTTGATGCCTGAGGACAAACACTTTCCTCTAGGCTCAGATTAAAGATATGACAGATAGGAGTGTCTAGAGTCAGCTACTATCCTCAGTAGGTTTCCATCTAAGTTGGCAATGCCAGGATATCGATAACAATCATTTTCCCACCTCTCCCCACACTAACTTAACCAAATTCAAACGTACAATGCTATTCTTTCATTATTTGTTTTGGAATGCATGAGCATGATGGCTCACTGTTCGTTGTTGGCATTTCCTGCCTAAATTTGCACACTGCCAATGAAGTAATCATTTAAATCATTGGTCTTGACTGAATAGGAATTTGAATTGTTCTGGTTAACACACTAAATCATTGATAATAGCCACAGTATTTCATTTTCATTAGCCAGTAATGTGTTTTGCTCACTTATTGCCCCCTATTGACAGTCTCAGTCCACTTCCATGCGTACTGTAGTCGAAGTTGTATTCCATTTCCTGTTATCTCTGTCATAGACCTAGATCTCAGTCCCCTTATCGAGATTTGTTGAACTGAGGAACGCGAGGTAAATCGTTAAGATACAAATGACTGTTACTGTCCGTCAGAGATGCAGTGTGGACTTAGAACTTTGTCAATGAGTAAGTGTGTGTCTCTTAGCTACCACTACTGTCATGTGCAAGTTACGTTGTAGACCGAACTTCAAAGTCACATTTTACGTAGGTAGACGCGAAAATGCCACTGCAAGAGGCCACGGAGAAGGAATCGTTGAATTTTAATCAATTGTGCACGTTTGAGAGCTTCGAGGAAGTTTGGAGTCATTACGGTTATAAAAGTGGCTTCAAAGACGTAATAGAACGGGAGTTCTCAAGGACTAAAGGTACAGTACTTTTGCGTGGGGCTTCAATCACAGCGCCAAACGTGTTTTAAAGTTAGTAAATCAACTTACGCTGATTCAACGCAAACCGGTGCGACACATTGTAACACAGGACTACTGTTTTTGTTGTTGTGTGCTTATGGCAATACGTCTACTTACCACTAAGTGGTGCAAGTGTTGTTATTCGATGCACATAAGTGATTATCTACGAAGAAACTCATTCCTAAGATTTCTCAAATTCCAAAACCAACTTTTTTGACAGGCATTACATACCTGGATCATGCTGGAACAACGCTATACCCTGAGTCACTGGTGAGAGAATTCTATCAGGATATCTCCAGGAATGTATATGGTGAGTCTTTCCTCACATACCAAATATAATTAGGTTCAACTGATATAATGTGCTGAGTTGTTAAAAGTGTAAAAAAAAAAAGAGACAATTCTATTAAAGGGGCAATCTGGAATTGCTACATACATTTTTTGGACTGTTTATGTAAATGATGCCCTTGTTTTCATTAACGAGTTAAGTATTGGCCATTGCATGTCAATTGTATTACCATTCAAGCATATTATTAACACTGTCTATTGAGAATTGACCTGTTTAAAGTTGTATGCCAGGTTAGGGCAGGTCCTTTTAGGATCCCTGTTCTCCGTGTTCATGGAGAGCTGTTTGTTGAGGTAACATTTGAGTCATTTAGCAGATGCTGTTATCCATAGCAACTTGCAGGAGCAATTACGGTTACGTGCCTTGCACAAGGGCACATCGACAGATTCTTCACCTCGTCATCTCAGAGATTCAAACCAGCGACCTTTCAATTACTGGTCCTACGCTCTTAACCACTAGGCCCTACGCTCTTTACCTCTTACCTTTACCTCTTACCTTTGCCAAACTCAGATGTGTGAGTTTATGGGTGTTTTGCCCTGTGTTTACATTTTTTTTCAAAAAAGTATTTTTGTCAACTATTTTTCCTAATACACTTTTTAAATACTCAACTTTGTATCCAGTCTTCTTCAGCACTTCCTGCACTGTAAATAAATGCCTCCTATTTTTGCACCTGAACCTACTCTGAGACTGTTGTTGCGCCACATCAATTAAATAGGCTGCCGGGTCCTCTATTAACCTCCTTGGTATTCCATCGTACTTGCCTTTGTTTTCTGTTTGTTTTGTTTATATATATATATATATAACAATGTATACACACACACACACACACACACACACACACACACACACAGTTAAAGTTGGAAGTTTACATACACTTAGGTTGGAGTCATTAACTTGTTTTTCAACCACTCCACAAATGTATTGTTAACAAACTATAGTTTTGGCAAGTCAGTTAGGACATCTACTTTGCGCATGACACAAGTAATTTTTCCAACAATTGTTTACAGACAGATTATTTCACTTATACTTCAGTGGGTCAGAAGTGTACATACACTACACTAAGTTGACTGAGCCTTTAAACAGCTTGGAAAATTCCAGAAAATGATGTCATGGCTTTAGAAGCTTCTGATAGGCTAATTGACATCATTTGAGTCAATTGGAGGTGTACCTGTGGATGTATTTCAAGGCCTACCTTCAAACTCAGTGCCTCTTTGCTTGACATCATGGGAAAATCAAAAGAAATCAGCCAAGACCTCAGAAAAACAATTGTTTTTGCACAAGTTTGATTCTTCATTGGGAGCAATTTCCAAACGCCTGAAGGTACCACATTCATCTGTACAAACAATAGTACGCATGTATAAACACCATGGGTCCACGCAGCCGTCATACCGTTCAGGAAGGAGACACGTTCTGTCTCCTAGAGTTGAACGTACTGGTGCACTTCACAAAATAGATGCCGCCATGAGGACGGAAAATTATGTGGATATATTGAAGCAACATCTCAAGACATCAGTCAGGAAGTTAAAGCTTGGGTCGCAAATGGGTCTTCTAAATGTACAATGACCCCAAGCATACGTCCAAAGTTGTGGCTAAATGGATTCAGGACAACAAAGTCAAGGTATTGGAGTGATCATCACAAAGCCCTGACCTCAATCCAATAGAAGAGTTTTGTTGCAGAACTGAAAAAGCTTGTGCGAGCAAGGAGGCCTACAAACCTGACTCAGTTACACCAGCTCTGTCAGGAGGAATGGGCCAAAATTCACCCAACTTATTGTGGGAAGCTTGTGGAAGGCTATCCGAAACATTCGACCCAAGTTAAACAATGTATAGGCATTGCTTCCAAATACTAATTGAGTGCATGTTAACTTCTGACCCACTGGGAATGTGATGAAAGAAATAAAAGCTGAAATAAATCATTCTCTCTACTATTATTCTGAGATTTCACATTCTTAAAATTAAGTGGTGATCCTAACTGACCTAAGACAGAGGATTTTTACTAGGATTAAATGTCAGGAATTGTGAAAAACTGAGTAAATGTATTTGGCTAAGGTGTATGTAAACTTCCGACTTCAACTGTATATATGAATACTCCTGTATCCTGATTTTAATATTCTTTTAATATTTTTGTCTTTAGGCAACCCTCACAGCCATAACCCCAGCAGTAGACTGACGCATGACACAGTAGAGCATGTCAGATACAGGTAGCTAAACCCTCTCCTTTCGCAGAAAGAAGTTCTCATCATTATTCCACCCGAATGAATGTGACTGTGTGAACCCTTATTTGTGCCCTGCTATTGAGGATATGTCCTGAACAGAAGTGTATTTTCTTGCAGGATATTGCAGCATTTTAACACCACTCCTGACAAATACTCTGTGATTTTCACCTCTGGCTGTACGGCAGCTCTCAAATTAGTCGCTGAGAGCTTTCCCTGGAGTCCTCCCACTGCTATGGAGCCAGCCAGTCAGTTCTGCTATCTGACTGATAACCATACCTCGGTGGTCGGCATCAGAGGAGTTACTTCAGCACTGGGAGTGGTTTCTCTACCTGTCTCCCCCGAGGAGATAGAGGCCAGAGCCAGAGATGTAGCCCAGAGTGAATGCAGCAGTTGCCAGACACCACACCTCTTCTGTTATCCAGCACAGAGCAATTTCTCTGGCAGAAAGTACTCCCTGGGTTACGTGAGGGGCATCCAGGCGAGGAAGCTCTATCCAGCATGTGACAGCCAGGGCCGGTGGTTTGTCCTGCTGGATGCTGCCTCTTTTGCCAGCTGCTCTCCTCTGGATTTGCAGGAGCACCCAGCGGACTTTGTTCCCTTCTCCTTCTATAAGATGTTTGGCTTCCCCACAGGTTTAGGGGCTCTTCTGGTCCGGAATGACACAGCTGCCCTCCTAAGAAAAGCATACTTTGGTGGGGGGACAGCAGCGGCCTACCTAGCGGGGGAGAACTATTACGTGCCAACGCCAAATATCGCTAACCGGTAAACTGTTCCATGAGCCTTGAAATTATATTATGGATGTGAATGCACACGCATTCTTTATGAAGTTGAATGAGCCTGGCTTAGAGAGGATAACATTGTATTGTTTGATACTTTTTTTGGGTGATAAACCTTGTTTGTCGTCTGATTTAAGGTTTGAAGATGGCACCGTCTCTTTCCTGAACGTCATTGCTCTAAATCATAGTTTTGACACTCTACACAAACTCACAGGTATGTACATATGAATAATTTAAAGGCACGGATGAAACAAAGCGAAGTTGCTCATATAATGCATCAGTATCATCTGCCATGACACTAAGTGTCAAAGTAAGACCTATGCATTCAAAAATAATACCATTGGTCGAGTGGTTGTTCATTACATCAATATGACAGAAATCTTTTGAACATCAGTAAGTAATGGAGCAATATTCTACAGTATGTATTGTAACCTTGTTTCCTTGTTTTTGCCTTCAGGAGGCATGGACAAGGTCCAGCTGCATACATTTGGTTTAGCACGCTATACTTACATGTTGCTGTCTAGCCTTTGCCATGGCAACGGACAACCAGTTGCTCAGATATACTCCGACAGCGAGTTTGAGAACCCGAGCACGCAGGGAGCCATCCTCAACTTCAACTTGACGGACTGTCACGGACAAATAGTTGGATACTCTCAGGTTCACTCAAATGAGCCTATTTCATGCACTGCACCCTACAGTGTTTGCATTTAGTAATTTCGCACATCCAAACATATGTGAAAGAGGACTTTACCAAGTCGATTCATAATGAACATAGCCTGGGTATTATGAATGCAATAAAATAAATGTCTCATATTTCTGCTGATTGATAAACATTTCTAACCATTTTCCTTTTCCTCTTCTCAGGTGGACAAGCTGGCTAGTCTTTTCAATATCCATGTGCGGACAGGTTGCTTCTGCAACACCGGTGCCTGTCAGATCTTCCTTGGCACCACCAATCAAGACGTGAAGAGCAACCTACAGGTGCGTAGTGAATTTGAGGTGGCATTGCGCATGTTTGTGCAAAAGACAATGAAGATAATTATTGATCCTAATATACTGTTGTCCTCTCCTGTTTTCTTCAAGGCGGGTCATGTCTGTGGAGACGACGTAGACCTGGTTGATGGTCGTCCAACAGGATCTGTGCGCGTATCCTTCGGCTACATGTCAACCTTCCGGGACTGCCAAAACTTCTTGAACTTCGTCGTGGAGTGCTTTGTGGAGAAACCAGTCGAAGTGGACCAAGTGAAACTAGACAGACTGAAATCGAACACCTCTTCTAAAGGTTCCAGTCAGTGTCTGATTACTATGCTTACCAATGGGAAACATAAACACATAGACAATGGAGAGCATGCCTCTACAGATCCAGTTGTGAATGAATATGGAGGCAAGGCCATCACCAAGGAAGCAAAGAGCCTAGGGAAGGCCCAGTATCTGACTAATATCTACATATATCCAATCAAATCCTGTGCAGCGTTTGAGGTTTGTGCACATTTCTCTTTCAGTATTGTTTTGCTCTCATTTAAATCTACAATGCAAATGATGATCGTTCTCCAATACCCATGTTATGTTTGGATAAAAGTCACAGAGATCTACCTGTTGTTGGATATTTGTGGAAAGAATGACTATTTCATCAACTCAACACAATTGCAATGCGTGTGCCTATCAGTATACTGTGTCAATTGACTTCTTACTTCTTCTGTGTTTTTAATTGTGATGTGTGGTTATGCAGGTGACTGACTGGCCAGTGTGCCCTCTGGGACTGCTCCATGACCGGGGCTGGATGGTGGTGAATGGTAATGGAGTGTGTCTGAACCAAAAGAGAGAACCACGCTTATGCCTTATTCATCCGCAGATCTACCTGCCCTCGAACACACTGCTCCTGCAGGCCTCAGGTCAGACATTATAAATATATAGTCTTTTTTTTTGTGACAATCCAGGAGTCTTTATTCAGCAGCACCGCTCACATACATTTCAGTCATACATAAAAATAAAAATAAACTCTTCTAAAGGAGTTCCTCTTATCTTTCAGGAATGGACACAATTTCTGTCCCTTTGGAAAACCACAATGAGCCACACCAGAGTCATGGTGTGTGTCAAAGCAAGTTGTGTGGTGACAGGTGAGTTAAAAAAATATATATATAATAATAATAATAATTAAACCACTAGCTATGTCTTTGTAGGAAATGTATAGAGTAGGCTTGAAAGACATGTATGATCAGTGTCGGGAATGACATACAGTATTTATTATGATCCATTTATTTTCATAGTCATTGGTCTACCAGAAGTCTGCTACTTTGACTTCAGGAAAAACACAAAGGGGGATGAATACTTTTGCAAGGCACTGTATTTGACCATCACCTTGATTCAGAAATGTTGTAGTGGTTGTTATTGTATTCTCTCCTTCCCAAGGGTGCAAACAGTAGATTGTGGCGATGAAGCTGCATCATGGCTCTCAGAGTTCCTTGGACAGCCTTGTCGTCTGATAAGGCAAAGTCCTGATTTCATTCGCAACATGAAAAAGGGCCATGAAAAAGGTGAAAGGGAGATGTCCTTGGTAAACTTAAGTTCAGATACCATACTAGGGTATCCATCATAATGGTTTCTTCAGTAATTCCTATTGTCTGCAAAAATCTATTTTGTATGCATGAATGTTGGAATTAGCTTTACCCCAATGGGATTACTTTGGTCTCTTAAATTCATAATGATTTAGACTTATTTGTCATTGCCCCAGGGGTCTCGTCCACTGCCCTCTCCTTGGTGAATGAAGCCCAGTACTTAATGATCAACCATGCCAGTGTTGATTTGCTTCAGAGACACATCACCAGCAGGTATAGTATAACATGTTATATTGCCTACGGGCCTCACACATTCCTGGTGGAGGACATTTGGAATTTGTGACATACTAAATTATACAGTATGTAGGCCTAGTGAATTACATGTACAAAGATCATCATAGGTAAACATTTTGTTATTGATTAATGTGAGCCAGACTTTTTTTTTGTTCCTTGTGGTTTATCTAACCACTATGGGACAGACAGGAATCCTCTGACCATCAGCCTCTTAACATCCATGAGCTTGTTAGTCGGTTTCGTGCCAATTTAGTCATCTCTGGATTGGAGCCATTTGAGGAAGATGATTGGTCACACTTGATTATTGGAAACACCCATTTCCAGGTGAGGATGCAGATTGGTTTTCATATATGGTGACACGTGTTACTAAAATGGCAACAAAAATCTTTAACTGCATCAACTCTTTATGATATGACGTGAAGGTGGCAGGTCGGTGTGGCAGATGCCAGATGATTGGGGTTGATCAGAACACAGGAGCCAAGACCAAAGAGCCTCTTCTGTCTCTCTCTGCCTATCGCAAGGGAAAGGTCAGTGGGGGGGGGGGGGTTGCATTTTATTTCAAAGTGTGACAATATGTTCCAGGGTTGGTGTGTTGAGTTTTCAGATGGTCCCTATCCCATGACACGTTATCTGACTTTCTACTGGGTCGACTGCATTTGCAACGTCCGTGTCATTGACCTTAGACTAGAGGTAGGGAGAGTACATAAAACAAACAAGAGCATTAACTGACAAGGAAAACACACAGCAGAGTATTCAATATACAGTATCCCTTATCCCAGAAGGACCCCATTTTGGATACATTTTTAGGCTAGTTGTTTGTTGTTCTCACTACCGTTTTGGCCATTCAGTGAGTATGCTGTAAATGTGTTGTGATTTTGTTTTTTAGGTGACCTTTGGTGTGTACCTTGTCCACCAATCACTGGATGGCTCTAATGCAACCCTATCTGTTGGCGCTCCTGTAATGTCTCAATGGTCAG